>NC_058084.1:391555940-391879294 GCF_014858855.1 Bufo gargarizans | reverse complement strand
GATGGGAAGATAGAGCAGCTAGAGACCGGGGGCGAGGTAATGGAACTGGGGTAGGAATGGAAGGAAGGACTAGAACAGTTCATAAGGAAAGGTGTAGGATAAAAATTATACATAAACCTCTTAATTATATGTATACTAATGCCAGAAGCCTGACTAATAAAACCTGGGAACTGGAATTAGTGATGTGTGAAGAGGACTATGACATAGTGGGAATACGTGGGAATAACTGAGACATGGCAGGATGATAGCTATGACTGGGCAGTTAATGTACAGCGTTACAGTCTGTTCAGAAAGGATTGCCAAAACCGGAGAGGGGGAGAGGTCTGCCTTTATGTAAAGTCCTGTCTAAAGCCCACAGTCCGAGAAGATTTAAGTGAGGGACATGAACATGTGGAGTCACTGTGAGTAGAAATACATGGAAGCAAAAACAATAATAAAATATTAATAGGAGTTTATTATAAACCACCTAATATACCAGAGTCCACATAAAATCTACTACTAAATGAGATAGATGAGGCGGCAGATCATAATGAGGTCGTTATTATGGGGGACTTCAACTACCCGGATATAGACTGGGAAACTGAAACATGTACATCTCATAAATGAAACAGGTTCTTGGCAATAACTATAGATGAGCGAATAAAAAAAAAAAATTGATTCGGCCAATGCGGCGGAAATTTTTTGCTCTGAATTAATTTGCGATGAATCGCATAAAAAATAATAATCCTTCTACGGGATGAATAGATGGACCGGGACGCTCCATGACCTTCCAAGGAGCTGCTGTCTGGAGCAGCGGTTCATTTCTGAGACATCCGTATAGTGCAGGGGAAATCCGAAGACCCTCTCCATCTCCGTGCACCACAGGATACCCTTATTTTCTTTTCCATGATGAGTGGGTGGTTGGTTTGAATCTTGACTAACTTAGTGACTCTTCTGGGCTCCAAGCTATCTTGAAGCTTTGTCTTCTCATTGTCTGTAGCTACTGGAGGCCTGTTCATGCAAGGCAGGTTTCCCTCAGAAGTATCTTGGTCAATGAGCAGCCAATATCGGACTTGCAGCAATCTTGACAGGATTCGTCTCCAGGTGGAGAGGAATTGTTTTCTGGGCATGCTCTCTCCATCAAAACACCATGTTGTTGAATAAACCGAAGACTGGCGGATACTCTCCTGTCATTGACAAAATTTTAATTTTATCAGTAAATGTATTAAATATTTTATTATTAAATTAAATATAATAAGGATGCCCTTCTTTTATTTCCATGATGACTGGGAATCCGTGATGTTTTGACCAGACGAAGAGACCAGGGCCTGGTTGGTTGGTTCGAATCTTGACTTTGCGAGTCTTCCGGGCTCCAAGCTATCTTGAAGCTTTGTCTTATCATTGTCTGTAGCTACTGGAGGCTTGTTCATGCCAGGCAGGTTTCTTCTAGAAGTATCATGGTCGATGAGCAGCCAATACCACACTTGCAGCAATCTTGACAGGATTCGTCTCCAGGTGGGGAGGAATTATTTTCTTGGCATGCTTTCTTCTGGCCGATTCTCTCCTGTCTTAGGCAACATGTAATTTGTATTAGTAAATTCATTAAATATTTATTATTAAACTGAAGTAAAGCTTGATTAAAATGATAATAAAGTATACTTAAATCCGCCAAAGCTGACCAAATAACTCAAGTATAAACTCAGCTTTACAGGTCCATGTTAGTGTCAAGAAGAAGCGCATTCCTTTTACTCCCTCGTCAGCTGATTCCACATAGATGTCTAGAGAACCTGTTCTATAAAAACGCTTACACAAGTAGAGCCCTCCCCCGACAGAGTGGAGAGGGTGTCAGCAGTAAGTTTGTGTTGGCGTCACTGAATAATTTGCCCTTCCTCTGATCCGTCAAAACAATAACCCACAAAAAATGGATCCTGTCTGTGGAGCATGCGCCTTCACTCGGTCAGCATTTGCTCAATAATCCATCAGTATTGCTAATGCCCAAAAAAACAGGAGTGGATCTAAAACAGGGATGACACATGAATGGAATATTTGCATGTCTTCTGTGTTTTCTACCCACTCCTGCATTTGGCTACCAAATCATAAGTCAATTCTGATGGGACTATATAGGCCTTACAGTTGCTACACAGACAAGATCTGCTGTGCATCTCAATTTTCCTTCCTTCTGACAGATCAGAGGAAAGGTAAAAAAAATGATGATGTCAGCCAGGCCGAAAGCCAAAATAGTGGACCAGTTATGAAGTGGGGAAGGTGGGAACAGCATGAAAAGTCCACAGAGGGGACCTATGAAATAGTGGTGAGTTGTAAGCAGCATGCAGAGACCACAGAGTGGCCTAATGACAGCGTCTGGAGGTGGAAGCAGTATTAGGAGGCCACCGAGTGGCACAATGACCAAGTCTGGAGGTGGCGGCATCAGGAAAAAGACCAGAAAGTGACCCGGTAACAGAGTGGGGCGGTGGGTGGCAATACCAGTACTTGCTGACGAAGGTGGGTGAAATAAGGAGCACTTGGCATCAGATGTGTGGCATCAGGCGGGTGTTACCTGAATAGGGTGTACTAGGGATTCTGCCCCACATAGGGATAGGTATCAAGACGGGGACGCTCCTTGCGGGGTAAGAACCTCGTATAGACAGGTAGGGCGTTATAGCCCCTGCCCCTCTAGTAGGGTGTTCTAGGGCCTGCTGCTCCCGATTCCTGTCTATGCTGTGGTGAATACACTGATACTGATTCGGTATGGTGACACATCAACATTGTCTACCGTCTGACATCGGCAACACGGAAGAGATTTTACCATCCAGTTTTACTGCATACATGGGTGAGAACGTTCCTGTTTTTCCATATTTTTCTTTTTTGTCACCATACTGTGTATGTCTTGTCAAGGCCCTATTGGGCTCATTTATTTTAGAAATATTTACAATAAATGTTAAGATTTACCCCTTTGTCCTCTAGGGAATCAGTACATTTGACATTTAATTTTTGGGAGTAATTGGTCAAGTTTGCTTACTTGACCTTCTAGATTCTCATCAGGCGGATTGCAGCATCTAAGTAGTAGCTGAGGCAGGTAGTCAGAAGAAACCGGTCTCTTATATCAAAGTGTTGGTCTGGCACCATGAATGATCTAGTCTGATGCATCAGGAATTGGTGGTTTGAAATCCTGGCTGATCCACACCTGATTCATCTTGACAAAGGTCAGTCTCTCTACATTTTGGGTGGACAGGCTAGTTCTCCTTGGGGTAACTATGGTCCCCATCGCACTAAACACCTGCTCTGATGCCACACTACTGGCCGGGCAGGACAGCTGCTAGTTACGGCCCAAAAAACTGTTTGGCTACCCAGTAATCCAGCAGGTATTCAATGTGCGGTGGCAGGGTGCTGTCCAAGTATGCCACCACCTGCTGGTTCAGGTCCTGCTCCAGGTCTACCTGCTGCTGCTGATGAGTAGTTTCTTCACTATGTGAGTGAAGAAAGCTACTCATCAGTAACTCTAGACTCAGGCTGCTGCTGATCGAGCTGGTACTGCTCCTGCCACTCTCCCAGCAGCCATGGCAGTGGAACATGAGCGTAGAGGACCCCCCCAGTCAGACCTGCATGAGGATGGACAATGGTGCTGATAGTCAGCTGCCAACTACATAGGATGTCTCTGTAGTAGTTTAGTTTGTCCTCCCACATGGTGGGTGTAAAAAAGGCCCCCATTGTGGACCGGTAGCAAGGGTCCAACAAGGTGGAGAGCCAGAAGTCACCCCTCTGCAGAATGGTGCCAATTCGGCTGTCACTACGCAAGCAAGTAAGCATGCAGTGGGCCATTTCTGCAAGTGACTCTGAGCGACTCCCTGTCTCCATCTCCACTGCATACTGCCACGGTGTGTCCGGGTCCTCTGTCTCGTCTTCCTAATTGTCCTGTAGCTCCTCTGGCTGCTCTTTCTCCTCGTGTCCTGTCAGCTGAGTAGAAAAAACACCCATTTGGCTACACATTGCCTGTGCTTCAATGTCCTGCTCCAGTTCAGCCCCTACAGGGCTCATGTGGCCGTGAGATCGAGGCGCCATGTCTCCTGTCCCCTGACCAGCCATTGTTACAACCATCTGTTCCAGGACATGAAGCAGTTGAATGACGACGTTCATCCCGTAGTCCTGGTGACTGACAAATAATGTGGCCTCCTCAAAGGGCCTGAGAAAACTCCAGGTGTCATGCATGAGCTGCCACTTGCTGACATCGAATTTACACAGGGGTGTACTCCTATCCGCTTGCATCATCAATAAATCATTGATGGCCTTTCTCTGTTCTTATAGGCAGTCCAACATATGGAGGGTGGAATTACAATGGGTGGAAACGTCGCAGATCAGCCTATGTTGGGGGATGCCGTTCTGCCGCTGCAGCTCAAGGAGGATGTGCTTTGCAGAATACGAGTGGCTGAAGTACACACAAATTTTCCTGGCCATTTTTAGGATGCCTTGCAGATGGGTTGAAGACTTCAGGAACCGCTGGACAACCAGATTGAACACGTGTGCCATGCAGGGCGCATCCTTGATGCAGTGCCGACACAATGTTCTTCCCGTTGTCGGTCACCATAGTTCTGATTTTGAGTTGCCAGTAATGATGGACAAACATCTGCCGGGACGGTTCGCAAACATGATCGCGCAAGCGTGATCAAATATTTGTGAACAGCAAGTTTGCGGCGGGTCCCATTCATTTTAATGGCAGGCGAACCTGAAAAACCTTCAACTCATATTTGCAGCCAATAAATAATTTCTAGATGTGCACAAATAGTCCCACAACATGGACAGTGACATACTAGATGTATTATTCGAATTTGCGATCTCCATTCATTCTTTTTTTCAATGCAAAATATCAGCAATATAATTTTCCCGTACGCGCATGCGCAAATGCACTATACAGTACCCAAATGCACTATAAAGAAAGTATATTGGTATATAACACCCCGCTTCAATCATTTTTTTGGGGGGGACGACTGGTATATCACACCAGTAGAAATTATTTGTTCCAATAACGCTCGTCCCTCTATATACCTGCAGTATCGCAGGAGAACCGCACAATACAAATGCACTATAATATACTTTCTAACATAGAAAGTATATTATAACATTGTACAAGGAAGGCAAACCATTAGAATATACATAAAGATAAAACGTAACCTTTATAAATTTTACTATGAGGGTCCATTCACACGTCCGGAAAACACAGACACCGGCAATGTGTATTCAGCAATTTGTGGACCGCACATCGCCGGAACTATAATATAAAATGCTTAATCGTTTCTGCAATTGCGGACAAAAATAGGACGTGTTCTATATTTTTGCGGAAACGGAAGCACAGATGCGGAAGTGCGGATCCGCAAATGCGAATGCGGACAGCACATTCCGGCACCATTGAAAATTAATAGGTCTGCACCCGTTCCGCAAAATTGGGGAACGGATTCGGACCCATTTTGCGGACGTGTGAATGGAAAAGATATTCCTCAAAATGAAAATAAATGTAATTATTAAAGTTAAGCAAAAAGCATAGATATGGTAGGCAATAACAAGTGCTCAGTGGCACTAAATAAGATGCATGGCGGCACCAATTTAGAAACCATATGTCCTACCACAATCTGGGGTGTTCCAGTGCACATCCATGAATCCTGGAGGGAAAGCAAAAAACATCTATACCTGGGCTAGATGATGATGTGGTATTGAAGGACAGGGTGGGCAAAGAACTGTCCCTGATATTGCCCTACAGGGGGTGCTATTCTGGCCCAGATAGCCTAACCACAGACCACTCGCCCTGATAAGAGCGACCCTGTCCGGAACCTTACCCTATACAAAAATGGACCTAGTAAGCCCCTAGCCCGTGGGCCCCAGACTTCCAGGTGATCACAATATAGATCTATGTGTTTTTGACTCATTATAAAAGTATATTATAAGTATATCACACCCCTCTGTGTATCACACATATCGATAGCACACCTATACTAGTCCTTAAAATGACTTTAGTGGCCCTATTATCTAGCGTTTGGTGTCCCTAACAGTCTGCTCCACACAGCAACCTCCCCCTACACTGGCAAAACACTGAATGTAAAATGGCGGCTAGATCAGGTTTATTTATATGGTAGGGGGTATGTCCATGTGCTGAAATGTCTCATTTTGCTGTCCTGTACCACCTAATGGATGTGTCATGGGTCAAAGTTCTTCATAATGCAAAATAATATGGTGGGCGCGAATCTCTCCATATGTTTGCATGTTTGGCGAATCGCGAACACGCAAAGTTTGCCGCGAAACGACTGCCGGGTGAACCGCAAGGCCATCTCTAGTTCCCAGGGAGTAAGCCAGAATTAGATTTCTTGATGCATCACATGGAGCAGTTTCTCCCCTGTGAGACTCCATTCGCCAAGGCAAACCAGGTGCAGAACAGCGTGGTATGCTGGAGGGGCACTGTGACTTGTCCCTACAGTGGAGGCTGAGTACATAGTGGAGGAAGAGGAGGCAGAGGCGGACATTTTCGCAGGACCAACGGTGTGACAACGTGAAGGAGGAAGCTGCATGACCTGTCCAAGTTGCTGGTGTGGCTGTGCAGGAACCACATTCACCCAGTGGGCTGTAAAGAACATATATTGTCCCTGACCATAGTTACAGCTCCACACATCGGCACTGCCGTGCACTTTGGCAGACACCGACAGGCTTAAGGAATGTCCCACCTTCTGTTCTACATTTGTGTGCAGGGCTGGTACTGGCTTTTTCGCAAAGAAATTATGGCTTTGGACTCTCCACCTCGGCTCGGCACAAGCCATCAGTTCTCTGAAAGGTGCAGAGTCCACCACTTGAAAAGCGAGGGACTGAAGCACCAGCAACTTGGACAGGAGCACATTCAGCTTTTGCGCCGTTGGATGCGTGCATGCATAATGTTGTCTCTTGGCAATCGCTTTGTTGATCAATTGCTGATGGAATGACTGACGAGGAACAAGAGCATTTGGACCAGCAGAAGATGGGATTGACAGACAGCTCCCTTCAGCTGAGGTGGTGGAGCCTTGACTGGCTGAATCTGGGTGCGTGCCACTGGGTGATGCAGCAGTTGCTGCGGCAGGCTGGACCACAACAGCGGAGCCACAGTTCTCCCAGGCAACTGTATGGCGATGCTGCATATGTTGACGCATGGCCGTAGTGCCAATATTGGCACCCTGGCCACGCTTCACCTTTTGCCCTCAGATGCGACATATGGCCACGTTCACCTCCTCTAACTGACACACCGCTGAGTAGGTAATTTTCCCCCTAACAGTCCGCACTGACTGACTGCTACCTCCGCTGCCTCCGTGAACCCCTGCACAACTACTTCCCAGGCAGGTAGGCTGCTGTGAAGCAGGTGGTCTACCCCGGGCACATTTTGCTCCCGACCTCCGACTGCTGCCACCCTACTGACTCCCAGCCATTTTACCACCTTGCTCATGGGCAAGCTGCCACCCTCTTCTCCTGATGATTATGAAGCCCCTTCTGCACCCGGCTCCCAAGTGCAATCAGCTTCATCATCATCGATTAGTTTCTGCACATAACTTAAGTCCTCCTCAATGGCCTCAGGGTCCGGAGCCTGACCACTCTCCTCATCGCTACTTGCCCGCCTAGCGGAGGAAGCGGCGGATGTCTCCTGCAGACCTTAGCTGGGCATTAGCTGCTGACTGTCCTCTAGTAGCTGTTCCTCACTGAAAAGTGAAGCTAAGCCTACAGCATATACTACTGCTCATGGTGAGGGAACAGAAAAGGACAGAGGCAGGTTGAGGACAGGTGAGGGCACAGGGCCTGCTCCCAGGCCATTCCAACTAAGGGTTGTGTCTGGCGAACCCACGACTGTTGGCTGGGGGTGTCTGATGTCACTTGGGATGACGTATATGACCGAGTTAAATAATCAAGAACTGCTGGGTTGCTTTTCAAGACTAGATGACATCGGGAGTTCAGGCCTCTTGCTGCGACTACTGCTGCCACAACCTCTTACTCTGCTGCCACCTCTGCTTGCGCCAGAAAAATGTATGCCTCTGCCACTCCTCTGTGCATGGCCTGGCACTTCTCTGCCTGACATACTTGCAGCTGAACTAAACAAATGAAATGGAAATTAAAACACTCCTAAAATCGACAAATATATTGTTCTTTTTGTACTGAAATAGGGCACTAAATTATTTCTTTGCAAATAACAGCAAACGTGAACTGAGTATATATTTCTCGTATTTTACTGAAATAGGCAACTAAATTATTTCTGCGCAAATAACACCAAATGTGAACAGTGTGTATTTTTCTCTTTTTCTCTAGAAATATGACAAGAAACGCTTATAGCACAAATAACACCAAAAGTGAACAGTGTCTATTTTTCTCGTATTTTACTGAACTCAAAATAGATGTTTTTATGGCAAATAACACCAAATGTGAATGGCGTGTATTTTTCTCTTTTTATCTAGAAATTTGACAAGAAACGCTTTTGGCGCAAATAACACCAATTGTGAACGGCTTGTATTTTTATCTTTTTCTCTATAAATATGACAAGAAACGCTGTTAGCGCAAATGACACTAAATGTGAACGGCTTGTATTTTTATCTTTTTCTCTAGAAATATGACAAGAGACGCTTATAGCACAAATAACACCAAATGTGAATGGTGTGTATTTTTCTCTTTTTCTGTACAAAAATGTGAAGAAACGCCTATGACGCAAATAACACCAAATGTGAACAGCGTCTATTTTTCTCGTACTGTACTATAAAAGGGCACTAAAAGCTTTCACCATATATAGCTGGAGAAGTGAACAGAATATATATTTCTCTTTTTCTATACATCCCTACAACAAATTGTCCTTGCAATGTCTGTCTCTGCACTTGATTCCTCCCTATCCTTATCGTGCACTTATAAAATGCTTCTTCTTTTTTTCGCAATGAGGTTTTCTTTCACTCTCCCTAGCGCCTGCATAAACGTCTGTCCCTGAACAAAATACGATGGTGAATGGCAGAATCTGAGATGGCTGCCGTATTTATAGGGCTGTGACATCACCGGGCTGGCTAGCTGCTGATTGGGTCATCCTGCTCTTTCCAGAGTTCCTTGCCCAATGTCCTCACATGCGATTTGTTCCCACGAAACTAGAGAAAATTCGCATTCGTTTAGAATCAAATTTTTCCAGAAATTCGGAACGAATTAGACTTTGTCAGCTTTGATTCTCTCATCTCTAGCAATAACCAAAGACAATTACCTTTCCCAACTGGTTCAGGACCCAACTAGAGGGACGGCCATACTGGACTTAGTATTAACCAATAGACCTGACAGAACAACAGATGTGCAGGTTGTGGGACACCTGGGAAATAGTGACCATAAAGTAATAATCTTCTAATTGTCATTGAAAAAAAAAAAAAAAGCTAAATTTAACCAACTAAAAGAGGGCATAAGCCTAACTGGGACAAAGTCCTCAAAAATAAAAATACAACCACAAAATTGTACATTTTTAAAAGCATCCTAAAATCTAATTGTGAGAGGTACATACCTTATGGGAATAAAAGATTAAGGAACAAGAAAAAAACTATGTGGATAAATAGAAATATAATGAAAGCAATACATTTAAATAACTTAAACAGGAGGGTTACAAGGAAGTACTAAAAAACTATATGGAAAAAAATTAATATGCAAAAAAATATATAAAAGCAGCCAAACTAGAGACCAAGAGATTAATTGCCAAAGAGAGCAAAACTAACCCTAAAATTTTCTTCAATTTTACAAATGGTAAAAAGTATAAATCTGAAGGTGGCGGCCCTCTACAGAGTAATGAGGGGGAGTTACAGAGAGTGATGAGGAGAAAGCAAATCTATTAAATATTTTTTCTCCACTGTGTTCACAAAGGAAAGATGATATGCAGAATGTAAAAGTAAATTCCCCATTAAAAGTGCCCTGTCTAACTCAGGAAGAAGTACAGTGGCGTCTTAAAAAGATTAAAATAGACAAATCGCCAGGATCAGATGGCGTACACCCCCGTATCCTAAGAGAATTCAGTAATGTCATAGCCAGACCCATATGTGCCAATATTCAAAAAGGGTCTAAAAACAGAGCCCGAAAACTATAGGCCAGTAAGTTTAACATCTGTCATGGGTAAACTGAATTTTTCTAAGAGATGCTATCTTGGAGGACCGCAATAAAAAAATCAAATAATGCCATATCAGCATGACTTCAAGAGGATCGGTCATGTCAAACTAATTTAATCAGTTTCTATGAGTAGGTAAGTTCTAGACTTGACAGCGGCAAATCAATGGATGTCATATATTTAGACTTCTCGAATGCATTTGACACTGTACCGCATAAAAGATTAGTATATATAATGAGAATGCTCGGACTGGGAGAAAACGTCTGTATGTGGGTAAGTAACTGTCTGAGGGATAGAAAACAGAGGGTGGTTATTAGTGGTACACACTCAGATTGGGTCGCTGTCACTAGTGAAGTACCTCAGGGGTCAGTACTGGGCCCTATTCTCTTCAATATATTTATTAATGATCTTGTAGAAGGCTTGCACAGTAAAATATAAATTTTTGCAGAGAACACAAAACTGTGTAAAGTAATTAACACGGAAGAGGACAGTATACTACTACAGATGGATCTGGATAGATTGGAGGCTTAGGTAGAGAAGTGGAAGATGAGGTTTAACATTGACAAATGTAAGGTTATGCACATGAGAAGGAATAATGCAAGTCACCAGTACATACTAAAGGGTAAAACACCCGGTAATACTGACATGGAAAAGGACCTAGGAATTTTGGTGAACAGCAAACTAAGCTGTAGAAACCAGTGGCCAAGGCCAATAAGATAATGGGTTGCATCAAAAAGGCCATAGATGTCAGTGATGAGAACATAGTCCTACCACTCTACAAGTCATTAGTCAGACCACACATGGAGTACTGTGTACAGTTCTGGGCTCCTGTGAACAAGGCAGACATAGCAGAGCTGGAGAGGGTTCAGAGGAGGGCAACTAAAATAATCACTGGAATGGATGGACTACAGTACCCTGAAAGATTTGTATTGTAAAGCACCCCTAAAACAGGGCAGTACCTGCAATCTTTCAAGTTATTACCATAAATAATATTACATTAAGGAACATTGACTTATTCATTTTAGCTATGGATCCCGGACCATGTCCTATAATAGCATATATTTCTCCTATAATGTGATTATGATGCCTGTATCTCCCTCTTTACCAGTCTAGCTGTGTAGTCGGGACAATGCTCTATAAGAGCAGTCTAGCTGTTTAGTCTAGCCCACTCCTTATAACAGAAGACTAGTGCTAAAGTCTGGACAACACTTTAACAGCAATCTAGCTGTGTAGATTGGCCAAATTCCTATAACAAAAATGTAACTGATTAGCATAGCCTACTGTAAGATCCTCACCTGCTTTGCACTCCAGGGGAACCAAGAGGGGTCCTCGTGGAGTTGCGGGACAGGTTATGCGTGTCTCTGATGCACCAGCGCTGACCCCTTTGCGAGCCAGTGCGGAGATGCGTTCGCGTGGACATCGGAGGGGAGGACCGTCGGAGTCCCGGGGACAGAGTGGCCAGGCGAGTGACAAGACGCCGCGGCCAGGGTTGTCTCCGGTGTCTCCTGCGACTTCCGTTTCCGCATCTGGGTCCACGCGCTCGCATACTCGCGCTGAGTCAATCATGCGTCCGTGCGTACGCACGAGGGCAGGTTCGCAAAGGGATACACGGTCGCGAGTACGCGCTTCTTATGCACTTCGTCGACCAGTGGCGCATATTATACTGACTCACAAGAGCAAAGTGGATTAGGGAGCCAGCCATGGGTTAATCAACTTGTGATTGCCTTAGGCCTTGTACTCAGGTGCAGGGCAATTTGTTCACCTATGGTAGTGGACACTTGGCACCCTGGGATTGGTCAGCAGGCATTTAAAAGGAGGTCTCTCAGGGTGATCAGTGCCCACTGTTATTTTCCCTCAACCAGGTATAGGTCACAACTCCTAGTGACTGAAGACTGCCAGGAACTTTGTCCTTACAGCGGACCCAAGATCTGGAGTGACTCGACTGCCAAGTGCACAGCATCATTCAGCACTGGTTGGGACTATTCCTGGAATCTCCTTGCCTGGTTTTTTGTTATTATTCCTTGTTACCAGCAAGTGTCCTGGACGTTTATGTTTCTGGTGAATAAACACCTTTTTGCTTTCATCACTGGTCTGTTTGTTGGTGCCTTGCATTACACCTACTCTTTAAAACAGAAGTCTACTTGTGCCATTTGGACCACCACGCTTCTTAGTCTAGATTGCCCTTAACATCAGTCTTGCTGTGTAGTTTGGACCAACTCCTATACTGGTAGCCAGCTGTGTAGTGTGGATGTCCTGCCACAAGCAATTTGACTGTGTAATGTAGAGGTTCCCCTACAACAGCTTTCTAGCTGTATAGTCTTGATCACCCTATACAACAGCAGTCTATCTGTGTAGTCTAGAGCAATCCCTATGACAATGACAGCCATTTGGATGTGCAGCTTAAAGTACCCTTATATGATCAATCGGTCAAAGTAGAAAACTCCCTCACAGTTAGGGTGGTCCAGATTACACAAACAAACTGGTTTATCCAAGTTGCACAGAACCCTGAGAAAGCTCTCAGAGAAGTCTGCACAGCTATATTTTACCCCTCTAGGCAGGGATTCTAGGATAGAATATACAGGTGAAACTCAAAAAATTAGAATATCGTGCAAAAGTTCATTTATTTCAGTAATGCAACTTAAAAGGAGTTGCATTAATACAACTTAAAATAAAAATTTTGTCAAAAGGATCCATATTCTAGGCTCAAATTGTCACACTCTAGTCAGCTAATTAATCCATACCCCCTGAGCAAAGGGTACCTGAGATTGTGACTTTGGGATTTTCCTAAGCTGTAAGCCATAATCATCCAAATTATAGCAAATAAAGGCTTGAAATATCTTGCTTTGCATGTAATGAGTCTATCTCATATATTAGTTTTACCTTTTAATTGCATTACTGAAATAAATTAACTTTGCACAATATTTAATTTTTTTGAGTTTCACCTGTATCTGTGACACTGTCCATGTGCCACTAAGCATACCCCATGTACAAAGCTCAGGCGCAATGGAAAGCCACGTTTTATCACATTTAATTTAAAAACAAAACACTGTAGACACCTTCAAATGCAAATTAAAGTATATTACAAATTTATTGTTAGGTTTTTATCTGCTGTTTCTTAGAGTATGACCGCTTTTTAACTACACTACAAATGTTAACTTTTTTAAATGCACATTTTAAGAAGATTAGTGCTTGATCAATAAAAATACATTCCAACTACTTGTCTTGACATAGAAAATAATTGGATTTTTTTTTCTTAAAATCTTTTATCACCTGGCTGTGAATATTAATGAGGAGCAGATGTAGCAGGTTAGGCTGTGATGCCAAGGTTCATTTCCTGCCTTTGCTTTGTCAGACAACCTATTACACCTTTCGTGAACTGGAGGCAAAACAAAAATGGTCCTCATAAATCAACATTTAGCTTTCCCCGGGCTGTGCATTGTCCTGACCCTTTTAGATTAAGGCAAGACTTTCATTCATTATTCATGAAATACACATAGACAACACGCCAACTGGTATTACAATTTATATAAAGCACTTGTACGACAAATTACGAGAATGCTTTGAATTACAAGAACTCAATGAAAATCAACAACTTAGTCATGTTATTTTCCAGAGAGTTTATGTGAGACAAAGGGGAAACACTATAATTTGTTGTATCACAACCATATTACATATGACATATTTCATCCTTTTCTTTACATGGTGTTTTTCATCAGCTGCAGATACAAACACAATTTGACAAATTTAAAGACTAAGCAACCAGTGATCATTTGTTTGCATTTTACCTTGTACCTACATAATTGATAGTGTTCATAAAAAAAAAATATTTAGACATATTGGAGATGTTCCTAGGCTGCAGATTGTTATATTGTAGAAAAGTTAGAACTAGGAAACTATAATTACAAGTGATGAAAGGGACAGTTAGATAATAAAAAATGTCCTCACATCTCGCCTTCCTTTATCCTTGTTAGCATGGTTTAGGAAGGTGGTAGGAAGATGTTGGAGTCAGATTAGAATTCTTACACTTTTTGGAAAATTACAGTAAACGATGTCCACTTCTATTTGCTGGATGAGTGGATAAATATGGCAAAAGTTTTATGCTTTGACAAGTTTTTGTCCTCAAGTGTAAGCCCAACTATAAACTTGGCTGATACATTCTAAACCATTGAACCTCACTGTGAAGACTTCCCCCATTAATGGTGAGCTGTGGCTGGGTAGGCAGTTTTGCCAGTATTATTTTAATTTCTCCTGCTGCGCAAATCTTTCTCTACCATTGTCCATGACAACTTCTTATAACCAGGTGTTACTATGTTTTGGCTGGTGAGAACGTAGTTAAAAAAAGATTCATAAGCCCAGAATCATTTAAGTTGACCTCCAGAAGAGAAAAGAGAGTTTTATGGCTGTGATAGAGCAAGACTAGGTTCAGTTACAGAGAGCATTTATGCTATAATACTGTTCCTCTGCAGTAAGAAAGGATTGCAGCATGAAGTAAAGTGTTCCTTTATTATGGTGGCCTATTGAGCTCCTGCAGGTTTTATCATCATACTTCCATCCTCTCTTTCCCCAAGTAATTTAATAGGTCTAGCAGTCTACCCAAAATGTAATTTTAGCTCACAGTGGACTATGTTACTGATAGGGAGTGTTCACATGGTAGAGATTTACTTTAGGACACCTTTAGAGCATGTGAATGTGTGAAGAAATATCCCATTCACATACATTGCTGGCAGAATCCTAGGAGACTGAGTCAGGATTTAGGCATAGGATCTGTGCCTCAATTTTGACAGGCTCTTTGATGTGAGAATGTGAACTAAAAGTAAAAAAATTAAATAAAATTTTTTAATTGTCTTGGTATTTTAAATAGAAAGCATGACTCTAATGAAGCTGTCCTTACACCCCATGGTTTCTTCTAAAATGCAAAAACATGGCAAACAAATTGATAGTCTGTATTACCCAAAATGTGGTGTTGCCTAATAATACTACCAGATCCACAATCAATATCTTTCCTACATTTACCTTCTCTTTCAACTATTTGGCATTAATGACAACAGAATTATAAAGAGAAACTACTGTACAACAAAGAAAAAACATCAAATAGTGAAGCAAAGGAGTCAAAATTATGGTAATAAATAATAGTAGGGTCATTTTAATGCTCTGTGATCTCCAGAACTATAAATCTGCTCCAGGGAATACCTAGAAAGGTTTTACAGTCATCTGTAAGCATTTACAGTGACGTGCTTGAGGCACATGTGATCACAGGTGATCGCCAGTAACCCTACTTCAAGATGGGTAATATTCTAGATACATGGTTTTACAATGCAGAATAATCATTGAACATTCTAAAAGAAATAAAATCTATCATTTTTTTTTTAAAGGGTTTTCCATGATTTTGATGAATAAAAAAAAAAGAAAAAAAAAAGAAACCTTCACTGTGCTATGAGATTGAAATATATAATTTACAAAAATTGTGCATTTCACAATCACAAGCTGCTATCAGGGAATGTGGCTTATCCATCCACCCTATAGTCCAAACCTGTCTCCATGTGATTATTTTCTCTTTCTGAACCCAAAGAAATGTTTTCTGTGGGCAATGATTTCCGGATGATAATCCTTTCAAAGAGGCAGTAACAGGGCTCCTGCAACAGCAAGAAGTCTCCTTCTATTCTGAGGGCATACGATCACTGGAGGCAAAGTAGAATAAGTGTGTTGAAGTGAAGGAGTATTACATTGAAAAGAAGTAACTTAAATTTTTTCAGAAACTTTTGTTTTCATATTCAAGTACACTTTTTTTTAACACTGTATATATATATTTCACCATTTACAATAGGCAACATCACAACCTATCTACTCCCTTCTGACCTCCACACAGGTCACAGAGCATGCTTGAAAAATCTCCCATAGAGGTCAATGAGTCAGCTCATGTCCATTTCATCTATGACTTATGGTGGTTGCAGTAAAGAATATCTCTAAATACTTTTAACAATAGCTCAAGCAAGATGGCAGCTTCCAGATTCATTCAAAAATATACAAGTAGAAAATAAAAAATTTGGTTTTAAGTGGCAGAAAAAGATTGTTGGGGATACATTCCCTTTAAGGCCTCTTGCACACGAACGTATTTTAATTCCGTTTCCATTCCGTTTTTTTTTTGTGGACCATATATGGAACCATTCATTTCAAAGGGTCCGCAAAAAAAAACGGAAGGCACTCCGTGTGCCTTCCGTTTCCGCATTTCCAGATTTCCATCCCGCCCAAAAAATAGAACATGTCCTAGTATTGTCCGCATTACAGACAAGGATAGTACTCTTCTGTTAGGGGCCAGCTGTTCCGTTACGCAAAATACGGAATGCACACAGATGTCATCCATATTTTTCGCTGATCCGTTTTTTGCAGACCGCAAAATGCATGCGGTCGTGTTCAAGAGGCCTAAGAGTTTGATAATTTCTATGAATGTAGTACATAGGCTTTTCCCTATGTGTTACATTTTCAAAAGATTATGAACAGCTCACATTTTTAATAAATTACTTTTCTGGTTCACTGATTCCTTATTTGCAGATTTGACATTTTACCAGTTTATAGATTTAAATAAGGCAACAAAATGCAACACTGGCAAGTAGATTTTTCTATTCATTTTAATGGTGGTAGTCTCCAACCCTCCAAATAGAGTTGTCTATGGCTGAATCTTTAGTTCCTATTGTTGTGTCACAACCTGGGCCACTTGGCCACTCTGATATTCTCTTGGGTTAATCTAATCCGGGTCGGGGCTCTACAAATAATAAATGGCCACCTAGTCATCACTTTTTTTAAATACACTAGTTTTAAGGGTCCTAGTGACTGAGGATGACAGATTGATTAAATATCTATAGATCTGACTGCTCTCCCGATTTTAGCTGGCTCTACACTTTAGATCAATGTGGGCCAATGTAATCGATTTAGGTGGGCTTTGTTGACCTTGTATGTGTATAGTAATATCTTAATCTTCCCCCAACAACAGATGTTGGGAGAAAGAAAGATCTGGCTATTGGATTTAACATACCTGATATTTTGTTCTCAGCGGACAAATTGTAGACCCCATTCTAAGAGGTATCTGGCAGCAACTTTCTCACCCTCCACATTCAGAACACATACTCACTTGGCTGAGCGGGACATACTGTACATGTGAATGGGTAGCTTTAGGCAATACAAAAATTTGTCGTCGGATAACTGTATAATATGTCAGCTGGTCAAACACTTTCTATAGTGTTCAGCCAAATGCTTGACCATCTTTAGACAGTGAAATCAAGAAATGTTATGGTAAAGTAAATATAGATACACAGATATTACAGGTTACCATTCACAATGTGTTGGATTATAGCGAAGCAGTGTAGCTGTAATGTTTTAATGTTTTAAATGGAAATGCATATAATTTAATGTTCCCTTTTCGGTAATAGAGTGCCAGCTGCTAACACAGACATAATGCTTCGCTTACAGGACTTTATAATAGATAGGTTGGCAGCAAAAACAGCAAAGCTAATAGCATCACCAACATATACTGCTAAAGAATACATTGTTTCCATATAAATGATGCTTAAAGGCTATGTACACCTTTGGAGGCAATTTTGTTTATGATTTCATTTAACTAATTTTCAAATTAATACATTCTATTTGCCTTTATTGAAAATATTGAGCCTTTCTGTCCCAAAGGGTTAATTGTTTTTCAAACTATGTGACTGTTGCTTTTTACTTTGTACCAGTCATCTACAAACCCTGATCTCTAAACTACTAAGAGGTCATAAACACTTATTTAAGCCACATTCTTATCAGTAAGATAGGAATTGAGCTATAATGAGCATTTATAATATCAGAGAGCAGAGATAAGGAGTCTGTCTGCTCCCCAGATGATGGAAAATACAGAAAATAGCTCATGAAGGAAGTTACGTGTTGTGATCTGGTTTTATGGATATATATGGTGTGTGATACGCTGTCTGCATACATATCCTTTCCTGCTCTCATGGTTAAAATGAGTGATTTATCATAGTTGCAAAAATGGATGATTATTGGCTTTCAGGCCAAGGGTGGCAGTACTTCTAAAAAACTGTAGGGCACCAGGTGCCATTGATGTGAACATTGTCTACAAAGGTAAGTGAGGGTGGGCTGATATTCTACAGTGGAGCAGATCACTGTCAAAATGAACCAGGGGGCTACCAGACGTGTCTAAAACAAAAGTTTGGTGAACCCTACTGCGTATAAGGCTCTGAAGCAGACAGATGGTCGCTGCACGTCGGCTAATGAAGTGGTTTCTGCAGACAAGGCTTCAATTTTCACAGCTGTATCAGAATTGGACCTCTACAGATTGGCAAAGGTTGCCTTTTCCAATGAATCAAGTTTTCTGCTTCATTGAATGGATAGATGTTTACATATCAGACAAGAAACATCAGAAAACAAACACCCTGCAACCATTGCTGGAAGAAAACAACATCTCTCAACAGTATTCCTCTCTTTTAATACATATTAGACTGCTTTTGTTTTTCAATTAGGTACAGCCACACTTTCAGGTTTTTGGATGCAGTTTTTGGAAGCTAAAATCAGAAGTGCATCATAAAAGGAGAAAGAGTATAAAGGACAGATAGGACTTCTCTTTTTTTAATTCACTCCTAGTTTTGGCTTCCAAAACTGCATCTAAAAACCTAAAAGTGTTGCTGCAGTGTTGGACTAAGGTTCATTGGACCCAACAGAGTAAATCATTCTTTGCGTCCAACATCCTATATCATCAATAAAATCTGATTTTGAATCATAGATATAGGCTGGTCAACCTGTGGCTCTCCAGGTGTTGTGAAACTACAACTCCCACCATGCCCTGCTGTAGGCTGATAGCTGTAGGCAGACTGGGCATGCTAGGAGTTGTAGTTTTGCAACATCTGGAGAGCCACAGGTTGGTCATCCCTGATATAGACCCTAGGGGTAAATGATTAGCTACAAAGGTTGCTCCAGATAGGTTTGTTCTCCTGGACTTGGCACTATGACTTCAGAAACTGGGCCCACCAGTCTGCCCTATGTAGCCATACCCTGAAGTTTTCTGAAATAATCATTTGTAGTATAAGTGATGGCAACTGAAGATGAATACAAGCGGAATCCACACTTCATACAACCCCCTTCTTGTTGAGGCCTCTACTAGATTACATGATACATTTTCATGTCTACAATAGCTTTAAATGGAACTTATTTGTTTCATGATCAGTTTGTATTTCATATATGACTCCAATCTGAATTCACATTTAACTCCTATAGTAAATCAATCAGACACGGTGTTTTAAATTACCAGAAAACAGCAAACATATGATTAACCCACCCTGACAATTCTCATCAACAAATCCAAAATCTATGATCAGTCATTGGCAAAAGCTCTCTGTAGCAGAACTTTCCCATGGTCATTGTGAAATGGTATGTTTGACTCATACTCAGTGTACGTTTCTGTTCAGAAGTCATCGTCTCATATAATAGTGATGTATCATGCAACCTCTAATGTGGAAAGATGCCAACGTTTACATAGGGGTAAATTTTTACACAGAGAACATATTTCACAATCCTCACAATTAAATGAATTGGAACATGTTTATGTATTGAAAAACTATTCCTTTTGAAATCAAACATCTAGGAAAGACACAGGCTGTGTGGTTGGTAATCTAATTTCTTCTGTGTTTTGAGGATTTGATCCAAAAAAGTCAAATAATCATACAAAGTTATTGGCTTACTTTTTAGCACAATATTAACAAATGCTTAAAATCTCTTAAAAGTGAAACTCTGGGCAAAAATAAAAGTAAGACTTCTAACCCAAAAATTAGGCTCGGCCGAATAATTTGGGTGCTCGAATACAATTGAATACAATGGAAGTCAATGGGAAAACCCCAGGAACCCCCTGCTCAGAAGAGAAGAGGGTGTCTGGTTCATAATAACAGGTTAGAAATTGATGGAAACCCCATCAAAATGGTTTGACATCAGCATTAAGAGGATGGCTGGATGCGTCTTAGACTCTTATTATGTACGACGATTATGTACAATAGACAACCACACAAAGGGTATATGCCAAATGCCAGGCATGTGCAAGCCATCAATCTATCCAGGAGACAGATAACAGCCAGCATACCTTACAATGGCAACCTTGCGCACTATGAGATATTCCAAACCAGCTCTCATCTGACTGAGAACCAGTAAACCTCAAAGACATGCAAATGAGCAGAATCTCTCATGAACAGCGCCCTTTATTAGTTGCATCGTGTTATGACAAGACTATTCACTCACAACAGCGAATAGTCTTGTCATAACACTATTCAACTAATAGAGGGCACTGTGCATGAGTCATGATTCATGAGTCATGAATCGTGACTTATGAACAGCGCCCTCTATTAGTTGCATAGTGTTATGACAAGACTATTCGCTGAGATCATAATCGCTATATTGCTCTATATTTGTTTTTTAGAATATTCGTAATATTCTAAAAAAAATGAATAAATAGCAATATAGCGAATATTATGTAATAATCATGTAGTAAGTCAGTGAAAATATCTGATAGTGGAAAAGCTGGGTAATAACTCAGTGTAGATCGCGAGTTATTACCCAGATTTCCCATTGTCAGATTTTATCACTGAGTTATTACCCAGCTTTCCCAGTGTCAGATATCAGCCTAGTGTAGATCGCGAATATTCTAATCGTGAATTTTTATCGCAAATTATCCATGCAAAAGGCTACACAATTAAGCTTGTCATACGGCTCAGACTAATATTCTTGTCAGAAGACTATGAAACCAATAGATGGCGCTATTGAGTTATAAACAGCGCCCTCTATTGGTTTCATAGTCTTCTGACAATAATATTTGTCTTGTCATAAGACTTTGAAACCAATAGAGGGCGCTGTTCATAACTCAATAGCCCCATCTATTGGTTTTCATCGTCTTATGACAGCTGAAAAACAAGGCAAATTCTTCTAATTTGCATGTCTTTCCCATATGCCCATGTTTATGCAAATTAGTTTTTACATGACATAACTGTATAGAGAGGGTTTTGAAAATTATGTTTGGACAATCAGAAAACTTTTTGTCATCCTAATGATATTGATATAGGTGTGCAGGTCTACCCAAGCCATCCAACTAATGCAAAATAACTGGTTCTCAGTCAGATGAGAGCTGGTTTGGAATTTCTCACAAGGCTGTCATTGTAAGATATGCTGGCTGTCATCTGTCTCATGGATGAATGTATGGCTTGCACATACTTGGCTTTTGGCATATAGCCTTTGTGTGGTTGTCTATTGTATGTCATATGTAATAGGAGTCTAAGAAACATTCAGCTATCCTCTTAATGCTGTTTCCAAACCATTTGGGGTTTCTATTAATTTATTTTAAAAAATCACGAACCAGCCACCCTCTTCTCTTCTGACCAGGGGGTGCCTGGTTGTCTCCTATTGATTTCCATTATACTTGGGTGCTCAGCCGAGCACACGAATATAGCAATGTGTTTGGGCCAAACGCCCGAATACTTTGGTTCTCGCTCACCACTAATCTAAATGCATTTTTCTGCCTGTAAATATATGATGATCTATCTATCTATTTATCTTATTTATGATTATCTGAATTATTAACCTCTACAACATGCTTGTGATATCTTTTTTTTGAAACCCGTAGACTTAGTTTTACTCTTTAACTAAAATAAACCAAGTTTAAACACTAAATATATGGTAAATGTTAACATGAAATATAAAAAGAACTTGTATTAAGGGGGTTTTCCAGACTCATGAAATTGATAGATCACTAAGATTTGATCAGTAAGGATCTGACACAATCAATATTACAGTTACTCTCAAAATGCCAAATACTGTTGACTGAGATGGGGCCAGGTCACTTTCCCTAGTAAGTCCAGTCAAGCATTTCACACCCTAGATGACCTCCTATGATGGAGTCACCTCCCTGATAAGGGTAGCCCCGTCTGGAACATGTTTCTATTATCAGGTCCCTAGATGCCCCTGTATCTAGTAGTCAACCCCCACAGGGAAAATTATACAAAGAATGTCCAACACTTTTCTTCTGAATTGAGGTTCCCCCAGAGTCATCAGAGGTTAGGGGAATTAAAGGCAGTACTGATTTCTGTTCTGGTCTTGAGCAAAAGTTCAAACATTTCCCCATCATTCCTCACTCAATACATAATGAGAAAGTGAAAACAGCATTTTAGAAATGTTTGAAAATGTATTAAAAAGTAAACAAAAATTTTGCATAGACATAAGTATTCAGACTCTTTGCTATGACACTTAAAATTAAGCTCTGGAGCCTCACATTTCTCTAGATCCTTTTGGAGATGTTTCAACACCATTATTGGAGTTTACCTGTTGTAAATTCAGTTGATTGGGCATCAATTGGAAAGACACACCCCTGTCTATATAAGGTCTCACAGCTGACAATGCAAAGCAAACACAGCCATGAGGAGGAAAGAACTGCCTATAGAACCCAGAGACATGATTGTGTGAAGGTACAGATCTGGAGAAGAATACAAAAAAATCTACTGCACTGAAAGTTCCCAAGAGCATAGAGCCTTCCATAATTCTTAAATAGAAGCTTTGAACAACCAGGAGTCTTCCTAGAGCTTGCTGTCTGACCAAACTAAGTAATCAGGGGAAAGGGTCTTTGTAAGAGAAGTGACCAAGAACCCAATGGTCACTCTGGCTGAGCTCCAAAGATCCTGTATGCAGATAAGAGAAACTTCTAGAAGGTCAACCATCACTACAGAATTCCAGCAATCTGGGCTTTTTGGCAGGGTGGTTAGAAAGAAGCTTCTCCTCAGTAAAAGACACACATACAGGACTTAGTCTGTGATAAACAAGATTAAAGGGGTTCTGCACTTTGTTTAAACTGATGATCTATCCTCTGGATAGATCATCAGCATCTGATCAGCGGGGGTCCAACACCCAGGACCCCTGCCAATCAGCTGTTTGAGAAGGCAGCGGTGCTCCAGCAGCGCCGCGGCCTTCTCACTGTTTACCGCAGGCCCAGTAACGTCATGACTAGTATCACTGGCCTGGGCGTGGCAAAGCTTCGTTCCCTTGAATGGAACTTAGCCCCCGCCCAGGCCAGTTGATACAAGTCGTGATGTCACTCGGCCAGCGGTAAACAGTGAGAAGGCCGCGGCGCTGCTGGAGCGCCTCTGACTTCTCAAGCAGCTGATCGGCGGGGGGTTCCAGGTTTCGAACCCCCGCTGATCAGATGCTGATGATCTATCCAGAGGATAGATCATCAGTTTAAACAAAGTGCAGAACCCCTTTAAACTTGAGTGGTTTTATTCTAAGTATCATGCTTGATGGAAACCAGGCACTGTTAATTACCATCACTATAGTCAAGTATGGTGGTGGCTGCATCATGCTGGGGGGATGTTTTTTAGTGGCTGGGAAAGGGAGACTGGTTAGAGTTGAGTGAAGCTGAAAGGAGCAAAGTAAAGACATATTCTTAGTGAAAACTTGATCCAGAGTGCTCTGAACTTTAAAGTGGGCTGAAGCTTTACCTTCCAACAAGACAATTACTCTAAGCACACAGCGAAGACATCTCAGGAGTGGTTTAGGGACAGCTCTGTGAATGTCCTTCAGTGGCTCAGCCAAAGCCCTGACTTGTAACCAATCAAATATCTCTGGAAAGACCCGAAAACGGCTGTCCGTTGATGGCCCCCATCCAACCTGACAGCTTCGAGGGCATCTGCAGAGAAGAATGTCAGAAAATCCTCAAATCCAGGTGTACAAATCTTGTGTCATACCAAAGACTGAAGGCTGCAATTGCTCCCAAAGGAGCTTCAAATAAGTGCTGAGTAAAGGGTTTGAATACTTATGTCAATGCAATATTTAAGTTTTTCTTTTTTAATGAATTAGCAAGGATTTCAAACCTTCAATTTTCACTTTGTCATTATGGAGTTTTGAGTCTAGAATGATGAGAATGTTTTTTATTTTTATTTTAGTTCAAAGCTGCAACACAAAATTTGAAACGGTGAAAAATCTGAAAGCTATCTGAATGCATTATATCTATGAATGTCCCTATGTTCAAAGAATTTGTCTTCCTTTAATGACAAAATATTTCAGTGAGCAAAAATTACCAAACAACTAAATGTCAATATAAACAACTTATAACGGTTTATTTATTAGCAATCTTACATCACAACAATCACTTTAAATGAGAGAAGGGACTGCATTCATCTCTATTCAGATTTGCAATAAGGCATTTTTCATTTATATGTTTGCTAAAATAACCGCACAACGTAAGCATTTCCTCTGCATTTTTCACCTAAATCAATTAAACAGTGGAAATCTATTTTGTTACATGAAATGATTTCATATTTACATTTGTAAAAGAAGATTGCAAATTGTCATCAGATATCCTGCATTGTGGTTAGGGTGCAATTTGTGAGGCTATTTATATAAGAACCACAGTAGATAATCAGCCAAGTAGAGAAATGTACAGATGGACTATTGGCAAAGAATTCCTTTTTTTTTCTTGCTCAGCTGTTGCCTACTACACAGGAATTCAAAGAAAATCTATATTCCAGTATTTATGTAGATGACATTTACAGTGTAAGCATGCAGAGCTCCTGCACCAAATGGTTGCAATTAGAGAATAAGTCGGTATGACATATTTCTTAGTGGCATGTCAGTTGCTGCTGCCATATATTGCTCGCACTTTTGGAAAGATGTCAGCATTACGAAGGCAAAAAGTCTTGTATATGTTTCTCTTAAAACCCAAAGACATTTGTATTTTTAATCAGCAGTGAGAAGAGAAGGGACACCATTCTACCCCATATGATTTTCATTAGAGGTTATGAAAGAAAAAGTGTGAAGATCGGATCCTGACTGCTGGATAGTCACAGAAGCCGCTCCACATCTGCACATGTAACTCACAGAGGGACCATCCTGGGATGGAGGATGATGACAGCAGTGCAGAGAGATCTTTGATAGCTTTGCATTTTTTAGGGGCTTTGATGAGCAAACATGTGGCTTTGTAACCAAACAGAGCAATGGAAAGCACATTTAAATCAGGGGCACGGAGGAAAATGATCTGTATACGGCAATTCAAAAATCATCAAGAAGGGGAGATACAGCTTGTAAAGTATAAGATCCCCATACAGTTGTTAACATGTAATGAATGGAAAGAGTGCTGTATTCTCTCCTGTATGAAACAGCTGTATTAACTAAGGGAATACTCTTTTTACTTTAGATTTATTTTATATTCTTCTTTCTTTTCAATTCTCTTTTTATTGTTTTTTTCTTTTAAATAAAATAAAAATTGAACAAATGGTACATTGTTGATTAGAAAATATATTTGTTATGAATAATAACAAGACCATATTTCCCAGATATATTGACACTTCATAGATATATGTTCGGCATGTTGTACCAAAATGTTATAAGTTAAGAAGGTATTATGGATGAAAAAGTGGGATAAGGATAGTTTAGGAGAGGTAGAGGGAAGGGGGGAGGAAAGGAGGAAAGGGGGCTCAAAGTATACAGATATCTAAAGCTATTTAGTCTGTTGTATGTTGGGTTCCTCAGTCAATTGTAGGAGAGCATATGAGGAAGAGCGGAAAGTAATCCAATCTTTCCATATAGTTTGGAACTTTGTGTGTGATCTTAACTCCCGAGCCGATAGTTCCTCCATGAGGAATATGTAGTTGACCTTTTGTAACCATTGAGATGTACTTGGAGGACATTGTTGATTCCAATATAGCGGGATTACACATTTTGCAGCTGCCGTGAGATGTTGGAATAATATCCGTTTTGTGTGCGGTATGTCCTCTAATCTAATGTTTAGTAAAATTGCGATAGGGGAGGGATCATTATCTAAAGAGCAAATTTGCTTGGTTAATTTTATCACTTCAGACCAAAAGGGTGTTAGTACGGGACAGGACCACCACATGTGAAAATAAGAGCCTTGTGATTGTTGACACTTCCAGCATAATTCAGAGCTGTGACAGTTCATCTGTTTTAGCCTCATTGGAGTGTGATACCATCTGGAGATTAATTTAAATGAATTTTTTTGGAGACGGGGGCATCGGGATATACCGTGAGATTTACTATATATTTGTTTAACTTCTTGTGGGGTCCAGGTAGTCTCAAAATCCTTACCCCATTCTAAAAACATATCCCCTGTCTACTGGTGATTTAACTATTTGTAAAATTCCGTAGACTGTTGAGAGTATATGTTTAGGGATGTTCTTTGTAGCTATCAATTTTTTCGAAAGTTGCAAGATCCCTAGGTGCAATACATTGAGATAAGTAAGGTAATATTAATGAGCGTATGTGTGCCTTTTGTAGAAAATGTAAGGTGGAATTTGTCATGGTGTTGTCTGATATGTCAGTGCTCAAAAAAGAGTAAGACAAAATGGATTTAGTATTTTGGGTATTGATGGTAATCTCTGGTGATTTCTTCTGGTATAGTTCTGGAATATCAGCTATCGACATTAGAGGAGAGAGGCTTGGGCTAATATTTTCTGCATATGAGCGCCAAATCTTCAGTGTGGTTTGAGTGATAGAGTTTTGTGTGAGGTAGGTAGGAGATTTACGATGTATTTGTTTTTTTTCCCATAAAAGGTAATTCAATGGGTATTTTGCTAAGTGTTCTTCAAGTGGAATCCATAGTTTGTTGGTGTCTTTACGTAGCCAATATATTATTCTGCATAAGTGGACTGCATCATAATATTGTTTCCAGTCTGGTAAAGACATACCACCCCTCCGTTTGTGCTGAACCAGTAGGTTATGACATTGTCTAGGTCTGCCATCTCGCCAGAGATATTTGCTTATTAATCTCCTGATATTTGTAAAGAATTGAGTTGGGAGTGGGATTGGGAGAGTTTGAAATAGATATAACAGTTTGAGAAGTAATATTGCTTTAATAAGATTTTTCCGTCCCATCCATGATAAAAAAGGGAGAGACCAGGATTCTACTGTTCATTTGAACTTTTGTGGGATAGGAGCATAGTTAAGAGAGTATAGTTCACTCCAGTTAGAGCTAAGTTTAAGTCCTAAATATGTAATGTATGATTTTGGCCAATTGTATGGGTAGTTTGACTTTAGGAGGTTTTAGTTCTTTTGTGTCTATATTGAAGCCTAGAGCTTCTGATTTAGACGCGTTTATTTTGAAATTAGAGATAGCTCCGTATTGTCGAAGGAGAGATTGTAACGCAGGAAATGCAGAGGCTGGATCAGTTATTATTAGTAAAATGTCATCAGCGTAGGCAACTGAACTGTGTGTATATTTTCCGTTATTAAATCCGATTATGTCTGGGTGAACTCTGATCGAAGCAAATAGAGGTTCTAATGAGAGAACAAATAAGATCAGTGAAAGGGGGCATCCCTGACGGGTACCATTCTTTATCTGAAATGGGGCAGTTAGAGATTGGTTTATACGTAGTCTGGCCGTGGGACGTGATTACATGATAAAAATGGCTTCTATAAAAGGTTGTGGGAAGCCATAGTTTATTAATACCTGTTTTATGTAGTTCCAGTCTACCCTGTCGAAGGCCTTTTCTGCATCTGTCCCTAGTAATACTAATGGAAGTTTGCTTCTTGACACAATTTGTATCAGAGATAGGACCCTCATAGTGTTATCTTTTCCCTCCCTGCCAGATACAAATCCAACCTGTTCTGGAGAGATTAATTTAGGAATTAGAGGTTTAAGTCTGTTAGTGAGGAGGCTAGCATTTATTT
The DNA here is from genome assembly GCF_014858855.1 of Bufo gargarizans. Classification (NCBI taxonomy): domain Eukaryota; kingdom Metazoa; phylum Chordata; class Amphibia; order Anura; family Bufonidae; genus Bufo; species Bufo gargarizans. Next base: position 391,851,516 of record NC_058084.1, on the reverse strand, counting down.
TTAGATCTACGTTTAATAGCGAAATAGGTCTGCAGCTGCCGCATTGAGTGGGGTCTTTTCTCTCTTTGTGAATGAGGGTGATATATGCCTCTAAAGATTGTTATGGTAGTTCAGTACCTGACAGGTAAGCGTTATATGTGTCTACTAGTTGGGGAAGAAGAACCGACGAGAAAGTTTCAGAATATGAGCTTGGGAGGCCGTCTGAGCCTTGGGTTTTATTCTTAGGGCTTCTTCGCAGGGCAGATCGGACCTCCTCTAGAGAAAATGACTTCAATAAGGAAGGGTATGACTCAGGATTTAGTTTTGGGAGATTTGCTCGGGTTAAAAATTCTGAGATTGTCGATTGATGTTTTGGTGAGTCTGGTATTCGGTCAGGGTTATGTATTTGGTATAGAGAAGAATAGAATTTTATGAACTCTTTTTCAATCTCAATTGGGTCTGATATAATATTGCCTGAACTTGATCTGATCTCGTTGATATATGTTCGGTGTGTTTTCTTTTTAATAAGTGACATCATTAATTTTGAGGCCTTGTCTCCGTGTGCGTAGAATGAGTGTTTGGCCGACATGAAAATCTTAGCAGAGGATTTGTTTAGGATATCTTTTAATTGGAGACGGGCTTCAGTGAGTTGTTGCAGATGGGATGTAATTAATGATTTTTTATGAAGCTTCTCTAGTCTTATGATCTCATCTTGTAATATCCGTGTTTGTAATTCCCTTTGTTTTTTATGATATGTGCCTACTGATATAAATTCTCCTCTTATTGTAGCTTTGTGAGCCTCCCAGACCATTGGGGTAGAAACGCCTTTGTTTATATTTTGTTGAAATATTTTATATTTTTTATATAATACAGTATATTTATATATATTTATATATTATTTATATATAATATATATTTATTTATATATATATATATATATATATATATATTATATAATTATTTATATTTATATATTAAATATTTCATATTCTTCTAATTATGTTAATTGTGGGGGGTTTCCAACAATAATAAATGATTCTCTATCCATAGGATATGGGAATGGTATCTGATCAGTGTGGGTCTGACCTCTGGGACCCCCACTGTTTACAAGAATGGGTATCCATGAATGAATGAAGTAGCAGTTTCACCATCCACATCACCACTTTGTTTAGTCTCTATGGGCCATATCCAGCGGACTCACAAAGGCAATCAGGTTCCTGCTAGTGTTGAGAGAATTAGGTTTGGATTGCTCTATCTGAACCCAATTTGTTTGAAAATGTATTTTTACATATATCCTCTGTAGCATGCTAAAATATATGGGCACTGCGGAGGCCTTGAAATTCTTGCTGAAAATAAAGCGAGACTTGCTTCGTCTCGCGTCTATGACATAACACTTCGGCTATGTTCAGAAATTACTGTTTCAAAATCAGAAGCTTTCCCCCCAAAAAGATATATACACACCATCAACCTATCACTGCTGGTGGGGTGATGTGAAGCCAGATAGGAATAAAAAAGCCAACCAAAATACAAAATCCCCCACAAAAAATACCAACAAATACAGAATAACAAAGCTTTATTAATTTACTATAGAATATCACTTAAAATCAATCACAACAGCGACATGCACATAAAAAGAAAAGAGGGTACAGTGGTCATGCAGTAAATAATTTCATATAACAAACGGGCTTGATTAATCTTAAAACGGCGTTCAAAACGATCGTCAAAATTGCTGGGTGCATGAACTTAAATAGAATATAAAGTGCACATTGCTAGAAAATTTTTGGGATATAATATCCAAGACAACAGAAAATGAAAGCAACAAAACACAAGACCAATAGTGGCTATACATACAAAATGACAAGATACAGCACAACATAATAGTCAGATACAGACTAGTCATAAGCGGCAGAGGCTATATTCAAATTTGCAATATTTCACAAATATTTGGGCGAATATTCGCGAATTCAAGAATATTTTCTTAATTGCGAAAAATCGGCAATGTAATATTCGCGTAATGTGCGAGAAATACAGGCGTGGGTCACTTTTGCTACATTTTCCAAGCTTCTAGAAGTTTCCTGAGACTGGATAAAATGGTTGGCATGGCAGAACATTAAAAATGGCTTTATATGCAGTTAGACTGCTCCAATATATTTACAATTGCGCTAATCGGCACTAATAATGCAAATATTTTGGCGCAATACGTTAAATTTTACATTTTAGCAGGTCTGCATGTATGTATAGACAGCAGAACCTATCACACTATCTAACACACTGCACTGCAACAGCTACACTATATCAGGATATACCCTACATTGACTATCTCCCACTATATGTATTATATATATATATATATAAGCTAACTATCTATCTAAGGCTCCATTCACACATCCGCAATTCCGTTCCGCATTCTGTGGAACGGAATTGCGGACCCATACATTTCTATGGGGCCGCACGATGTGCGGCCCTGATCCGGAATTGCGGACCCGCACTTCCGGGTCCGCAATTCCGATCCTGAAAAAAATAGAACATGTCCTATTCATGTCCGCAATAGTGGACAAGAATGGTCATATTTTCTTAGTGCCGGCAATGTGTGGTCCGCAAAATGAGGAATGCACATTGCCGCTGTCCGTGTTTTGCGGATCCGTGGATTCGCAAAACACACACGGATGTGTGAATGGACCCTAATGTAGTGTGGAAAGCACAGAGCACAGCAATGACACTGCTGTCTCTCTCAGAACTTTAAAAAGTTATATAGTAAGGCGTAGGCAACTTTCCTATTGGTTGCTAGGGATGTTGCTAAGCTCAGACAAAGACATTGCAGCCTTCTCATTGGCCCACAAGCAAGATGGGAGGTTACTGATGAAAAAAAAAATCTAGAATATTCGAAATTACGAGTATATATCCCTATATTCAAAATTTTCGTGAATTCTCGAAGTACCGATATTCGCGATTAATATTCGCAATTAATATTCACAATTTGAATATTCGCACCCAACACTTATACAGAACAGTGTGCCTTCGCCCTGACGTACGTTTCACTCTTGGCTTCTGGCCAAATTGCTGGTACTACAGTTCCTCCCTTTCCATTTGGTTGACTCTTTAGCCTGTCCTTTATGGCCCACTGGGTAAATGTGGTTCCTGCCCAGCCACACCAGCAACTTGGCCAGGTGATTGCAATGCCGTTTCCGTGTTCTGATGCTGTGATTCCGGGGCCAATGTCCCCCTCTGCCTCCTCATCCTCCACCTTGTCCTCAGTTTCCATTCTATGCACAGTAAAGAGTGATCCTCCACCATGGCAGTGTCACGCTGTTCTGCACCTGGCCAGCCTGGGTAAACAAAGTCACACCACGGAGGAATTGCTCTGCGTCATCAACCAAAACATCGAGTTCTGGCTGTCTCCTCCCCAACTGAAGATTGGAAGCATGTCACTGATAACAGGAAGAGCATTGTATCTGCTCTGCATTAAGGAGCCCTGACCCATGCGCCCTGCATGGCACATGTCTTCCGATTCCTGAAGTCTTCCACCCAACTGCAAGATGTCTTGAAAATGGCCAGGAAACTGTGCATGCACTTCAGCCACTCTCACCATGCAAAACATAACTTCCTCATAATTTCTTGAAGATGCAGGCGGACAAAGGTACTCCCCTGTGTAACTTGGAGGTTAGCCAGCGGCTGCTCATGTGTGACACCTGTCATTTGCTTAGGCTTTTTTTTATTTCACTCTTTCTCATCCTGGAGCAGATGCTAATAAATATGGCTGGCCAGGGGACAGGAGACGTGGCATCTATATATCATGGCCACCTGAGTCCTGTGGCAGCTGAACCGACAGAGGAGGAGAACATTAAAGCCCAGGAATTGTATACAGAACTAGGTGGTTTATCTGAACAAGCGACAGGAGCAGGAGGAGCTGAAGGGTAATGAGGAAGACCAGGCAATATGCAGTGAACATGGATGCAGGGAGTCCCTCCGAGTCCCTTGCACAAATGGCCGGATGAATGTTGAGTTGCTTGCTTAGTGACAGCCGCATTATTACCATTTGGCAGAGGGAAAATGACAGGCTCTTCACGATATTAGACTCTTGCTATCAGGACAGAATTGGGGCCTTTTTTACACCTGCTGAAAGGGATAAAAAACCCAAGTACTATAGAAATATCATATGTAGTCATTTGATTGCTGCCTACATGTGCCATTGCCCATCCACATAAAGGTCTAACAGGGTGTACCCTCTGGGCTCACACTCCACTGACATGACTACAGGGGGGAAATGGAGGGGGGGGGGGCAGGAGCATCATCAGCTTTGTCAGCAGTAACTTGAGTCTCCAGTCTCTGATCAGCATGTTTTTTCACCCGCCTTTTGAAGAAACCAGCCAGCATCAGCAGCAGGACATGGAGCATAACCTGAACCAGCAGGCGGTGGCCTAGAGACAAACTTGGACTGCACCCTGTATCCCAGATCAAGGATCCCCTGGACTACTGGGCAATGGGCAACCAAACTTGAACTGTGTCTGCAACTGGCTGAGATTTGCCTGGACAAGCTTTCCTGCCTGACCAGTAGTGTAGCATCAGAGCTGGTGTTTAGTGCCTCGGGGGGCATAGTTACCCCAAAGAGAACCCACCTTTCAACACAAAATGTTGAGAGATTAATATTTATAAAGATGAATCAGGCATGGATCAGCCAGGATTTCCACACACCAGTGCCTGATGCATCAGACTAGGTCATTCTGGCAGTAATGTTCTGATTGCAGTGTGTTCACACAGATGAATATATCATACAAAATAGGTCATTTTATTTTTCGAATGTACTGTACGACAATGTCTAAAATACAATATTAGCAGGATACACAGGAAAAAAGAAATAGGGCTAACACATTACATGTCATTTGTCAATATATGCAACTCATAGATAAACCAATTAGAGAGGAGCTAATTTTTCAAAAATTCGAATCGCCGGTTCACCAAATTTTTCAGTAGAAAATATATTCGTGGCAAATTAATAAATAAAACGGCTATTTCCTGGCTGAAGAGAGTCTTTATAGTGGTGTAGAACACTGTGCCTTGTAGTAACAAGCTTAGGGAGTCTGCTTTGGTAGTGAAATAATACTGTGAGTCCATATGACATACAGATGATAGGCATCGCCCCTATAATCACTGCACACTTCACTTATTAGGGCAGTCACGGGGCCAAAACTCAAGTATGAACTCAGCCTTACAGGTCAATGTTAGCGTCAAGAAGAAGCGCACTACTTTTACACCGTCATCAGCTGATTTCACATAGATGTCTACAGAACCTGTTCTATTAAACCCGAATTCAAATAGAGCCCCCCCCTTCCCGGACAGAGTGGAGAGGGTGTCAGCAGTAAGTTTGTGTTGACATAAACTGATTATTTTGCCCTTCCTCTGATCCGTATTGGCTACCAAATCGTAAGCAAATTCTAATGGGACCATAAAGGCCTTACAGCTGCTACACAGAGAGGATCCGTTGTGTGTCTCATTTTTCCTTACTTCTGACAGATCAGAAGAAAGGTCAAATAAATCATGATGTCAGCCAGGCCGAAAGGCCAAATAGTGTCCCAGTCATGAAGTGGGAACAGCATGATAAATCCACAGAGTGGACCTATTACATATTGATGAGGTGGAAGAAGCATCAGGATACCAAAGAGTGGCAAGGTGAAATAGTGTGGATATGGCAGAAGCATCAGGAGACCACAGAGTGGCAAGGTGATATAGTGTGGAGATGGCAGCAGCATCAGGACACCACAGAGTGGCAAGATGACATAGTATGGAGATGGCAGCAGCATCAGGAGACCATAGAGTGGCAAGGTGACATAGTGTGGAGATATCAGCAGCTGAATCAGGATACCACAGAGTGCCAAAATGACATAGTGTGAATATAGCAGTAGCAGGAGTATACCACAGAGTGGCAAGGTGACATAGTGTGGAGATCGCAGCAGCAGCAGGAGGATACTACAGAGTGGCAAGGTGAAATAATGTGGAGATGGCAGCAGCAGCATCAGGATACCACAGAGTGCCAAGGTGACATAGTGTGAATATGGCAGCATCAGGAGACCATAGAGTGGCAAGGTGACATAGTGTAGAGATGGCAGCAGCAGGAGATACCACAGAGTGGCTAGGTGACATAGTGTGGATATGGCAGCAGCAGGAGGATACCACAGAGTGGCAAGGTGACTTAGTGTGGAGATGGAAGCAGCAACAGCAAGAGGATCCCACAGCGTGGCAAGGCGAAATAGTGTGGATATGGCAGCAGCAGCAGCAGGAGGATACCACAGAGTGGCAAAATGACATAGTGTGGAGATGGCAGCAGCATCAGGATACCACAGAGTGGCAGGTTGACATAGTGTGGAGATGGCAGCAGAATCAGGAAACCACAGAGGGGCAAGATGACATAGTGTTGAGATAGCAGCAGCAGGAGGATACCACAGAGTGACAAGTTGACATACTGTGGAGATGGCAGTAGCAGCAGAAGCATCAGGATACCACAGAGTGACAATGTGACATACTGTAGTGTGGAGATGGCAGCAGCAGCAGGAGGATACAACAGAGTGGCGAAGTGACATAGTGTGGAGATGGCAGCAGCAGTTGCATGAGGAGACCACAAAGTGACCCGGTGACAGAGTGGGGAGGTGGGTGGAAATACCAGTACCCGCTGATGAAGGAGGCTGAAACAAGGAGCACTTGGCATCAGATGTAAGGCGGGTGGCAGCATCAGAGTAGTAGCTGAGTCAGAAGAAAGCAGTCTCTTTTATCAAAGTGTTGGTGTGGCACCATGGATGATCTAGTTTAATGCATCAGGAATTGGTGGCTGATCCATGCCTGGTTCCCAAATCCAGTTTGGGTACCCAGTAGTCCAGCGGATATTTAATGTGCGGCGGAGTATGCCACCACCTGCTGGTTCAGGTCTTGCTCCAGGTCTATCTGCTGCTGCTGGTGAGTAGTTTCTTCACTATGCGAGTGAAGAAAGCTACTCATTAGCGACTCTAGACTGAGGCTGCTGCTAATGGAACTGGTACTGCTCCTGCCACCCCACCTCTCCCCAGCAGCCATGGCAGTGGAAAGTTAGCACAGAGGATCCCCCTGGTCAGACCTGCGAGAGGATGAACGATGGCACAGATAGGAAGCGGCCAACTGACTACATAGGATGTCTCTGTAGTAGTTAAGTTTGTCCTCCCTCTCAGTGGGTGTAAAAAAAGGTCCCCATTCTGGACTGGTAGTGAGGGTCCAACAAGCTGGAGAGCCAAGTCATATCTCTGCCAAATGGTGACAATTCTACGCAAGCAAGTGAGCATGGATCGGGCTATTTGTGCAAGTGACTCGGAGGGACTCCCTGCGTCCATCTCTACTGCATACTGCCACGGTGTGTCTAGGTCTTCTGTCTCTGAGTAGAAAAACCACCCATTTGACTACACGTTGTCTGTGCTCCAATGTCCTTCTTCCCCTCCTCCTTTTCTTCCAGTTCAGCCCCCACAGGGCTCGTGTGGCCATGAGATCTAGGCGCCATGTTTCCTGTCCCCTAAACAGTCAGATTTACCAGCATTTGTTCCAGGAAGCAGTGGAATGACGTCGTTCAGCCCGTAGTCCTGGCTAATGAAAAATAACAAGGCATCCTCAAAGGGCCTGAGCAAATGACAGGTAACACGCATGAGCTGCCACTGGCTGACATCAAAGTTACACAGGGGGGTACTCCTATCCGCTTGCATCATCAAGAAATCATTGATGGCCTTTCTTTGTTCGTTTAGTCGGTCCAACATATGGAGAATGGAATTCCAACTGGTGGAAACGTTGCATATCAGCCTATATTGGGGGGGGTGCCGTTCTGCTGCTGCAGCTCAAGGAGGGCGTGCTTTGCGGTGTACCAGTGGCTGAAGTGCATGCAAAGTTTCTTGGCCATATTTAGGATGTCTTGCAGATGGGTGGAATACTTCAGGAACTGCTTGACAACCAGATTGAAAATGTGTGCCATGCAGGGCGCATGGCTCAGCCCTCCTTGACGCAGCACCGACACAATGTTCTTTCCGTTGTCGGTCACTGTGGTTCCAATTTTGAGTTGTCGGGGAGAAGGCCAGGATTCGATTTCTTTACAAAGGACATGGAGCAGTTCCTACCCTGTGTGACTCTGTTCACCCAGGAAAATGAGTTGTAGAATAGTGTGACACCGCCGTACCCTGCACATTTGGTATGCTGGAGGGGCATTGTGACTTCCCTGCAGTGGAGGCTGAGGGCATGGTGGAGGATGAAGAGGCAGAGGCAGACATTGTCGCAGGACCAAAGGGGTAACAACGTGGAGGCGGAAGCGGCATGATCTAGCCAAGTTGCTGGTGTGGCTGTGCAGGAAACACATTCATCTTATATACAGCTCCACACATCAGCGCTGCCGTGCACTTTAGCAGACACCGACAGGGTCAAGGACTGGCCCACCTTCTGTTCGACCTATTTGTGCCGGGCTGGTACTGCCTTTTTTGCAAAGAAATGTCGGCTTTGGACTCTCCGCCTCGGCTAGGCACAAGCCATCAGTTCTCTGAAAGGTGCAGAGTCCACCACTTGGAAAGGGAGGGACTGAAGCACCAGCAACTTGAACCAGAGCACCTTCAGCTTTTGCGCCATTGGATGCGTGCACGCATACTGCTGTCTCTTGGAAATCTCTTTGGTGATCAATTGCTGAAGTAATGACTGATGAGGAGGAATAGGAGCATATGGACCAGTAGAAGATGGGAATGACAGACAGCTCCCTTCGGCTGAGGTGGTGGAGCCTTGACTGGCTGAAACTGGGTGCATGCCACTGGGTGGCAGGCTGGACCACCACATCGGAGCAACGGTTCTCCCAGGCAACTGCATGGCGATGCTGCGTATATTGATGCAGGGCCATAGTGCCAACATTGGCACCCTGGCCGAGCTTTACCGTCTGCCCACATATTTTACATGTGGCTACGTTAACCTCCTCTGGCATGTTAATAAAAAAAACTGCCAAAACGCAGAGTAGGTGATTTTCCCCCCAACAGTCCGCACTGACTGACTGCTACCGCCACTGCCTCCGTGAACCCCTGCACCACTACTTTCCTGGCACGTAGGCTGCTGCAAAGCATGTTTGGCTCCCGACCTGCAACTGCTGCCAGCCTGCTGACTCCCAGCCATGCTACCTTGCGGCTGGCTCAGCCGCAGACCCACAAGCAAGTTGCCACCCACTTCTCCTGATGATGAAGCCCCTTCTTCACCCGGCTCCCAAGTGCGATCCGCTTCATCATCATCAAGTAGTGTCTGAATGTCACTGAAGTCCTCCTTAACGGTCTCTGGGTCAGGAGCCTGACCGCTCGCAACACAAGCTCCTGCGCCACTCTCATCATCACTACTTGCCTGCCTAGCGGAGGAAGCGGCGGATGTCTCATCCAAATCATGGCTGGGCAGTAACTGCTGACTGTCCTCTAGTAGCTCTTCCTCACTGAAAAGTGGAGCGGAGCCCTTTTTTGGACTGAAATAGGCCACTAAACACTTTCACAACAATTAACTGCAGAAGTGAACTGAGAATATATTTTTCTTGTAGTACTGAAATACGCCCCTATACGCTTTCACCAGAAATAACTGCAACAGTGCAGTGCGTATATATATATTTTTTTACTGAAATATGCCCTATACGTTTTCAGCAGAAATAACTGCAGAAGTGAACTAAGAATATATTTTTCTTGTTGGATTGAAATAGACCACTAGACCAGAATTAACAGCAGAAATTCACTTAGAATATATTTTTGTTGTACTGAAACACGACCCTATACGCTTTGACCAGGAAAAACTTAGAGTGAAGTGCGTATATATTTTTCTTGTAGTACTGAAATACACCCCTATACGCTTTTACCAGAAATAACTGCAACAGTGCAGTGCGTATATATTTTTCTTTCTTTACTGAAATACGCCCCTGTATGCTTTCAACAGAAATAGCTGCAGAAGTGAAACGCGTATATATTTTTCTTGTAGTACTGATATAAGATACTAAAAAAAATAAGATATAAGCCACTAAAGGCTTTTCAACATAGCACTTGATCCCCAAATAATCTTTCCCTGCACTTGTAAATTGCTTTCCTATTAATCTCCCTAGCGCCTTCTGACATCTCTCCCTGCACTAAGATGCTGTGAAATGATTCCTCCCTATCCTTTCTCTTCCCATATAAATTGTTTTTATTGTATTTTTTTCCCACAATCAGTTTTTTCCAATTGCTTTCCCTATCGCCTTAACACGTCTGTCCCTGCACTCTGAACGCTGAAAAATGTCTGATTGTAAGATGGCCGCAGTATTTATATGGCTATGACATCACAGGGCTGGCTGGCTGCTGATTGGCTGCATGTAGGCATATCAATCTGGGTGATCCCGCCTTCCCAGTGTTCCTTGCCCCATGTCCTCAGATGTATCACTGAACAAGAAAACACCTAAATATTAACTTTTAATATAATTATTAGAATATAAAAACCAAACCCCAAAAACATAGATGATATATGGATAATATATAGATAACTTAATGTCTTGTGCCTACACTGAAGATACAACAGTCAGTGTAGTGCATATACCATATTAGAAAGCAACAGGGACAATAAACAATATGACACCTGCACATTTGATAAAGCATCGAACATGCAGTTAAATAACCAGAGGTTGTTGTTGTAAAACTTGACACCAGATAGTCTCCAGATATTGAAAGACTCATGGTTACTTGACACCAGGTTGTCTGTAGGCTAGCAGCCAACAAGGTGTGGTGGGGGAGGTGTACTATCCTGACCCTGAATTGTCCCTAACGGCTACCCCTGCCTAGAACCAGAGCACCTACCCCAATAGGTGGCTAAACCTTATCGGTGGCTAAACCCTCAGAGAGTCTTGTTGTCCCTGCTAGCTTTTACACTCTTACCGACGTGTTTCCCCAAAAGGAGATATCCAACTGGTTCATCAGGGGACATTCATCACTTAGTTGATAAATCAGTGCTGCAATTGGTAAAAGAAAAACACATGATGTGGGCACCAAGAAAAAAAGAAAAGTACCAGCAAGCACACCTTGAAAATAGCGCGTCTGACATCACTTCCAGTCATGTGATCGGCTGAAAATCACTGATAATCTTCTAAACCACAGAATACACCCCTTTCAGTGTCACAGAAAATGAAATATGTAAAAGTACAATAGATGAGAAATTGATTAAGTGCAGACGCTGCATTAGAGATACAGGACGCGATATATGCCAGCGCTGTCATGGTGCAACATTACCGGAGAGCAAAATACAGTGCCATAATTAGCGGAGTATAAGAGGGACATATTAGAATTCTAACTGCTGGTATCTATTACATGATAAAGGGACCCAGAGTGTCCCACAGAAAATTTGTGTACTCATAAATGCCCTTATTTTGGGCTAAGATAGAGAGGCAGGATAACATTCTGTACACTGACTAGGTGCCCAAATACTCACTATATAAATAACACTCTATTGAGACGCATTGGCTACAGGAAGCAGGAGTTGGAGATCTGTTCATTGAGACCCAGTGGATTCATAGTTCTCAACCGATGAATCGACTGGGCCTCCTTACAAAGGATCCTCAGTCCTCACATGGGTAGCCGCCATTTTAGGAAAAATGTGATTCGTTACCACGAAGTGCGAGGAAATTCGTATTTGTTGCAAATCGAATTTTTCCTGAAATTATAAACAAACCCAATCTATTTTAATATCTAAATTCCTTTCACACCACCTGAGTCAATGGAGAAGAGAGGCATCATACAGATCCCAATTGGTCAAATACTTTCTCCTTCCTAGAATCAGTGTGGGTCTTAGTAAATATGCCCATATGCTGAAATATCAGTAAATTGCAAAGTGCATAAAAGTAAACAATGTATCCAAGAGTAATGCATTAGTGCAATACCGACCAGTTTAGTCATGACCCCGACACCTGTTTTGCTGTCGCTTCCTCAGGGGATTCAGTAGGTAACAAAATAGGTTCTCTTGCAGTTTATGTGGAAACAGCAGACGGTGTAAAATAAGCTCTTTCGCTCTATAGTAGAATGAGTGGGTAACGCAATACCTTATTTATCAATCAATGTGGACACCTCGCAAATATTGAAATGAGACCGTTAATTTACAATTTAGTAGAATCAGTGGCTAACAGGTTAACTAGCAATCTATGTGGAAACAGTAGACAGTGTAAAATGGGATCGCTCTTTCACCGTATAGTAGAATCCAGCAGTTACTGTATGGTGACCCACAATCAGTAGACAATCCTACTCGCAGATAAGGTATCATGAAAAGATCTGCACCTTTTCTGTGTTTTGGACCCGTAACTGACTAAATAAGTGAAGCGTGAACTAAACCTAATAGTGCCGAATGCGGATGTGCACATCCATGTACTGTATGTGACCTGCCTGTCATACTGACCCACAGTAACTGTTTCACTACCAGAAAGTACGACTTATGCATGTTGCTGATGTACACCAAGATCCACTCTCCCAGTAGGCGGGGATAAAGCTGATTTAGCGTACTTTGTGACAAATCAATTCAGAACAAAGCAAATTTTTGAAAACTTCCTTCATCTCTAATGGTAGGCCTAACGATGACCCCATGTGTCAGCCATCTGAGTGCTCCTATTTGGCCAAATAGGATGCCTGTCAGTATACCTGAACAGCTAAAATGCACTGCCATACAAATATGTTGCAGGTTATTATACTACTAATTGAGTCCCCTAGTATGAAAATGTAATATAAATATATAAGGGCACATTTTTGAATATGTCTAAAAGAACAGTCTGTTGCCCATCGTAGCCAATCACATCACTGCTTTCAGTTTTCAAGAGCAGAACATAAAATAGGAGCTGTGCTGTAAAAACGTTTTTCTCTTAGACACTTTCCTAAGTCTGTCCCTTATAAAAAAATACAGGTACCTGAGACACAGGCCCCGGGACACATGCCCTGCCAGCTGTCCCCTAGTTACAGTATGTCTTTCACTTTACCCTTGCATTAGTTTTGCTAATTCTCCTTGTGTATTGACTGTTTTTGGATACATCCCCATACAACTGCTGTTTTTGAATATCGCTACTGTATATCTACTGTTTTTGGACCATTTATTTATTTAAAAAAATATATATATATCTGGAATAGATTTAACTAACGACATACATGCAATTATACTTTAGGACCTAAAACAAGACGAGGATACTATTCAGTAAAATGCTTGTGGGGGGGGAACATCCTCTTGTTCCTTCATTTTTTGTGCATTCTGAGTTTATGGAGGAAGGTCTCCTGAACTCTCATCCATTACCCTGAGCAATCACAAAGAGTGTTTCTTACTTTGGAGGACTTAGCATATCCCAGTTTCACAATTGTTTAATGCTTAAAATCCTATGCAGGGGCACTATAAGGATATTGACTTTCAAGCTTTGTCTTGAATTCTCATTTATAAAGAGCCCACATGCAAATCTACCTTCCCACTGCTAACTCTATCACAAAATAACACAAGTCAAAGAGTTTGGTGAAAAACCTAGTGTAGATATGAGCAATTTTTTATTTATTTTTTCAATTTGGTTTGATCCGAATACATTTGTGGCGAATTTCGTTAAATAACAGCTATTTCCTGGCTGCAGAGAGCCTTTATAGTGATGTAGATAGAACACTGTGCCTTGCAGTAACACGCATAGGGAGTCTGCTGTGGTAGTGAAATAATACTGTGAGTCCGTTTGACATGCAGATGACAGGCGTCGCTCTTAGAATCACTACACACTTCACTTATTTGGGCAGTCATGGGCCAAAACCGACACAATAACTCAAGGATAAACTCAGCCATACAGGCCGAAGTTAGCACCAAGAAGAGGCACAATCCTTTTACACCGTTATCAGCTGATTCCACATAGATGTCAACAGAACCTGTTAAACTCTTATGCAAGTAGAACCCCCGTGACAGAGTGGAGAGGGTGTCAGAAGTAAGTTTGTGTTGACTTCAGTGATTATTTTGCCCTTCCTCTGATCCATCAGAACAATAACCCACATAAAAGAGATCCTGTCTGTGGAGCATCCTCCTTCACTTGAGCAGCAGTTGGTCAGTAATCCATCAGTATTGCTAATGCCCAAAAAACAGGAGTGGATTCAAAACAGAAATGACACGTGAACGAAATATTTGCAAGTCTTCTGTGTTTTGTACCAACTCTTGCTTTTGGCTACCAAATCCTAAGCCAATTCTGATCAGACCATACAGGCCTTACAGCTGCTACATAGAGAGGATCAGTTGTGCATCACATTTTACATGTTTTAGAGGGTCACCAGCATGCCCTCACTCATAATGTTTTTGAGGGTCACCAGCAGGCCCTCGCCCATAATGTTTTTGTGGTCACCAGCAGGCCCTCGCCCATAATGTTTTTGTGGGTCACCAGCAGGCCCTCGCCTATAATGCTTTAGAGGCAGTGGCGTAACTAGAGTGTTATGGGCCCCAGTGCAAACTTTGGATCGGGGCCCCCCCCCCCCCCCCCATTTATACAAAGAAGCGGCAGAATTTCTTACTAAGGGCTCTTTCCCGTGCGGCTAGTCCGCTGCGTGAATGAGAGCCAAGCCCCATTCCGGACAGCAGAGACAGCTCCGTGCCTCTCTGTGACCTTTTTACTACAAAATCACAATGAGATAAAGTTGTCACCGTGATTTTGTAGCAAAACGATCACAGAGAGGCAAAGAGCATTATCAGTCATGTTACTGCTCCGTGTCTCTGCTGTCCGGAGCGGGGCTTGGCTTTCTTTCACACAGCAGTTTAGCCACACGGGATCCGCTCGTGTTAAAGAGCCCTAAGCCCAATGCATGGCTACACTCACCCAGTCCTAATAAAATCTGGTCCTACCTCATCCAGGGTGTCTCTGGCGTCGGCATGATGTCCGCTGGATCCAGAACAAGGTTCCTGTGGTGATAGAGAAAAAAAGAATAATCACATAAGGAAGGGATGGTGACTGCCCCTATGAAACTACCAGCAGGGGGCGCTGTGCTGGCCTGGTAGACTGAGCTATGCCAATGTATAGCAGGGTAATTTAGGACATTTCCCCTAAGTGCAACCACACAGTACTAATGTCTACATTGTGGCCCCTCACAGTACTAATGCCCACCTTGTGGCCTTTCACAGTAATTAAGCCCACCTTGTGGTCCCTTCACAAAAGTTATGTCCTTCTTGTGGCCCCTCACAGCAGTTATGCCTACCTTTGTTCCTGTCACAGTAGTTATGCCCAGATATGTGTCCCTCACAGTAGTTATGCCAAATATGTGCCCCCTCACAGTAGTTATGCCAAATATGTGCCCCCTCATGGTATTTATGCCAGATATGTGCCCCCTCAAAGTAGTTATGCCCAGATAAGTTCCCCCTCACAGTGGATATGCCCAGATATGTGCCCGCTCACAGGGGTTTGCCCAGATATGTGCCCGCTCACAGTGGTTATGCCCAGATATGTGCCCCTCACAGTGGATATGGCCAGATATGTTACCCCTCACAGTAGTTATGCCAGATTATGTGCCCCTCACAGTAGTTATGACCAGATATGTGCCCCCCTACAGTGGTTATGCCAGATTATGTGCCCCTCACATTAAATATGCCCACATATGTGCCCCTCACAGTGGTTATGCTAGATTATGTGCCCCCCTCACAGTAGTTGATATATGTGCCCCCTCATAGTTATGCCTTTATATGTGCCCCCCTCACAGTAGTTATGACATATTAGGTGCCCCCTCAGTAGAGATGCCCACTTTTGTGCCCCCTCACTCTAGTTGTGCCCATCAACCCCCTTCCCCTTTGCCCCCAGTCTGCAGTGTTAGGAAAAGAAAATAAAAAAACACATACTTACCCTCTTCCCTGGTGTTGCGCTGCCACACTCACATGGCACTGCTGGCTGTGCTGAAGGCAGTTTCCCGGGCCTTCAGAGCTCCTCCCACAGCCAGCAGCGCCTGCTTCACTGATGATCTGGATACAGCCTGGCAGTGACAAGAAATGCCGGGCGGACTGTATGTGAGTGAGTGAGTGCGCGCGTCCCCCCTCTTCCTCCTCCCCCCCCCACCTTGCTTCATATTAAACATGCATAGGCGTGCGCAGCCTATTGCATTAGGGTGTGCACCATAAAGTACAAACACACACGCCCGTGTGTATATATATATATATATATATATATATATATATATATATTATATACATACACACACAGGCCAGGCCTCAGCCTAGCGTTGCTGTGACTCGCCTCTGCGCAGTGGCGACTCTAGGAACAATATATAGGGGGCACAGTCAAAACTGGGGGGGGGGCACTAATAATTTTCACCACTTAATCATACCACTGAAAAAAACAAAATAAGTATATATAAATAAGATTACAAAATACGAGTATTGCTGTACGCAGAGATACCTTTTTATTGTACCAACCTAATACTTAAAAGACAAGCTTTCAAGAGTTTTCCTTTCTTCCTCGGTATTGCTTCAGACCTGAGAAAGAGAGAAACACTCTCCAACTTTTCTTTATAGTTTAAAGCAGTTTCAGCACTATAATAAAATAATTTACTTACAAAAAAAGCTATTCAGTCGTCTGCTGCGCCGTCCTCTGCTTCCTTCCGCGGATCTTCCCCTCCTTTCAGTCTCTCCTCAGTGCGCAGGTGCACTGTTATGGGGGATCTGTGGATGGCACACTGTTATGGGGGGATCTGTGGATGACGCACTGTTATGGGGGGGATCTGTGGATGACGCACTGTTATGGGGGGGATCTGTGGATGACGCACTGTTATGGGGGGATCTGTGGATGACGCACTGTTATGGGGGGATCTGTGGATGACGCACTGTTATGGGAGGATCTGTGGATGACGCACTGTTATGGGAGGATCTGTGGATGACGCACTGTTATGGGAGGATCTGTGGATGACGCACTGTTATGGGAGGATCTGTGGATGACGCACTGTTATGGGAGGATCTGTGGATGACGCACTGTTATGGGGGGATCTGTGGATGACGCACTGTTATGGGGGGATCTGTGGATGACGCACTGTTATGGGAGGATCTGTGGATGACGCACTGTTATGGGAGGATCTGTGGATGACGCACTGTTATGGGAGGATCTGTGGATGACGCACTGTTATGGGAGGATCTGTGGATGACGCACTGTTATGGGGGGATCTGTGGATGACGCACTGTTATGGGGGGATCTGTGGATGACGCACTGTTATGGGAGGATCTGTGGATGACGCACTGTTATGGGAGGATCTGTGGATGACGCACTGTTATGGGAGGATCTGTGGATGACGCACTGTTATGGGAGGATCTGTGGATGACGCACTGTTATGGGGGGATCTGTGGATGACGCACTGTTATGGGGGGATCTGTGGATGACGCACTGTTATGGGGGGATCTGTGGATGACGCACTGTTATGGGGGGATCTGTGGATGGCACACTGTTATGGGGGATCTGTGGATGGCACACTGTTATGGGGGATCTGTGGATGGCACACTGTTATGGGGGATCTGTGGATGGCACACTGTTATGGGGGATCTGTGGATGGCACACTGTTATGGGGGATCTGTGGATGGCACACTGTTATGGGGGATCTGTGGATGACACACTGTTATGGAGGACCTGTTGATGATATATGACTGAGAAGGGCTATCAGGGGACATTATACAGGTGGTAATATAACTGAGGGGTATCAGGGTAAATAATACAGGGGGTAATATAACTAAGGGTTATCAGGGTACATTATACAGGGGTAATATAACTGAGGAGGGCTATCAAGGAGATTATACACAGGTATAATGTCCCCTGATAGCCCTCCTCAGTTATATTACCCGTGTATAATAATATCCCCTGATACCCCTTAGTTATATTACCCCCTGTATTATTTACCCTGATACCCCTCAGTTATATTACCCCCTGTATAATGTCCCCTGATAGCCCTTAGTTATATTCCCCCTGTATAATAATGTATAATTTAACCTGATACCCCTCAGTTATATTATATAACTGAGGGGTATCATGGTACATTATACTGGGGTAATATAACTGAGGGGTAGCTATCAGGGTACATTATACAGTGGTAATATAACTGAGGAGGGCTATCAAGACATAATACAGGGGTGAGGGGTAAGATAAGTTATATTACCCCTGTATAATGCCTGATAGTAGCCTAGCCCTCCTCAGTTATATTACCCCTCATGTTACCCTGATAACCCTAGTTATATTGCCCCCTGTATAATTTACCCTGATACCACTCAGATATATTATATAACTGAGCGGTATCAGGGTAATACAGGGGACAATAGAGAAGGCATAGCACTGTGGGACAGGGGGGTACAATGGAACATACTTATTTTTTATATGCCCTCACCTCACCAGCTAGCAGGCGCGCGAGGCTCAGGCACACAGATGCAGCGTGACGTGACGTCAACTCCTCCTGCGCCGCACAGCATGACCCGTACTGCTCCCTCTCTGCGTCAGCTGGGTCCAGGACTCCGCCCCCCTATGTGAATACTAGCCGCCGCCCGCCGGCAGCTCACAGCCAGGTATTGTAGATTAATTTATGTGCGGTGGGCGGCGGCAGCCAGCATAACAGACAGGGGACTAGGGCAGTGAGCACGGAGGTGACGAACCTATTAGGGTGTGCCCAGGCACACCCGGCACACCCCGTGCGCACGCCTATGTAAACATGTAATGGAGCGCCCTGATGGGGGCCCGGCATTGTCACTGTACTTCATGCTGGGCCCCGTCACAGCGCTTCATTACATGTTAGTACAGCGGGCCCCTCCCCCCGCCGGGCCCGGTCGCAGTCGCACTCCCTGCGACCGCGATCGTTACGCCCCTGTTTAGAGGGTCACCAGCAAGCCCTTGTTTATAATGTTTTTGAAGGTCACGAGCAGGCCTTCGCCCATAATGTTTTAGAGGGTCACCAGCAGGCCCTCGCCCCTAATGTTTTAGATGGTCAGATCAGCAGCAAGCACTTACCTCTAATGTTTTAGATGGTGAGCTCAGCAGCAAACCGTTACCCCTAATGTTTTAGATGGTCAGATCAGCAGCAGGCCCTTGCCCCTAATGTTTTAGATGGTCAGATTAGCATAAGGCACTCGTCCCAAATGTTTTAGAGGGGCAGCTCAGCAGCAGACCATCACCCCTAATGTTTTAGATGTTCAGATCAGCAGGCCCTTGCTCCAATAATTTTTGAGGGTCACCAGCAGGCCATTAATCATACCTTTTCAAGGCTGTGCATGATGCCCTCCTTTATGTGTAATAAAGGGTGTATTGGAGTGCCGGTTCCTTGTAATTTTTGGCAGCCCTTTCACTTAGTGCATAGGCTTTATAAGTGTAGGAGTCCCACTACCTGAACAATTGTACCATAATGTGAATGAGGCCCTCCATTATGTGATATACAGGTTGTATCGGAGTGCCTCTTCCTTGTAATTTTTGGAAGCACTTGAACTTTATATACAAGTAAATATACAGTAAAGAATGTTTCCTAACAATTTTTCCTCTAAAATAAATTTTTAATTTGGTTTTGTGTGTATTATTGTCAGTCTGTAAAAGTGGCGTACTACTCGGACAACATCGTTCCCAGCAACGACCTGGGAGTCCAAGATGCATCCAGACATCCTCCCCATGCTGTTCCCGAACCATTTCAGGTACCTTCCACAGGAGCGAGTATTCCGTGCGGATGTGATGCGTGAGTTGAACGCATTGCACCCGCACTGAATCCCGACCCATTTATTTCTATGGGGCTGTTCACATGAGCGGTTATTTTCATGCATCACTTGTGCGTTGCGTGAAAATCGCAGCATGCTCCTCTTCGTGCGTTTTTCACATAACGCAGGCCCCATAGAAATGAATGGGGTTGGTGAAAATCGCGAGCATCCGTAAGCAAGTGCGGATGCAGTGCGATGTTCACGCACGGTTGCTAGGAGACGATCGGGATGGTGACCCGATCATTATTATTTTCCCTTATATCATGGTTATAAGGGAAAATAATAGCATTCTGAATACAGAATGCATAGTACAATAGCGCTGGAGGGGTTAAAAAAAAATAAAAATTAAATTTAACTCACTTTAATCCACTTGATCGCGCAGCCAGCATCTCCTTCTGTCTTTATCTTAGCTGTGTGCAGTAATAGGACCTGTGGTGACGTCACTCCGGTCATCACATGGTCCATCACATGATCCATCACCATGGTAAAAGATCATGTGAAGGATCATGTGATGACCGGAGTGACGCCACCACAGGTCCTGTTACTGCACACAGCTAAGATAAAGACAGAAGGAGATGCCGGCTACGTGATCAAGTGGATTAAGGTGAGTTAAATTATTATTATTATTTTTTTAACCCCTCCAGCGCAATTGTACTATGCATTTTGTATTCAGAATGCTATTATTTTCCCTTATAACCATGTTATAAGGGAAAATAATACAATCTACAGAACACCGATTCCAAGCCCGAACTTCTGTGAAGAAGTTTGGGTTTGGGTATCAAACATGCGCAATTTTTCTCACGCGAGTGCAAAACGCTCGTGTTCCCGCAAAGCACCCACACATTTTCCCGCAACGCCCGTGTGAAAGAGGCTTAGTGGTGTTTCCATCAATTTCTGACATTTTCCTATGAACCAGACACCCTCCCCTCTTCAGAGCAGGGGGTGCCTGGTTTAATGCTCTGGTTCTCCCATTGACTTCCATTGTGCTTGCATGTTCTGTAGAGGTGTTCTATACGAGCACCCGAGCACTTTGGTGCTTGACCAACACTAATGATTTGCTTTTTTCCGAAGAAAATTCCAATGTTCATCACAATTAAGCTTTCCTAAAAGCATTTTCACGCACTTTACATGACTTGATGCATTGTAGAACACATAAATACTGCTTGTTATTGTTGGATCCAAGCTGGCAAAATTCAAAAGAGAAGGTTGCGTCTGCCAAAAACTCAGATATACACACATATTAAACAAAGCATGAAATAAATGCAGTACCGATTCTTGTTATGTTTCAGAGCTGCGCTGCTATGTATACAAAAAAGGAAAGCTCACTGATGGATAACAAAGGAACTTTTTGTTTTCCACCAGAGAGATGAAGACGAATACATTATACACAGGATATAGATTAAAACAGTCTGGTTTGATAGCAATCTCTGTGACCGAACTATATACAGTTGCAAGAAAAAGTATGTGAACCCTTTGGAATGATATGGATTTCTGCACAAATTGGTCATAAAATGTGATCTGATCTTCATCTAAGTCACAACAATAGACAATCACAGTCTGCTTAAACTAATAACACACAAAGAATTAAATGTTATCATGTTTTTATTGAACACACCATGTTAACATTCCCAGTGCAGGTGGAAAAAGTATGTGAACCCCTAGACTAATGACCTCTCCAAGAGCTAATTAAAGTGAGGTGAGATTGGAGGTGTTGGTTACAGCTGCTCTGTCCTATAGAAAACACACACCAGTTCTGGGTTTGCTTTTCACAAGAAGCATTGCCTGATGTGAATGATGCCTCGCACAAAAGAGCTCTCAGAAGACCTACGATTAGGAATTGTTGACTTGTATAAAGCTGGAAAGGGTTATAAAAGTATCTCCAAAAGCCTTGCTGTTCATCAGTCCACGGTAAGACAAATTGTCTATAAATGGAGAAAGTTCAGCACTGCAGCTACTTTCCCTAGGAGTGGCCGTCCTGTAAAGATGACTGCAAGAGCACAGCGCAGACTGCTCAATGAGGTGAATAAGAATCCTAGAGTGTCAGCTAAAGACTTACAAAAGTCTCTGGCATATGCTAACATCCCTGTTAGCGAATCTACGATATGTAAAACACTAAACAAGAATGGATTTCATGGGAGGATACCACAGAGGAAGCCACTGCTGTCCAAAAAAAACATTGCTGCACGTTTACAGTTTGCACAAGAGCACCTGGATGTTCCACAGCAGTACTGGCAAAATATTCTGTGGACAGATGAAACCAAAGTTGAGTTGTTTGGAAGAAACACATAACACTATGTGTGGAGAAAAAGAGGCACAGCACACCAACATCAAAACCTCATCCCAACTGTGAAGTATGGTGGTGGGGGCATCATGGTTTGGGGCTGCTTTGCTGCGTCAGTGCCTGGACGGATTGCTATCATCGAAGGAAAAAGTAATTCCTAAGTTTATCAAGACATTTTACAGGAGAACTTAAGGCCATCTGTCCACCAGCTGAAGCGCAACAGAAGATGGGTGTTGCAACAGGAAAACAACCCAAAGCATAGAAGTAAATCAACAACAGAATGGCTTAAACAGAAGAAAATACGCCTTCTGGAGTGGCCCAGTCAGAGTCCTGACCTCAACCCGATTGAGATGCTGTGGCATGACCTCAAGAAAGCGATTCACACCAGACATCCCAAGAATATTGCTGAACTGAAACAGTTCTGTAAAGAGGAATGATCAAGAATTACTCCTGACCGTTGTGCACGTCTGATCTGCAACTACAGGAAACGTTTGGTTGAAGTTATTGCTGCCGAAGGAGGTTCAACCAGTTATTAAATCCAAGGGTTCACATACTTTTTCCACCTGCACTGTGAATGTTTACATGGTGTATTTAATAAAAACATGGTAACATATAATTATTTGTGTGTTATTAGTTTAAGCAGACTGTGATTGTCTATTGTTGTGACTTAGATAAAGATCAGATCACATTTTATGACCAATTTGTGCAGAAATCCATATCATTCCAAAGGGTTCACATACTTTTTCTTGCAACTGTATATGTTACAATGTCATCCACCCTCTTATAAAACGTATAAAAAGATGTTATAACACAAAACAGGATTCCAAATATGATATTGTGATATTGCAAATATCCTCCTATACAAATGCATCAAATGACCTTAAGGATAGGTGTTGTCCCCTGAGAAGCCATCTAATTTATCTACCCTAAGGGTCCATTCACACGTCCGTTGTTTGTTTCCTGATCTGTTCCGTTTTTTGCTGAACAGATCTGGACCAGATCTGGACCCATTCATTTTCAATGGGTCCTGAAGAAAAACAGACAGCACAATGTCAGATTTTTTTTCAGGACCCATTGAAAATGAATGGTCCAGATCTGGTCCAGATCTGTTCAGCAAAAAACGGAACAGATCAGGAAAGAAACAACGGACGTGTGAATAGACCCTAAGACAGTTGTAATGATGTCACATTTCTCCATTTAAAGTGTCACTGAGTTTTCAGAAAACTTTTGATATGTCATAGAGACATATCATCTGTGGGATTTGAGCACTGAGACCCCCATTAATTGCTATAATGAGGAGAGGGAAATGCTCACGTATCATGCTTGCACTCCTCGTTGCAGGACAGAAAGCAAGATGAACTCACTAGAAATTCAATGGGCCCATCTCAATTTTATCTCCAGCAGTGAATATAGTGAGAACAATATGCCAGTGTTTCTGGCTCCTCATTCTAGTGAAGTGTGGGGGTATAAGTGCTCGGACCGACACCAATCAAAACTTTTGATATGTCTCTATGACACATAGTAGACAGCAACTGGGACCTCTTTCTAAAGTGTTGTAAAACTTAACTTTTACTATGACAATAAAAAAAATTCAAATAGAGTTATATTTTGTGCTGAGAGATCCTGAAGGTTAAGTGTCAGGTCTCAATACAGATAACATCAGCCACTGCCACTCTATACTTTGCCTGCCACGCTGCTCCCTGAAGAGCCGGTTTTACCCAGCGAAATGCGTTGGAGGAATTAGGGCTTATGTTCTATGCAGTGGCGTCACCAGGGTGGGCCAGAGGGGGCCACGGCCCCCCCCTAAAATCATGCGGTGCCCCCCCAACTAAAATGACCCCCCCAAGTGAGCCGCCGCCGGGCACAGGGAGATGAGCACTTCCATTGCGCTCATCTCCTTAGTAATCTGCCTGTGCCAGCGGCGGTGCAGGGGAGGGAGAGGCATGTCCCTTCCCCTTGCTCTGATAGGCTGCAGGATATTGATTACAGTTTAGAAATGTCAAATGTACACTCCTGTGAGAGGCGGGGAGGGAGATCTGTGGATGACACTGTTATAGGGAGGGGATCTGTGGTTGACACTGTTATGGAGGGGGAAATGGGGATGACACTGTCATGGGGTGGATCTGTGGATGACACATATAGCATAAGATGCTATACACGGTATGTGGCATCCACAGATCACCCCCTTAGCAGTGTCATCCACAGATCCCCCTCTCTATAAAAGTCCACAGACAGCTGGACTTTTCTTCCCTGTTGCGGTTTTAGGTATTGGGTAAAGTATCACAGCATTTCTAAGCGTACTTGTGTAAATGTATCGTTGTTATAGCTGCCCCCCCTACTTTTGTCCTGGCCCCCAGTGTGCCCCCCCAAAAAAAAATTTGAAAGCTAGAGACGCCACTGGTTCTATGAGGGTTTTCTAAATCTTTCTGATACGTTTTATCATCTCTATGAAACATCCAACTCAAGGACCCTTTAAGAATCTCCTACTGTCCTGCAAGGGCTTTATCCATTCCATGTATTAAAGACTGGATTACAGTTGGTGAGGGGCCAACTTCAACCTCTGGTATGCAGGCAACATCTGATGTCCTATTGCTGCTATATACATGAGAGGTAGCTGCAACATGCATGTGGCTCTCTTCACTAAAGTCTAGGGGAGTAATGGATTCACCATGCTAAGGAATTCATACATGACTACCAGTCACCTCTCTACTTCTTCTGGTTTGGCTAGAATTAGTAGATGTCCATCAAAATTATTTGGTTAATGTGGTAATGGCCCCAGGGCATGTGACCCATGTTCCATCCCTATAATCTACCCCAGCTTATATATTATTTGACTTGGGTTGACATGAGAATGCAGCATCAATGACTGCATACAGTACTTATTCAGAATCAACAAAAACACTTTTGAAAATGTGATGTTTCTTTTCTTAGTTTTGATGATGTTATACTAAAAAGAGGGACATGCATCAAAACTAGTGCAAGAGGGAAAAGGAAGAGCCAAACCAACTGTTTTAATAAAAAATAAAAAAACTCTATGAGAAATGAGAGCAGATATTTGATTGGTTGTTGCAGGGATTAGAGAAAGTGTAACTCTCACCGGTCGCTAAAACAAGGATCCAATCGAGCATAGCCTCTGCTTGCTAACTGAGGACCGTCTGTATCTAACAATCTCAACTAAGTGCTTCTTTATTCCTCCTCATTTTAGCGGTAGCTGGGGGTCTCAGTACAAGTTTTTTTTTTTTTTTTTTATGATTGTTGCACTAATTTTCTTTCATCTTCATCTTCATTTTGGGGTTGACATTCTATAGGCTTCCAATAGTTTTCTATAAATGGTTTCAAGTTACAATGCTCGTCCCAGAATCTGTGCAGTAGAGGAACCGTTGTATTAGAAATGTCATATGTAAGGTGTAAGGGCCCTGTTACAGAAGTTGCATTCTGATCCAGAAGCTTCATGTAGGGCTTGGTTGCATAGGTGACAACGGGAGACTCTGTGACATAGAATTAAGCACATTTTTAAACCAACCTGCTGTTTTGGGGTATCAGCTAAATAGAGATGAGCGAAGGTATAAAAAATTTAATTCGGCTGCTTTGTGAAGCTCCCAAAGAAATTTGATTTGTTATGAATTACTTCATCATGAATCGCATTCCATTCATGCCGCACCAGTCATTGAACCCCTCAGATGCCGCGTTCAACACTGATTGCGGCATCTGACAGTCATATTTAGGCCTTTCAGGGGTTCATCAGGGGTTAAAAACAAAAAAAAATGCATACTCACCTCATCTGTTTGCCCGTGGAGAGGGCTTTGCGGCCATCTTGATTGAAGAAAACACATCAAAGCTCTTGCACTGATGTAATGACGTCACTACGTCATCACACTGGCTGTGCGCAGTGACATCACCTGACATACACGCAAGAATTGTTGTGTTTTTTATAATCGAGATGACCGCAACGGCCTCTCCGCAGGGAAAAAGATAAGGTATATATATTTTAGTTTTTTTTACCACCATTTCAGGGAAAATAGATTCCTTACCACGAAGCATGAGGAACTTCGGCTTTGTGACAAATCAAATTTTTCCAGAAATTTCGATCAAAGTCTACTTCAGATACTTTGATTCGCTCAACACTAGGGATGAGCGAACTCGAACTGTATAGTTCGGGTTCGTACCGAATTTTGGGGTGTCCGTGACACGGACCCGAACCCGGACATTTTCGTAAAAGTCCGGGTTCGGGTTCGGTGTTCGTCGCTTTCTTCGCGCTTTTGTGACGCTTTCTTGGCGCTTTTTGAAAGGCTGCTAAGCAGCCAATCAACAAGCGTCATACTACTTGCCCCAAGAGGCCATCACAGCCATGCCTACTATTGGCATGGCTGTGATTGGCCAGAGCACCA
This sequence comes from Bufo gargarizans, assembly GCF_014858855.1. Classification (NCBI taxonomy): domain Eukaryota; kingdom Metazoa; phylum Chordata; class Amphibia; order Anura; family Bufonidae; genus Bufo; species Bufo gargarizans. Next base: position 391,825,173 of record NC_058084.1, on the reverse strand, counting down.
TGTGACCCAGCCTCTATTTAAGCTGGAGTCACATAGCGCCGCCCGTCACTCTGCTCTGATTAGCGTAGGGAGAGGTTGCGGCTGCGACAGTAGGGCGAGATTAGGCAGATTAACTCCTCCAAAGGACTTGATTAACTGATCGATCTGCAGCTGTGGATCATTGAGCTGCTGATCCTCAATTGCTCACTGTTTTTAGGCTGCCCAGACCGTTTGTCAGTCACATTTTTCTGGGGTGATCGGCGGCCATTTTATGTCTTGTGGTGCGCCAGCACAAGCTGCGACCAAGTGCATTTAACCCTCAATGGTGTGGTTGTTTTTTGGCTAAAGCCTACATCAGGGTGAAGCTGTCACACCAAGTGCATTTAACCCTCAGTAGTGTGGTTGGTCAAGCTATCACACCAAGTGCATTTAACCAGCAATAGTCTGTTCATTTTTTGGCCATATACTAAATCAGGGGCAAGCTGCGCCCGTCACCAAGTGCATTTAACCCTCAGTAGTGTGGTTGGTCAAGCTGTGACACCAAGTGCATTTAACCAGCAATAGTCTGTTCATTTTTTGGCCATATACTACATCAGGGGCAAACTGCGCCCATCACCAAGTGCATTTAACCAGCAATAGTGTGGTTATTTTTTGGCCATATCCCAGTCTAATTCTGTCACTAAATCCATACCGGTCACCCAGCGCCTAAATACTAGGCCTCAAATTTATATCCCGCTAAATCTCTCGTTACCGCTGTCCTGTTGTGGCTGGGAAAGTTATTTAGTGTCCGTCAAAGCACATTTTTTGTTCTGGGTTGAAATACAATTCCCAATTTAGCAATTTAAAAATTTAGTGGTTTCTGCTGTATCAGAGCTATTTGAAATCTATCCCTAAAAGGGTATATAATATTCAAGGTGCACATAGGGTCATTCAGAATAACTTCACACACCCGCTACTGTGCATTTCCAAGTCTAATTCTGTCACTAAACCCATACCTGTCACCCAGCGCCTAAATACTAGGCCTCAAATTTATATCCAGCTAAATCTGTCCTTAGTGCTGTAGCTGGGCGAGTTATTTAGTGTCCGTTCAAGCACATTTCTTGTTCTGGGTTGAAATACAATTCCCAATTTAGCAATTTCATAATTTAGTGGTTTCTGCTATATCAGAGCTATTTGAAATCTATCCCTAAAAGGGTATATAATATTCAAGGTGCACATTGGGTCATTCAGAATAACTTCACACACACCCGCTACTGTGTATTTCCAAGTCTAATTCTGTCACTAAACCCATACCTGTCACCCAGCGCCTAAATACTAGGCCTCAAATTTATATCCTGCTAAATCTCTCGTTAGTGCTGTAGCTGGGCGAGTTATTTAGTGTCCGTTCAAGCACATTTCTTGTTCTGGGTTGAAATACAATTCCCAATTTAGCAATTTCATAATTTAGTGGTTTCTGCTATATCAGAGCTATTTGAAATCTATCCCTAAAAGGGTATATAATATTCAAGGTGCACATTGGGTCATTCAGAATAACTTCACACACACCCGCTACTGTGTATTTCCAAGTCTAATTCTGTCACTAAACCCATACCTGTCACCCAGCGCCTAAATACTAGGCCTCAAATTTATATCCTGCTAAATCTCTCGTTAGTGCTGTAGCTGGGCGAGTTATTTAGTGTCCGTTCAAGCACATTTCTTGTTCTGGGTTGAAATACAATTCCCAATTTAGCAATTTCATAATTTAGTGGTTTCTGCTATATCAGAGCTATTTGAAATCTATCCCTAAAAGGGTATATAATATTCAAGGTGCACATTGGGTCATTCAGAATAACTTCACACACACCCGCTACTGTGTATTTCCAAGTCTAATTCTGTCACTAAACCCATACCTGTCACCCAGCGCCTAAATACTAGGCCTCAAATTTATATCCTGCTAAATCTCTCGTTAGTGCTGTAGCTGGGCGAGTTATTTAGTGTCCGTTCAAGCACATTTCTTGTTCTGGGTTGAAATACAATTCCCAATTTAGCAATTTCATAATTTAGTGGTTTCTGCTATATCAGAGCTATTTGAAATCTATCCCTAAAAGGGTATATAATATTCAAGGTGCACATTGGGTCATTCAGAATAACTTCACACACACCCGCTACTGTGTATTTCCAAGTCTAATTCTGTCACTAAACCCATACCTGTCACCCAGCGCCTAAATACTAGGCCTCAAATTTATATCCTGCTAAATCTCTCGTTAGTGCTGTAGCTGGGCGAGTTATTTAGTGTCCGTTCAAGCACATTTCTTGTTCTGGGTTGAAATACAATTCCCAATTTAGCAATTTCATAATTTAGTGGTTTCTGCTATATCAGAGCTATTTGAAATCTATCCCTAAAAGGGTATATAATATTCAAGGTGCACATTGGGTCATTCAGAATAACTTCACACACACCCGCTACTGTGTATTTCCAAGTCTAATTCTGTCACTAAACCCATACCTGTCACCCAGCGCCTAAATACTAGGCCTCAAATTTATATCCTGCTAAATCTCTCGTTAGTGCTGTAGCTGGGCGAGTTATTTAGTGTCCGTTCAAGCACATTTCTTGTTCTGGGTTGAAATACAATTCCCAATTTAGCAATTTCATAATTTAGTGGTTTCTGCTATATCAGAGCTATTTGAAATCTATCCCTAAAAGGGTATATAATATTCAAGGTGCACATTGGGTCATTCAGAATAACTTCACACACACCCGCTACTGTGTATTTCCAAGTCTAATTCTGTCACTAAACCCATACCTGTCACCCAGCGCCTAAATACTAGGCCTCAAATTTATATCCTGCTAAATCTCTCGTTAGTGCTGTAGCTGGGCGAGTTATTTAGTGTCCGTTCAAGCACATTTCTTGTTCTGGGTTGAAATACAATTCCCAATTTAGCAATTTCATAATTTAGTGGTTTCTGCTATATCAGAGCTATTTGAAATCTATCCCTAAAAGGGTATATAATATTCAAGGTGCACATTGGGTCATTCAGAATAACTTCACACACACCCGCTACTGTGTATTTCCAAGTCTAATTCTGTCACTAAACCCATACCTGTCACCCAGCGCCTAAATACTAGGCCTCAAATTTATATCCTGCTAAATCTCTCGTTAGTGCTGTAGCTGGGCGAGTTATTTAGTGTCCGTTCAAGCACATTTCTTGTTCTGGGTTGAAATACAATTCCCAATTTAGCAATTTCATAATTTAGTGGTTTCTGCTATATCAGAGCTATTTGAAATCTATCCCTAAAAGGGTATATAATATTCAAGGTGCACATTGGGTCATTCAGAATAACTTCACACACACCCGCTACTGTGTATTTCCAAGTCTAATTCTGTCACTAAACCCATACCTGTCACCCAGCGCCTAAATACTAGGCCTCAAATTTATATCCTGCTAAATCTCTCGTTAGTGCTGTAGCTGGGCGAGTTATTTAGTGTCCGTTCAAGCACATTTCTTGTTCTGGGTTGAAATACAATTCCCAATTTAGCAATTTCATAATTTAGTGGTTTCTGCTATATCAGAGCTATTTGAAATCTATCCCTAAAAGGGTATATAATATTCAAGGTGCACATTGGGTCATTCAGAATAACTTCACACACACCCGCTACTGTGTATTTCCAAGTCTAATTCTGTCACTAAACCCATACCTGTCACCCAGCGCCTAAATACTAGGCCTCAAATTTATATCCTGCTAAATCTCTCGTTAGTGCTGTAGCTGGGCGAGTTATTTAGTGTCCGTTCAAGCACATTTCTTGTTCTGGGTTGAAATACAATTCCCAATTTAGCAATTTCATAATTTAGTGGTTTCTGCTATATCAGAGCTATTTGAAATCTATCCCTAAAAGGGTATATAATATTCAAGGTGCACATTGGGTCATTCAGAATAACTTCACACACACCCGCTACTGTGTATTTCCAAGTCTAATTCTGTCACTAAACCCATACCTGTCACCCAGCGCCTAAATACTAGGCCTCAAATTTATATCCTGCTAAATCTCTCGTTAGTGCTGTAGCTGGGCGAGTTATTTAGTGTCCGTTCAAGCACATTTCTTGTTCTGGGTTGAAATACAATTCCCAATTTAGCAATTTCATAATTTAGTGGTTTCTGCTATATCAGAGCTATTTGAAATCTATCCCTAAAAGGGTATATAATATTCAAGGTGCACATTGGGTCATTCAGAATAACTTCACACACACCCGCTACTGTGTATTTCCAAGTCTAATTCTGTCACTAAACCCATACCTGTCACCCAGCGCCTAAATACTAGGCCTCAAATTTATATCCTGCTAAATCTCTCGTTAGTGCTGTAGCTGGGCGAGTTATTTAGTGTCCGTTCAAGCACATTTCTTGTTCTGGGTTGAAATACAATTCCCAATTTAGCAATTTCATAATTTAGTGGTTTCTGCTATATCAGAGCTATTTGAAATCTATCCCTAAAAGGGTATATAATATTCAAGGTGCACATTGGGTCATTCAGAATAACTTCACACACACCCGCTACTGTGTATTTCCAAGTCTAATTCTGTCACTAAACCCATACCTGTCACCCAGCGCCTAAATACTAGGCCTCAAATTTATATCCTGCTAAATCTCTCGTTAGTGCTGTAGCTGGGCGAGTTATTTAGTGTCCGTTCAAGCACATTTCTTGTTCTGGGTTGAAATACAATTCCCAATTTAGCAATTTCATAATTTAGTGGTTTCTGCTATATCAGAGCTATTTGAAATCTATCCCTAAAAGGGTATATAATATTCAAGGTGCACATTGGGTCATTCAGAATAACTTCACACACACCCGCTACTGTGTATTTCCAAGTCTAATTCTGTCACTAAACCCATACCTGTCACCCAGCGCCTAAATACTAGGCCTCAAATTTATATCCTGCTAAATCTCTCGTTAGTGCTGTAGCTGGGCGAGTTATTTAGTGTCCGTTCAAGCACATTTCTTGTTCTGGGTTGAAATACAATTCCCAATTTAGCAATTTCATAATTTAGTGGTTTCTGCTATATCAGAGCTATTTGAAATCTATCCCTAAAAGGGTATATAATATTCAAGGTGCACATTGGGTCATTCAGAATAACTTCACACACACCCGCTACTGTGTATTTCCAAGTCTAATTCTGTCACTAAACCCATACCTGTCACCCAGCGCCTAAATACTAGGCCTCAAATTTATATCCTGCTAAATCTCTCGTTAGTGCTGTAGCTGGGCGAGTTATTTAGTGTCCGTTCAAGCACATTTCTTGTTCTGGGTTGAAATACAATTCCCAATTTAGCAATTTCATAATTTAGTGGTTTCTGCTATATCAGAGCTATTTGAAATCTATCCCTAAAAGGGTATATAATATTCAAGGTGCACATTGGGTCATTCAGAATAACTTCACACACACCCGCTACTGTGTATTTCCAAGTCTAATTCTGTCACTAAACCCATACCTGTCACCCAGCGCCTAAATACTAGGCCTCAAATTTATATCCTGCTAAATCTCTCGTTAGTGCTGTAGCTGGGCGAGTTATTTAGTGTCCGTTCAAGCACATTTCTTGTTCTGGGTTGAAATACAATTCCCAATTTAGCAATTTCATAATTTAGTGGTTTCTGCTATATCAGAGCTATTTGAAATCTATCCCTAAAAGGGTATATAATATTCAAGGTGCACATTGGGTCATTCAGAATAACTTCACACACACACGCTTCTGTGCATTTCCAAGTCTAATTCTGTCACTAAATCCATACCGGTCACCCAGCGCCTAAATACTAGGCCTCAAATTTATATCCCGCTGAATTTGAATACAATACATTGGGCCAAATAATATATTTGTTGTTGTGGTGAACCATAACAATGAGAAAAACATCTAGTAAGGGACGCGGACGTGGACATGGTCGTGGTGGTGTTAGTGGACCCTCTGGTGCTGGGAGAGGACGTGGCCGTTCTGCCACATCCACACGTCCTAGTGTACCAACTACCTCAGGTCCCAGTAGCCGCCAGAATTTACAGCGATATATGGTGGGGCCCAATGCCGTTCTAAGGATGGTAAGGCCTGAGCAGGTACAGGCATTAGTCAATTGGGTGGCCGACAGTGGATCCAGCACGTTCACATTATCTCCCACCCAGTCTTCTGCAGAAAGCGCACAGATGGCGCCTGAAAACCAACCCCATCAGTCTGTCACATCACCCCCATGCATACCAGGGAAACTGTCTCAGCCTCAAGTTATGCAGCAGTCTCTTATGCTGTTTGAAGACTCCGCTGGCAGGGTTTCCCAAGGGCATCCACCTAGCCCTTCCCCAGCGGTGAAAGACATAGAATGCACTGACGCACAACCACTTATGTTTCCTGATGATGAGGACATGGGAATACCACCTCAGCATGTCTCTGATGATGACGAAACACAGGTGCCAACTGCTGCGTCTTTCTGCAGTGTGCAGACTGAACAGGAGGTCAGGGATCAAGACTGGGTGGAAGACGATGCAGGGGACGATGAGGTCCTAGACCCCACATGGAATGAAGGTCGTGCCACTGACTTTCACAGTTCGGAGGAAGAGGCAGTGGTGAGACCGAGCCAACAGCGTAGCAAAAGAGGGAGCAGTGGGCAAAAGCAGAACACCCGCCGCCAAGAGACTCCGCCTGCTACTGACCGCCGCCATCTGGGACCGAGCACCCCAAAGGCAGCTTCAAGGAGTTCCCTGGCATGGCACTTCTTCAAACAATGTGCTGACGACAAGACCCGAGTGGTTTGCACGCTGTGCCATCAGAGCCTGAAGCGAGGCATTAACGTTCTGAACCTGAGCACAACCTGCATGACCAGGCACCTGCATGCAAAGCATGAACTGCAGTGGAGTAAACACCTTAAAACCAAGGAAGTCACTCAGGCTCCCCCTGCTACCTCTTCTGCTGCTGCCGCCTCGGCCTATTCTGCTGCTGCCGCCTCGGCCTCTTCCTCCGCCTCTGGAGGAACGTTGGCACCTGCCGCCCAGCAAACAGGGGATGTACCACCAACACCACCACCACCACCTCCGTCACCAAGCATCTCAACCATGTCACACGCCAGCGTTCAGCTCTCCATCTCACAAACATTTGATAGAAAGCGTAAATTCCCACCTAGCCACCCTCGATCCCTGGCCCTGAATGCCAGCATTTCTAAACTACTGGCCTATGAAATGCTGTCATTTAGGCTGGTGGACACAGACAGCTTCAAACAGCTCATGTCGCTTGCTGTCCCACAGTATGTTGTTCCCAGCCGGCACTACTTCTCCAAGAGAGCCGTGCCTTCCCTGCACAACCAAGTATCCCATAAAATCAAGTGTGCACTGCGCAACGCCATCTGTAGCAAGGTCCACCTAACCACAGATACGTGGACCAGTAAGCACGGCCAGGGACGCTATATCTCCCTAACTGCACACTGGGTAAATGTAGTGGCAGCTGGGCCCCAGGCGGAGAGCTGTTTGGCGCACGTCCTTCCGCCGCCAAGGATCGCAGGGCAACATTCTTTGCCTCCTGTTGCCACCTCCTCCTTCTCGGCTTCCTCCTCCTCTTCTTCCACCTGCTCACCCAGTCAGCCACACACCTTCACCACCAACTTCAGCACAGCCCGGGGTAAACGTCAGCAGGCCATTCTGAAACTCATATGTTTGGGGGACAGGCCCCACACCGCACAGGAGTTGTGGCGGGGTATTGAACAACAGACCGACGAGTGGTTGCTGCCGGTGAGCCTCAAGCCCGGCCTGGTGGTGTGTGATAATGGGCGAAATCTCGTTGCAGCTCTGGGACTAGCCAATTTGACGCACATCCCTTGCTTGGCGCATGTGCTGAATTTGGTGGTGCAGAAGTTCATTCACAACTACCCCGACATGTCAGAGCTGCTGCATAAAGTGCGGGCCGTCTGTTCGCGCTTCCGGCGTTCACATCCTGCTGCTGCTCGCCTGTCTGCGCTACAGCGTAACTTCGGCCTTCCCGCTCACCGCCTCATATGCGACGTGCCCACCAGTATTCATTACGAAATATATATTTCATTGGGTATTGTTAAACAGGGATTCCCTAGAATTGAAAAATAATGTCCATAGATGTTTAAAAGAGTTCTTCAAGGAGGTCCTGAAATCAGCGAATTTACAATCCACAAGAAGGCTAAATAGTAATTGATGACTGTCTTTAGTTAAATAGTGATATTCTTAAAGAATGTGCAAGCTCGCATATAAGGTCCAATATATTATGAAAAAATATGAAAAAATATATTTTAAGAAAAAAGTGCCGTGCAAAAAATTGAAAAAGTTGAAAAATGTGCTCAATGAGTAAAATACGTTGTGCACAACAAAGGTAATTTATAACATGCAGTTATTCTTAAAAAATGTGTTGATAAAAACGTACACCATATAGATAATGTTCATATATTATGATGATGAGGAGTCGATGTTATTATGAATACACCAGTATTTGGTCCTGTATTCACCGGGTTTTCAAGTGTTGGTGTCCGCCTTTTAAAGAGAGAGCGACTCTCCTGGCAATTTTCCAATTCACTTGAAATTGGATGATAATTATCCCGATATATTTCAGTGCTTTGCCGTTGTTGTGGGCAGAGTACATATGTTGTATTTATGGAGAAATAATACAAGAAGATGTAGTTTACTTTACCCCTATTCAGTTCGTTACAGCGTCTTCCGTCCTGCAAGGACCTTCGTGGCGTCCCACGTGATCACTTGCCTTACCACGTGATGCTGCACGTGATGATGATGTAGCCTGACGTCACGCGGTGGTTGTTCCTGATTGGCCAATCTTCCTCGCTGCGGGAAATTTGAAAGAATATCGCCGTGGCGAGTATTTTCTTCCGATGATTTTCAGTTTAGTATTGTTAATTTCCTTATGGTCCTCACTGCTTCCTCTGACCAGACGCGTTTCGGGACACTTTCTGGTCCCTTCTTCAGTGGTCACGTAGTGATGAGTCCGGAGCAAGTGAGGGTTTTTATGTGCGGTCTTCTTTAAGGGGTGTTGCCTTAATTCCATTGGGTTAATTGTAAATCCTGGACTGGATTTTTTTCCCGTGGCTAACTAAGTTTGTGTCGGCATAGTTTATTTTTGGGATATTTTAATATGCTGTTACAATATGGATGCTTTTTTGGCAAAAGTGTATAAATTATGTTTCTGTAAAAGAGGTCTATTTCTATAAGAACTTAGTAGTAATCATTCAGTTCCACTAGAACGCATTGTGTGCTACTTGCGGTTTTTTTGTGCGGTTTTAGTGCGGTTTTTTTAAAAGGTGCGGTTTCAATGCGTTTTTTATAAAAGTTTTAATTTTGAGATAGGATCCTTTATAGATATACTACTATCATGTTAGTCCATACCACTGAACGCTAGCAAACGTTTATAATGGAATTGATAATAAAAATTAAAATTGATAATAAAAATTATATATTTCATATTTTATTATTTTTCTATGAATCTCTTATTTATGTATGATCTAAGTTTTTTTGATAATGTGTATAACTTGTATTTTAGATAGTCTTTCACTATATGGGATTATTACTGATTATCTTGATGTAGATGGGAAGTGTATGTAGGGGAGGCGCCTAAATAGGAATGGAGATAGAGGTGCTGGTAAAGTCTTTCACTATGTGAGATTATTTCCGATTTTCTTGATGTAGATGGGAAGTGTGTATAGGGGGGAGGGGCCTAAATAGGAGAGGAGATAGAGGTGCTGGTAAAGTCTTTCACTACGTGAGATTATTTCTGATTTTCTTGATGTAGATGGGAAGTGTGTATAGGGGGGAGGGGCCTAAATAGGAGAGGAGATAGAGGTGCTGGTAGAACAGCCTGACCTCTATTTCTCTTTCCCAAAGAGGCACATCCCCATTTATAAGAAGCCAAAAATTTCTAATTCGGCGTTTAATCCTGCAGGCATTAGGGTGTCAAATTCATAAATTCTCTTGGATTCGGTTCTTGACATGTTGTTGATGTGATTTCCCCCTCTCCAGGATTTGTTGATTTTTTCAAAGGCTATGAATTTAAGGGATGATGGGTCACAATTGTGGTGAATTTTGTAATGTTTGGATAGTGTGTGTTGTTCGTATCCTTTTTTGATGTTTGCTATGTGTTCTGATATTCTTTTCTTCAGTTGTCTTTTTGTTCTTCCAATGTATTGTTTGTGACAAGGGCATTCCAGTATGTATATGACGTCTGTTGTGTTACATGTTAGGCACTCTTCTATTTGGACTTTGAATGAATTTTGTGTGGAGCAGACTTGTATAGTTTTTTTAGGAAATTTTGTCACTCTGCAATTGCTGCATCGCCCACATCGAAAGAAACCCTTTAGGGAAAGCCAGTTATGTTGTGTGTTTGTTCTTTTTTGTTTTATTGTTGGAGCTACTTTTAATCCTAAATTTGGAGCTTTCGTGTAGACTATAGATGGTGTAGTGTTTAGTAAGGGGCCTATTATTTTGTCTCTGAGTAAGTGATGCCAGTGTCTATTGATGATTTTAGCGATAGTTTTATATTGAGCATTGTAGGGTAGAATCAGTCTGGCTTCTTCTTTTTGGTGTGTGTCGCTCTTTTCTTTTTCTTTGAAAAATTCTGATCTATCCATTTTTTTAACTTTATTTAGTGCATTATCTAATAATTTGTCTGGATATTTTTTATATGCAAATTTTTCTTTCATTTGAATTGCCTCTTCTTCGAATTTAGTGTTGATGGTACAATTTCTTTTTAGTCTTCTGAATTGATTTGTTGGAATATTGGTTAACCATTGTGGAAGATGACAGCTGGAGAAAAGAATATGGTTGTTTTTCATTACCGGTTTTTGGTATGTGCTACATATTAGTTTTGTATTTTCTACTTGAATGTTTAGGTCAAGAAATTCTAGCTGTGTTTTTGTTGTGTTGGACGTGAATCTTAAGTTTAAATTGTTTATATTAATTTCATTTAAAAATGACTGTAGGGAACTATCTGTGTCTTGCCATATAAAGATCACGTCATCTATATATCTTCTCCATAGCACCAGACTCTCCCCGAGTCTAGGGCCAACCATCTCACGCTCCCATTCGGACATAAAGATGTTGGCGTAGCTCGGGGCGAATCTGGTGCCCATTGCCGTGCCGACTTTTTGTTGATAATATTCAGAGTTGAAAATAAAGTAATTATGTGTTAATATGAAGTGGACCCCAGATGTGATAAAATCTATTTGGTCTGTCTTGAGTGGTGAATAGTCTGTTAAGTGTTTTTTGAGTGCTGTTGTGCCTTGTTTGTGGTCTATTACTGTATATAAGGAATTGACGTCAAGAGTGCCAAGTGTCCAGTTTTCATTGTATTCTATTGCTTCCAATGTAGTGATAATGGCCGTGGTGTCTTTTATGTAAGAGGGAATGATTTTCACATATGGTTGTAGCATTTTATCAATGTATTCCGATAGATTTGATGTTATTGACCCTATGCCTGAGATTATGGGTCTTCCTGGGGGAGCTATTGGGTTTTTGTGTAATTTCGGTATGCAATAAAATGCTGGTAATCTTTTTTGGGTGGATATGATGAATTTATGTTCCCGTTCTAAGAGTATATTTTCATTCAGGCCTGTATTGCAGTAATCTATCAGTTTTTTTTGGTATTCTTCTGTTGGGTCATGTTTTAGTTTTTGATATGTTAAACAGTCAGTAAGTTGGCGCATGCATTCTTGGTTGTAGCTGGCGGAGTCTAATATAACTATCGCCCCTCCTTTGTCTGCTGGTCGGATGGTGATCTCTTCCATAGCTTGAAGTTGTTTCATTGATTCCCTTTCTTTTCTTGTTAGATTATTGAATGTTGAATGTGTTTTTAATTTTCTGATATCTTGTTCTACACTTTTACGGAATGTTATGATCTCATGACTTATTTCTTGTCTTGGAAAATGTTTTGATTTATTTTTTAGGGCAGTATGTAAAAATTCGTTACTTTCTGCTGTTTGCGGAGTGAGTGGGTTTTTTAAATGGTATTTCTTTAAACATAGTTTTCTGATATATTTTTCTATGCCTATATAGGTTGCAAATTTATTTAGATTGGTTGTTGGTGCAAAATTAAGTCCCTTGTTTAGTAAGTTTTTCTGATCTGGTGTTAGGTTTATATGACTCAGATTGACAATTATGTCTTCTTGTTCTATCTGTTGTGGTGTCTGTTTGAATAGTGTTCTTCTTCTTCCTCTTCGTATCTTTCTCTTCGTTGATATGTACGTGTTTTGGGTGGAATCCATGTTTGTTGTGACGATTTTTCCCTCTGATATTGATTTTGGTGTGAGGTTTGGTGTCTGTATTGAGTTGGACAATCCCGTGGTTGGTAGGTCGGTTTGTTGTTCTGTTTGTATCTCAGGTTGTAGTCGTGAGTGGAAAAGTGTGTCTGATTGTATTTTTTCTCTAAGGTTGGTAGCGGTGTCGTTTTTTGTCTGGTTTTGTGATGAGGGGGAGTTACATCTAAAAAATGTGGGGTTGCTAATGTTTCATATCTATTAGAAGTTGATACATTGTAATGGGTGGGAGAGTTGTCTGTGGTTAGGTTGTGTTGTTTTCTATTTGTCCCATTGTTTATCCTTTCTTTAGTTGTTTCTGAGTCCCCTCCTTTATCTTTATTTGAGTGATTTTCTGAGTGATTAGGAGGTATATGGTTTGTGTGTTCTACTGATTGGTCATAGTGGTCATGTTCAGAGTGTTGTGTGGTATGCTCTTCATATTGGTAATGTCTTAATTTTTTTGTTTTCTTAAGTATTATTTCCTTTTCTAGTGTATCTAGTCCCTTGCATACTCTCTCTGACCATTTATGGTATTCTTCATCTCTTACAAATAATTCCATTTTTTCTTTTAGTTTATCTATTTGTGTGATGATTTCTTCTAATAGTTGTTTTCTTCTTTTTATTATTAGTTCTACCAAAGTGCATGATTGCTTTTTTAGAAAAGAGTCCCATTCTTCTTTAAATTCTGAACTATATAGGTCTTGTGCTGGATCTTTTAGTAGTGTCAACCCTTTTGGGATTTGACCTCTCTCTAAGCACTGAGTTAGTGCCTTTATTTCCCATCTATGTTTCAGTTGTTTGTGAAGAAGCTTCTCTAATTCTTTGAATGTGATTGTTAGTGATATTGTGGCATCTGGTGTGAGTTTGCTATTGTTATGTTCGTCAAAGGAGTAGGTGTCTATTTTTCTGCATTTGTTTTCCATATGGGTCCAAATGTCCATATTTGATCGGCTGGGAGCGCACCAGATAGGTGTGTATGTAGTTATAAAATAGAGGGGGTTCTGTGGCTCACCAGACGGTCAGTATGGATAGAGGTGCTCAATCACAGAACCCCCTCTATTTTAGGCCTAAATATATGCCAATGGACTGTTGCAGTGGTGGCTGACATGAAGCCTGATTCTCTGCTATGACATGCAGACTAATTCTCTGCTGACATGAAGCCAGATTGTCTGTTACGGGACCTCTCTCCTCTGCCTGGGTGCTGGGCCTAAATTTATGACAATGGACTGTTGCAGTGGTGGCTGACGTGAAGCCTGATTCTCTGCTATGACATGCAGACTGATTCTCTGCTGTCATGAAGCCAGATTGTCTGTTACGGGACCTCTCTGCTCTGCCTGTGTGCTAGGCCTAAATATATGCCAATGGACTGTTGCAGTGGTGGCTGACGTGAAGCCTCATTCTCTGCTATGACATGCAGACTGATTCTCTGCTGACATGAAGCCAGATTCTCTGTTACGGGACCTCTCTCCTCTGCCTGTGTGTGTGCTGGGCCTAAATATATGCCAATGGACTGTTGCAGTGGTGGCTGACGTGAAGCCTCATTCTCTGCTATGACATGCAGACTGATTCTCTGCTGACATGAAGCCAGATTGTCTGTTACGGGACCTCTCTCCTCTGCCTGTGTGCTAGGCCTAAATATATGCCAATGGACTGTTGCAGTGGTGGCTGACGTGAAGCCTCATTCTCTGCTATGACATGCAGACTGATTCTCTGCTGACATGAAGCCAGATTCTCTGTTACGGGACCTCCCTCCTCTGCCTGGGTGCTGGGCCTAAATATATGCCAATGGACTGTTGCAGTGGTGGCTGACGTGAAGCCTCATTCTCTGCTATGACATGCAGACTAATTCTCTGCTGACATGAAGACAGATTCTCTGTTACGGGACCTCTCTCCTCTGCCTGTGTGTGTGCTGGGCCTAAATATATGCCAATGGACTGTTGCAGTGGTGGCTGACGTGAAGCCTCATTCTCTGCTATGACATGCAGACTGATTCTCTGCTGACATGAAGCCAGATTGTCTGTTACGGGACCTCTCTCCTCTGCCTGTGTGCTAGGCCTAAATATATGCCAATGGACTGTTGCAGTGGTGGCTGACGTGAAGCCTCATTCTCTGCTATGACATGCAGACTGATTCTCTGCTGACATGAAGCCAGATTCTCTGTTACGGGACCTCCCTCCTCTGCCTGGGTGCTGGGCCTAAATATATGCCAATGGACTGTTGCAGTGGTGGCTGACGTGAAGCCTCATTCTCTGCTATGACATGCAGACTAATTCTCTGCTGACATGAAGACAGATTCTCTGTTACGGGACCTCTCTCCTCTGCCTGTGTGTGTGCTGGGCCTAAATATATGCCAATGGACTGTTGCAGTGGTGGCTGACGTGAAGCCTCATTCTCTGCTATGACATGCAGACTAATTCTCTGCTGACATGAAGCCAGATTGTCTGTTACGGGACCTCTCTCCTCTGCCTGGGTGCTGGGCCTAAATTTATGACAATGGACTGTTGCAGTGGTGGCTGACGTGAAGCCTGATTCTCTGCTATGACATGCAGACTGATTCTCTGCTGACATGAAGCCAGATCCTCTGTTACGGGACCTCTCTCCTCTGCCTGTGTGTGTGCTGGGCCTAAATATATGCCAATGGACTGTTGCAGTGGTGGCTGACGTGAAGCCTCATTCTCTGCTATGACATGCAGACTGATTCTCTGCTGACATGAAGCCAGATTCTCTGTTACGGGACCTCTCTCCTCTGCCTGTGTGTGTGCTGGGCCTAAATATATGCCAATGGACTGTTGCAGTGGTGGCTGACGTGAAGCCTCATTCTCTGCTATGACATGCAGACTAATTCTCTGCTGACATGAAGACAGATTCTCTGTTACGGGACCTCCCTCCTCTGCCTGGGTGCTGGGCCTAAATATATGCCAATGGACTGTTGCAGTGGTGGCTGACGTGAAGCCTCATTCTCTGCTATGACATGCAGACTAATTCTCTGCTGACATGAAGACAGATTCTCTGTTACGGGACCTCTCTCCTCTGCCTGGGTGCCGGGGCCTAAATATCTGAGAATGGACTGTTCCAGTGGTGGTTTCAAAGGAAAGGACCGGCACTTCGCTGATGTAGATCACAATGTAGATTTATTCAGTCACATATTCAAAATGGCATAGTGACGCGTTTCAGCACAGATGTGCTTTCATCAGACTGCATAAAACATCTTACACTCCAGCTATTTATACATAAATGAAACACAAAGGAACTGACATCATCAAAGAAGCTCCGCCTCCCTCATTAAATAAAATTCGCATATCAAATAATCGCAATGAAAAATTCGCATTGAAAAATTCGCAATTGAAAATTCGCAACTGAAAATTCGCAATTGAAAATTGAAAATTCGCAATTGAAAATTCGCAACTGAAAATTCGCAACTGAAAATTCGCAATTGAAAATTCGCAAAAAACATATCCACTCTATACTGGCGAAGATTTTCAGTCACATAGTCCATTCTTGCAGTGATTAATCACGCTGAAGAAAAAAAGAAATATATTTATCAGATTGCATAAGGCCGAATGCCTTATAGGAAGCAGGACACATTGTACTCACGATTGAGGCCCCTGGGCTCCATTGTCTGAAGACGATGGATCCAGTAAGCCTCCCTTTTCAATAACAATTTATTTCTGTCACCCCCTCGACGGGGTAATGATACACCTTCAATAATCTGATACCTCAACTGCGAGATGTTGTGTTTTTTATCATAAAAATGAAGGGGTATTGGGAGTAATAAATTCTGTTTACGGATAGTAGATTTGTGTTTACTTAGTCTGTCCTTCATTCTCATTGAGGTTTCCCCCACATATAGTAATCCACATGGACATTTAAGAATGTAAACCACAAATCTACTATCACAAGTGAACGTGCCCCTTATTGGAATATTTTCACCTGAGTGAGGGTGGGAGAAACATGAACCCTTTATAACGCTGGAACAATTGACACAGTTTAAACAAGGAAAAGTGCCCCGTCTAGGTGTAGATAAAGTACTCTGTCCTCTTTCTATTTTATTACTTCCCACATCCGCCCGGACTATTTTATCCCTAATATTTTCTGCCCGTTTATAGCATATCATGGGTGGCCTCTGGAACTCTCCTATCCGTGGATAGGACTTAGATAATATGTGCCAATGTTGATTAACAATAGTCCTAAGGCGCTGGGACCAGGGATGGTATTTAATCACTAAGGGGATCCTTGTTTCTTTCTTAGTTCTATCTGGTGGTGTAATCTCAGCTTTATTACGCTGTATTTTCAATAGATCAGGGGGGTAGCCTCGCTCTCTAAATTTATTGGTCATATCGTCTAATCTTGTTTGACACATATCCCTATCACTAACGATCCGTCTAACCCTCTGGTATTGCCGCCCTGCTTCTTACTAGAATTGTTCCAGTGGTGGGTGACGGGAAGCCAGATTCTCTGCTATGGAACCTCTCTCCAATTGATTTTGGTTAATTTTTATTTATTTAATTTTTATTTTAATTCATTTCCCTATCCACATTTGTTTGCAGGGGATTTACCTACATGTTGCTGCCTTTTGCAGCCCTCTAGCTCTTTCCTGGGCTGTTTTACAGCCTTTTTAGTGCCGAAAAGTTCGGGTCCCCATTGACTTCAATGGGGTTCGGGTTCGGGACGAAGTTCGGATCGGGTTCGGATCCCGAACCCGAACATTTCCGGGATGTTCGGCCGAACTTCTCGAACCCGAACATCCAGGTGTTCGCTCAACTCTACTCAACACTACTAATAACCATAGGAAGGTTAATGATGTTAGTAATACATTTCAGCCGCCGTCTCCTGCATTGCTTCCACCAAATGTTTCGCATTTGAGAGGATGTCTGTAGTGTTTAGGCCACAGCAGACACATTAAAGTAAAACAATTGCAAATGATTAGAAGATTGCAGGAAACATCCTTTTCATGTTTTACACAAATGAGTCCTGTGAGCGTGAGAACACAGTAACATCACGTTAGAAGTTACTGGAGAAAATTAGCAAATATTATCTTAAGTGTGATAGTTGGTTATTATGGTAATAGCCATCCGCGTTTACGTTGGCCATTCCTCAGAGGCAAAGTACCATGTTCCTTCTGGTTCCTTCTGTCATCTTATGCCTCATTAACTATATATTAGTGCTCAGTATTTGAGCCATGTGCAGGGTAACGTACTTTGGAAGAAACTTGGCCAGTGCTTAATGTTGAGACCAACTTTAACCAATTATGAACTTCCCTAAACAACATTTCTGTTTAAACCCATATTATTTATATCATGTTGGCGGTCACAGTCAAAGGACACTATGATATGTATATACTGTACAATGTTGGCATCTGTAAATGTAGTAGTGTTCAGTTTGTCATTAAACTGATTCATTTCAGTCTTGTGATAACTAGGAAGACTCAGTAACTTTACCTGCTGTCCTACAGTAAATGAATGGCATATCTTCCTTGACCATATCTTCTTCCATCTCTGTTGTATTGATAGGATGATGGCTACGTCTGTAATGTTGTCATTTATAGGGGTTTTCCAGTTTTTTAAAATAACTTTTGTATACTTTATACACTTTGGGGCACATTTATTAAGACCAGCGTTTTAGACGCCGGTCTTAATAAAGCCCTGCATTGGAGATTAATCCGCCGAAGTCACGAAGATACGCAGGCTTCCGAGCTGTCTAAGGCAACTTTCACACAAGCGTCACGGACCTCCGGCAGGCTGTTCCGCCGGGATTCATCCTGCTGCTAGTGACCGTGTGCCTCCGGACTGCCGCTCCGTCCCCATTGACTATAATGGGGGTGGTGCGGAGTTCCGGCGGAGACAAGGCAGCGCACAGCGAGAGGCTGCCGGAATATATGTAGGACATGTCGTAGTTTTATTCCAGCAGCCTCTCACCATGCGCTACCATGCCTCCGCTAGAACTCTGCCCCCATTATAGTCAATGGGGATGGAGCGGCAGTCCGGGGGCACACAGTCACTAGTGGCAGGACGGATCTGACAGGCTGTTCACCCGATGGAACAGCCTGCCAGAGGTACGTGCCGCTAGTGTGAAAGCAGCCTTACATTTAGACCATTTTCTATGCCTAAAACAGGCGTAGGAAATGGTAAATGAGACTGGCCTGCCGGCCCATACCTTTTCCCATCCACGCCAAACCCAAAATTTTAGACCTGGCTTGAGCAGGGAGAAGTTGCAGATAGCGGCCCAATGGTTAGTGTAATTTAGGCGTATTTCAGCTTAGTAAATGACCACCTTAGTTTCTTAAGGGGCATTCACAGGACAATGTGCATTTTGCAGACCACAAACTGTACATCCACAAAACACAAACACGGGCTGTGCATTCTGCATTTTCCCCTTCTGCAGGTCCCGTAACATGCCTGTTCCTGTCCACAAAGTAGACAATAATAATAGGACTTGCTCTATTTTTTTGGGAGCTGTGGAAAAGACATACTGTTTGCTGTCCATATCTTTTGCAGTCCCATTGAAATTAATGGATCTGCGTGTGATCTACCAAAAATGCGAAAATACAGTTGTGTGAATACACACTAAGGCTCTCTATTTGCTGCCATTAAATGGAGTTTCATAGCTTTTAGGGTTATAGCCATGTGCTGATCACAAAGGCGTTTGGCCAGTTACCCCATTAATGTGTAAATTAGTGCACCCATTGACCACCAGTTGTGCTTGTGGCCGCCGCATTGTAGCTGCCTCATGGAAGCCCAGCCTTAGGCTACATGCACACAACCATATGTGTTTTGCGGTTGTGACATCCGTATGCCATCCGTTTTTTTTTGCGGATCCATTATAACAATGCCTAAAACAGACAAGAATAAAACATGTTCTATTTTTTTTGTGGCACTACGAAACAGACATACTGATGCGGACAGCACACGGTGTGCTGTCCGCATTTTTTGCGGACCCATTGAAATTAGTGGGTCTGCATCCTACCGCAAAAAAAAAAGGAACGGACACGGAAACAAACAACGTTCGTGTGCATGTAGCCTTAGGCCTCATGCACGTGACCGTTGCTTGGGTCCGCATCCGATCCGCCGTTTTGGCGGCTCTGATGCAGACCCATTCACTTTAATAGGTGCGTAAAAGATGAGGACAGCACTCCGTGTGCTGTCCGCATTCGTTGCTCTGTTCCGTGGCCCCGCAAAAAAATAGAGCATGTCCTATTCTTGTCGGTTTTGCGGACAAGAATAGGCATTTCTACAATGGGCCGCCCATTCCGTTCCGCTAATTGCAGAAGGCACACGCGCGGCTTACGCTTTTTGCAGATCTGCGGTTTGCGGACTGCAAAAAACTGAGCGATCGTGTGCATGAGGCCTTAGAGCACAGGTATCAGTAATCTTTGGAACTAAACTAAGATCTCTCTAGTTGAATCGCAGTAAGCAGAGATCTCGAAAACCATGGATAACTAATACCGAAAATTGTTTGTTGTCATCCAAAGCTACATGACAACATTTTTTGCAAAGACTTTGACTGACAAACTTGTCAGGTTATACATGGCAGATTAACGAGCCAGACTGGTTTGCAATGTAGAAGTCTTATAACTGTCCCATGCAGTGTTGTTGTTGCTTTCTTCTTTTTTTACATTGTAAAACACAGGGGGAAAAAGCCTGCCTTAGGGCTCTTTCACACTTGCGTTGTCCGGATCCGTCGTGTACTCCATTTGCCGGAATTACACGCCGGATCCGGAAAAACGCAAGTGAACTATCAGTCTTCAAAATGCGTTTAGTGTTACTATGGCAGCCAGGACGCTATTAAAGTCCTGGTTGCCATTGTAGTAGTGGGGAGCGGGGGAGCAGTATACTTACCGTCCGTGCGACTCCCGGGGCGCTCCAGAATGACGTCAGAGCGCCCCATGCGCATGGATGACGTGATCCATGCGATCACGTCATCCATGCGCGTGGGGCGCCCTGACGTCACTCTGGAGCACCCCGGGAGCCGCACGGACGGTAAGTATACTGCTCCCCCGCTCCCCACTACACTTTAACATGGCAAACAGGACTTTATCATCCTGGCAGCCATGGTAACCATTCAGAAAAAGCTAAACGTCAGATCCGGTAATGCGCCGAAACGACGTTTAGCTTAAGCCTTTAAATGGGCATTAATTCCGGATCCGGCCTTGCGGCAAGTGTTCAGGATTTTTGGCCAGAGCAAAAAGCGCAGCATGCTGCGGTATTTTCTCCGGCCAAAAAACGTTCCGGTCCTGAACTGAAGACATCCTGATTAGGGATGAGCGAACTCGAACTGTATAGTTCGGGTTCGTACCGAATTTTGGGGTGTCCGTGACACGGACCCGAACCCGGACATTTTCGTAAAAGTCCGGGTTCGGGTTCGGTGTTCGTCGCTTTCTTCGCGCTTTTGTGACGCTTTCTTGGCGCTTTTTGAAAGGCTGCAAAGCAGCCAATCAACAAGCGTCATACTACTTGCCCCAAGAGGCCATCACAGCCATGCCTACTATTGGCATGGCTGTGATTGGCCAGAGCACCATGTGACCCAGCCTCTATTTAAGCTGGAGTCACATAGCGCCGCCCGTCACTCTGCTCTGATTAGCGTAGGGAGAGGTTGCGGCTGCGACAGTAGGGCGAGATTAGGCAGATTAACTCCTCCAAAGGACTTGATTAACTGATCGATCTGCAGCTGTGGATCATTGAGCTGCTGATCCTCAATTGCTCACTGTTTTTAGGCTGCACAGACCGTTTGTCAGTCTCATTTTTCTGGGGTGATCGGCGGCCATTTTGTGTCTTGTGGTGCGCCAGCACAAGCTGCGACCAAGTGCATTTAACCCTCAATGGTGTGGTTGTTTTTTGGCTAAAGCCTACATCAGGGTGAAGCTGTCACACCAAGTGCATTTAACCAGCAATAGTCTGTTCATTTTTTGGCCATATACAAAATCAGGGGCAAGCTGCGCCTGTCACCAAGTGCATTTAACCCTCAATGGTGTGGTTGTTTTTTGGCTAAAGCCTACATCAGGGTGAAGCTGTCACACCAAGTGCATTTAACCAGCAATAGTCTGTTCATTTTTTGGCCATATACAAAATCAGGGGCAAGCTGCGCCTGTCACCAAGTGCATTTAACCCTCAATGGTGTGGTTGTTTTTTGGCTAAAGCCTACATCAGGGTGAAGCTGTCACACCAAGTGCATTTAACCAGCAATAGTCTGTTCATTTTTTGGCCATATACAAAATCAGGGGCAAGCTGCGCCTGTCACCAAGTGCATTTAACCCTCAATGGTGTGGTTGTTTTTTGGCTAAAGCCTACATCAGGGTGAAGCTGTCACACCAAGTGCATTTAACCAGCAATAGTCTGTTCATTTTTTGGCCATATCCCAGTCTAATTCTGTCACTAAATCCATACCGGTCACCCAGCGCCTAAATACTAGGCCTCAAATTTATATCCAGCTAAATCTGTCCCTAGTGCTGTAGCTGGGCGAGTTATTTAGTGTCCGTTCAAGCACATTTCTTGTTCTGGGTTGAAATACAATTCCCAATTTAGCAATTTCATAATTTAGTGGTTCCTGCTATATCAGAGCTCTTTGAAATCTATCCCAAAAAGGGTATATAATATTGAAGGTGCACATAGGGTCATTCAGAGTAACTTCACACACACCCGCTTCTGTGCATTTCCAAGTCTAATTCTGTCACTAAATCCATACCGGTGACCCAGCGCCTAAATACTAGGCCTCAAATTTAAATCCCTCTAAATCTCTCGTTACCCACCGCTGTACTGTTGTTGCTGGGCAAGATATTTAGTGTCCGTCAAAGCACATTTTTTGTTCTGGGTTGAAGTACAATTCCCAATTTAGCAATTTCATAATTTAGTGGTTTCTGCTATATCAGAGCTATTTGAAATCTATCCCAAAAAGGGTATATAATATTGAAGGTGCACATAGGGTCATTCAGAATAACTTCACACACACCCGCTACTGTGTATTTCCAAGTCTAATTCTGTCACTAAACCCATACCTGTCACCCAGCGCCTAAATACTAGGCCTCAAATTTAAATCCCTCTAAATCTCTCGTTACCCACCGCTGTCCTGTTGTTGCTGGGCAAGTTATTTAGTGCCCGTCAAAGCACATTTTTTGTTCTGGGTTGAAGTACAATTCCCAATTTAGCCATTTCATAATTTAGTGGTTCCTGCTATATCAGAGCTATTTGAAATCTATCCCAAAAAGGGTATATAATATTGAAGGTGCACATAGGGTCATTCAGAATAACTTCACACACACGCTTCTGTGCATTTCCAAGTCTAATTCTGTCACTAAATCCATACCGGTGACCCAGCGCCTAAATACTAGGCCTCAAATTTAATTCCCTCTAAATCTCTCGTTACCCACCGCTGTACTGTTGTTGCTGGGCAAGATATTTAGTGTCCGTCAAAGCACATTTTTTGTTCTGGGTTGAAGTACAATTCCCAATTTAGCAATTTCATAATTTAGTGGTTTCTGCTATATCAGAGCTATTTGAAATCTATCCCTAAAAGGGTATATAATATTGAAGGTGCACATAGGGTCATTCAGAATAACTTCACACACACCCGCTACTGTGTATTTCCAAGTCTAATTCTGTCACTAAATCCATACCGGTGACCCAGCGCCTAAATACTAGGCCTCAAATTTAATTCCCTCTAAATCTCTCGTTACCCACCGGTGTACTGTTGTTGCTGGGCAAGATATTTAGTGTCCGTCAAAGCACATTTTTTGTTCTGGGTTGAAGTACAATTCCCAATTTAGCAATTTCATAATTTAGTGGTTTCTGCTATATCAGAGCTATTTGAAATCTATCCCTAAAAGGGTATATAATATTCAAGGTGCACATTGGGTCATTCAGAATAACTTCACACACACACGCTTCTGTGCATTTCCAAGTCTAATTCTGTCACTAAATCCATACCGGTCACCCAGCGCCTAAATACTAGGCCTCAAACGCAGCCGCCTGTCTACAGCCAATGTGGACAAGCTGACGTTCATAAAAATGAACCAGGCATGGATCCCACAGGATCTGTCCGTCCCTTGTCCAGATTAGACATTAACTACCTCCCCTTAACCATATATTATTGGACTCCAGGGCACTTCCTCATTCAATCCTATTTTTATTTTCATTTTACCATTATATTGCGAGGCTACCCAAAGTTGAATGAACCTCTCCTCTGTCTGGGTGCCGGGGCCTAAATATATGCCAATGGACTGTTCCAATGTTGGGTGATGTGAAGCCTGATTCTCTGCTATGACATGCAGACTGATTCTCTGCTGACATGAAGCCAGATCCTCTGTTACGGGACCTCTCTCCTCTGCCTGTGTGCTGGGCCTAAATTTATGAAAATGGACTCTTACAGTGGTGGGTGACGTGAAGCCTGATTCTCTGCTATGATATGAAGACTGATTCTCTGCTGACATGAAGCCAGATTGTCTGTTACGGGACCTCTCTCCTCTGCCTGGGTGCTGGGCCTAAATATATGCCAATGGACTGTTGCAGTGGTGGCTGACGTGAAGCCTCATTCTCTGCTATGACATGCAGACTGATTCTCTGCTGACATGAAGCCAGATTGTCTGTTACGGGACCTCTCTCCTCTGCCTGGGTGCTGGGTAGTGTTGAGCGCGAATATTCGAAAAGCAAATTTTTTTCGCGAATATCGCAACTTCGCGATTTCGCGAATATTTCGAATATAGTGCTATATATTCGTAAAAACGAATATTCGTTTTTTGTTTTTTCCCCCCCCCACAAAATTACAGTACACATATAATTGATTGTTTCCCAAAGGTCCAACAGCTCAGATCTTACTCACATTGCCTAGAAAGTGATTGAGGCGCGAATCTTCGTAAGGCGATTTTATTAGCGCACATGCGAATATCGGCACGTCCCAGAACAGAGGCAAAGGGCTTTGCATTCATACATTAGTGAATTGAGTTGCGAATCTTCGTAAGGCGATTTTATTAGCGCACATGCGAATATCGGCACGTCCCAGAACAGAGGCAAAGGGCTTTGCATTCATACATTAGTGAATTGAGTTGCGAATCTTCGTAAGGCGATTTTATTAGCGCACATGCGAATATCGGCACGTCCCAGAACAGAGGCAAAGGGCTTTGCATTCATACATTAGTGAATTGAGTTGCGAATCTTCGTAAGGCGATTTTATTAGCGCACATGCGAATATCGGCACGTCCCAGAACAGAGGCAAAGGGCTTTGCATTCATACATTAGTGAATTGAGTTGCGAATCTTCGTAAGGCGATTTTATTAGCGCACATGCGAATATCGGCACGTCCCAGAACAGAGGCAAAGGGCTTTGCATTCATACATTAGTGAATTGAGTTGCGAATCTTCGTAAGGCGATTTTATTAGCGCACATGCGAATATCTACACTTGTCCCAGAACAGAGGCAAAGGGCTTTGCATTCATACATTAGTGATTGAATTGAGCTGCGAATCTTCGTAAGGCGATTTTATTAGCGCACATGCGAATATCTACACTTGTCCCAGAACAGAGGCAAAGGGCTTTGCATTCATACATTAGTGATTGAATTGAGCTGCGAATCTTCGTAAGGCGATTTTATTAACGCAAATGCAAATATCTACACTTGTCCCCAGAACAGAGAGGCAAAGGCCTGTGCATTCATATAGTATAGCACCATATTCGCGAATACGTAGAACTTCGTAAAATTCGATTTACGAATATTCGTATTTTTTATTTTACTTTCCACCTTACAGATTACATTGATCTGTACTCTGTCAACTACTGTCATCACCCCCCACTGTATCTCGATTGATTCCCAAAAGTCTCACATTCCCTAGAAAGTGATTGAGTTGCGAATCTTCGTAAGGCGATTTTATTAGCGCACATGCGAATATCTACACTTGTCCCAGAACAGAGGCAAAGGGCTTTGCATTCATACATTTGTGATTGAATTGAGCTGCGAATCTTCGTAAGGCGATTTTATTAACGCAAATGCAAATATCTACACTTGTCCCCAGAACAGAGAGGCAAAGGCCTGTGCATTCATATAGTATAGCACCATATTCGCGAATACGTAGAACTTCGTAAAATTTGATTAACGAAAATTCGTATTTTTTATTTTACTTTCCACCTTACAGATTACATTGATCTGTACTCTGTCAACTACTGTCATCACCCCCCACTGTATCTCGATTGATTCCCAAAAGTCTCACATTCCCTAGAAAGTGATTGAGGTGCGAATCTTCGTAAGGCGATTTTATTAGCGCACATGCGAATATCTACACTTGTCCCAGAACAGAGGCAAAGGGCATTGCATTCATACATTAGTGATTGAATTGAGTTGCGAATCTTCGTAAGGCGATTTCATTAGCGCACATGTGAATTTTGCATAGCATATGTATTATGCGATGCGAAAATTCGAATTATCGCATATGCGAAATAATAACGAATTTGAATAATCGCGAATATTTTACGAATATTCTTTCGAATATTCACAAAATTTCGCGAATTCGAATATGGGACATGCCGCTCAACACTAGTGCTGGGCCTAAATTTATGACAATGGACTGTTGCAGTGGTGGGTGACGTGAAGCCTGATTCTCTGCTATGACATGCAGACTGATTCTCTGCTGACATGAAGCCAGATTGTCTGTTACGGGACCTCTCTCCTCTGCCTGGGTGCTGGGCCTAAATATATGCCAATGGACTGTTGCAGTGGTGGCTGACGTGAAGCCTCATTCTCTGCTATGACATGCAGACTAATTCTCTGCTGACATGAAGACAGATTCTCTGTTACGGGACCTCTCTCCTCTGCCTGGGTGCCGGGGCCTAAATATCTGAGAATGGACTGTTCCAGTGGTGGGTGACGGGAAGCCAGATTCTCTGCTATGGAACCTCTCTCCAATTGATTTTGGTTAATTTTTATTTATTTAATTTTTATTTTTATTCATTTCCCTATCCACATTTGTTTGCAGGGGATTTACCTACATGTTGCTGCCTTTTGCAGCCCTCTAGCTCTTTCCTGGGCTGTTTTACAGCCTTTTTAGTGCCGAAAAGTTCGGGTCCCCATTGACTTCAATGGGGTTCGGGTTCGGGACGAAGTTCGGATCGGGTTCGGATCCCGAACCCGAACATTTCCGGGATGTTCGGCCGAACTTCTCGAACCCGAACATCCAGGTGTTCGCTCAACTCTAATCCTGATGCATCCTGAACGGATTTCACTCCATTCAGAATGCATTAGGATAAAACTGATCAGGATTCTTCCGGCATAGAGCCCCGACGACGGAACTCTATGCCGGAAAAGAACAACGCAAGTGTGAAAGAGCCCTTATACGTGCATTCATTTTTAGTGTTTTTTTTTTTTATATTTTGTCATTTAGTACAGGTGGTTTTCCTGGTGTTTTCAAAGTTCTATTGAAAAACAAATGGAGAAAAATATCTAAAAAAAATAGCAAAAATGCTACAAACCTTAGTGCAGTGTACGTAGGCATTTTCATATTTGTCTATCTATGCACATTGAGTTACCATCTGGTATTAGCATTTTAGTGACAAACAAAAAGGAAAAATAAAAAATAAATGCTATGTGAAAAGCCAGTCTAAAAAAACTGGGTGACCATTGCACAAATGAATGATTCCAGTGTTACTGGATTTCATCCAACATCCCTAATATAATAGGAAATGACTGAGTATAATTAGACAAAAGAGAAAACATTCTTTAAACATTTCTCTAAGCAGCCCTTGTTTCACACTATAGTAACCGTGTGCTTTGTACTGCGGCTGCAACCCCAAAACTGCAGCATTCCTCATTTCTGTACCCCTGCACGACATTTATCTCTATTTGTTAGTGTAGTCATGGTGGTTCTACATGTGTTTATCCTACCTCCAAGCTGAACATTTCAGGGTGATGTCAGATTTGTACAGGTGTGTGTCACTGCAAAGAATGATCTCATTCACTGATCCAGCTGTGCTCTTGTCCTGTGAGGCTCACTGAAAATCTGCACTGTTTTGGGGGGGAGTTTATCATGAGGGTAATATTTAAAATCAGCTTTGCTTGAATCTGCGTTGGAGTACTTTGGACCAAATTTATCAAATGGCACACGTTTGTTAAATTTGGCACATCTTTAAGCTTAACACCTTTGTCTAAAAGAGCTACTCCAGTTTCTTTACTCCACCTGCACTGAAGTGATTTTGCAAAGTTGCAGTTAAGCTTGAGCGAATCAAGCTTCGGATCATAGATAGATTTGTTCAAAAACTTTGTTTGAAATGCTGTTTTCCTACAGCATTAAATTGTATTGGCTCCATGGAGAAAAGCCTTGTCTCACCCGAAGTTGAGCGAGACTTCGGTAAATGACTTTGGTATTCCTATCTGCTTATTTAAAACATTTTAAAATAGGAATCGGAAGTCGGGTTTGATACATGCTGGTACCTCGATACCAAAGATCTCTTCAGATTCCTATTTCAAAATGTTTTTAAATAAGCAGATAGGAATACCAAAGTGATTTACCAAAGTCTTGCTCAACTTCGGGCAAGACAAAGTTTTCCTCCATGGAGCCAATACAATATAATGCTGTACATAAACAGCATTTCAAACAACATTTTTGAGTGAGTCAACTTCAGATCTATGATCTGAACATTGATTCACCCAAGCCTTGTTGCAGTGATAAATCTCGAGTGAAACTAATTAGCATAGTTGAGCATGCCAAATTTCACACCCATTGGAGTGAGTGGTGTGAAAATCCAAAAAGTTGATACATTTTTGTGTAAATAACCCCAAAAAGTTGCAAAGTACTATTTTTTTGTGATTGAAGCCAGAATTTTGGAATGTAGGGCATGATAAATTCTTTCCTTTGTACTTAGGGTCTACAATATGATCCTGGTCCAAATCCAGTCTCCCAGTGCTAAGCTTATTACTGTTTTGTTAGAAAGTGTACCAAAATAACGCAACTTCTTACCAAACACAGGGAATAAAAATAAAAAAGACACTGGTACATCAAATAATTTCAGTTTTTGAATGAATACTAAGATAAGGTGTCAAGAGGTAAATCTCGTAGCAGATTGTAAAGCTGGTCATACACGCAAATAATCTAGCATTATCTTTTGTTGAGCTATAACTTCAAATATTAAGGCCTGATCTGTCCGACTGGTATATCTAGGACTTGTTAACATACCAAATAAAATGTCAAATTTCTGTCAAGTCTAAAGCTTCTATAAACTGTTTAGACTGGGTGTACTGTGGTCATATACATTAACCTCCACAGAATTATGTGGGGAAGATAAAAACAGGACAGGAGAACATTAGTCCACAGTGAGCTCTTTAGGAAAATTACACTTTGGGTCATTACTCTTGTAGTTAACAATATCTGCTTTCTGAACCCTTACACATGTTGCAATTACGTTTGGAATGCTTGGGTGGCATTCAGGAATTATTTGCATAACTGAACCCAACTAAACATTATTGCATATGATCTTTACATTCTGTGAACTCTTCTTAAAATAAAGTACAGCTCCCAGTCTCCAACATTTCTCTTTTTTTTTTTTACTGTACTTCCTTACAAACTATACTTTTGTTCTCTCAATTGCCACACCTAAAAGTCCATCTTCCCACACTGTGACCCCTAGTAGACCTTCGAGCCCAAGAATAACAGTATCTCACTTCGCTTCTTTCCACATATTCCCACACACAATGCAACCCAGACCTCACCTTCAGCTCTCCTGAGGCCACTTTGGAAACCAGTTCGATGAAACAGCCAACGGCCATGCGTGCAACGTTGGACAAAAGCAGCTCCTTCCAAATGGTGTCACTGTCCACCTCAGCAAACAGTCATGAAAGAAAGAAAGAAAAAAAAGTAAAAGAAAAAGAACATATTAGAGAAAACAAGTCTGCGAGGGAGGGTTGGCAGGGTGACAGCTAATGTACAATAACATTAGTCTTCCGTCTTGGCCAGCTGAAAGACCCTTCTGGACATGTCTTTGCTTAAATGTTTTTTTCTGACACAGACTTCTCCAATGGAAACACATTCCTGTCATGCCTGACTGCTATTGCCTGTTTAGATTTCACATTACAAATAATAGCATTACATAGGCTAGAACTGGCATTCTTACAGGCCCATCAGACATAAACGCACAGTAGTAGAGGTAACGTTCAGCACGACTAGCAACTGAAATCTGAACATCAGTACGCCCCAAACAAAATACAAAATGGAGAATTGCAAATAGAAATAAGTCAGTGTAAAGCTATTAAAAAAGGGAAATTTAATGCTATAATGTCATTTGTTTTCAATAGATTATGTGTGGGAAAAATCTAACATACAGTATCATAATAATCAGAGATTATTATAGCAAAGTTCTAAAAAATTTGATACGACTGCTTTGCCAAATTTCACAAAAGAAATTTGATTCTTGACGATTTACTTAGTCATGAAGCGCATTCCTTTGTATGTAGCAGGTGCAATGACAGGGAACTGCGATCATGCCGCCCCCTATCACTGAAACCCCTCAGGTGCCGCGTTCATCACTGATCGCAGCATCTTAGGCTACAAACTAGGCCTTTCAGGGGTTAATCAGGGTAAAAATAAATAAATGCTCACCTTATCTTTTGCTCGCGTAGTGGCCATCACGGCTATCTTGATTGAAGACGTCATTATGACATCATGCTGTCCGGGCCTGATGACATCATGATTGATGATGTCACCGCGCCTGGGCAGTGCGTTGGCGTGGTGACATCATATTCCACCACTCACAAGATTTTGTGCGGTTTCTGCAAGATAACCGTGATTGCCTCTTCGTCTGCAAATAGATTAGGTATGTATTTTTTTTTTAACCACCATTTCAGAAAAATAGATTCCTTACTACGAAGCGCAAGGGAATTTGGCTTTACGGCAAATCAAATTTTTCCTGAAATTCAGAACCAAGTCGATTAGTTTGGCTTCGATTTGCTCAACACTAGTAATAATCTTCATTGTAAAATGCAAAAAGTATTCTTGAGATTAAAGTAGAAAGTATAATGTAGGATGCAATTTTTCACTGTGACCATATCTATGTGACTAAGCAAGAAATGACAAGATTATTTGATGATTTCTTTTGAAAGTATAGTGACAAGGAAAATAACATCACCAAAAAGTCATCAAAAATATGTTTACTATAAAAACTTAATTTAAACAATAGGTGATTTTGTGATGGCACATTTCTTTTATGGCTCTGCTCAATGATCAGGAAATGGTAGGGAATTACTAATTTGTACCCAATCATTGCCTAGGCTTTGACCTGTGTAGAGGCATTAATAGGGACCAAATCTTAAAAAGGTTTTTTAACCCCTTAAAGATTGGGATAATTTTCATTTTGCACTTTCGTTTTTTCCTTTTTGATGTCCAAGAACAATAACTTTTTTCATTTTCTATTCACATAGCCATATGAGCGCTTATTTTTTGCTGGACAGGTTGCATCTTTTAATGACACCATTTAAGTTACCATTTAATATTTATCATATGCAGAGTTCATTGTGCATGATAAATATTTTGATATTTTAATAGTTTGGATATTCCAAAATTATAAAAGGTGAATTTTTTTTTTTGTGGGTTTTTTATATTTATAAAAGTTTTTTTTTTTTTTACATTTTTTGCTGTAATTTTTATTCCCATGAGGAACTTATGCTGCTTATATGTTTTAAAGGCTTCACATTAAGCCCTGCCACCGGCCTTCTGTCTAAGTTCTCAGATGACAAAGTCGCTATTGATCATGGCATCTGAGGGTTTAAATGCCTGGAATCAGAATTATTGCCAATCCCAGTAATTGCTGCTGTGTGTCAGCTGTATTACGCCTCATTCACACGTCAGTGTTTTGGTCAGTGATTTCCATAAGTGATTGTATACTAGAAGAGGAGCCTCCACAGGCATAAGGTCAAATACAACCTTTAAATACTGCAGTTATATTCATGGTTTAAAAAAAACACCAATTTTTTTGCAAGATAATACATTTTGGGTCCTTTGCTGCATTTGTGACAGTCATATACAAGCTTTAAATACTGCAGTTATATTCTGGGTTTTAAAAAACACCTATTTTGTGCAAGACCCTAAATTTGGGGCCTTTGCTGCATTTGTGAATAGTCCAATACAAGCGTTAGATACTGCTGTTATATTCTGGTATAAAAAAACAACCCATTTTGGGCAAGATAATACATTTTGGGCCTTTGCTGCATTTCTGTCAGTCCAATGCAAGCGTTAGATACTGCTGTTATATTCTGGTATAAAAAAAGACCTATTTTGGGCAAGATAATACATTTGCGGCCTTTGCTGCATTTCTGACAGTCCAATACAAGTGTTAGATACTGCTGTTATATTCTGGTATTAAAAAGAAAAACATTTTGGGCAAGATAATACATTTGCGGACTTTGCTGCATTTCTGACAGTCCAATACAAGCGTTAGATACTGCTGTTATAGTCTGGTATTAAAAAAATACCCATTTTGTGGCAAGATAATACATTTGCGGCATTTGCTGCATTTCTGACAGTCCAAAACAAGCGTTAGATACTGCTATTATATTCTGGTAATAAGAAAAAACATTTTGGGCAAGATAATACATTTGCGGCCTTTGTTGCATTTGTGACAGTTAAATACAAGCGTTAGATACTGCTGTTATATTCTGGTATAAAAAAAAATAACATTTTGGGCAAGATAATACATTTGCGGCCTTTGCTGCATTTCTGACAGTCCAAAACAAGCGTTAGATACTGCTATTATATTCTGGTATAAAAAAATAAAAAAATAAACATTTTGGGCAAGATAATACATTTGCGGCCTTTGCTGCATTTGTGACAGTCAAATATAAGCGTTAGATACTGCTGTTATATTCTGGTATTAAAAAAAACACCCATTTTGTGGCAAGATAATACATTTGCTGCATTTCTAACAGTCCAATACAACCAGGTAATACTGCTGGTATATTGTTGGTTGACAAATTAAAAATTTTGGGCTGTGATATACCCCAGGTAAACAAATTTGACAAATTTGTCTGTTACATTTTCGGGTGATCTGTGGTACAGTCAAACTTTCTAAAGAGCACAACAGGGTGGCACTGCCCAAAACTTTCTCCCAAGACACAAAAAACCTCCAATGCTGGGTTTTCCTCACTACAGATAGTGCTCTGCCTCCAAATCACAACTTATGTCACAAAGGAGAAAACAAATGTGTTATGTCACAAAGGAGAAAAAATGTAGCTTCTTTATTCAGTCATCATTATTGCAGACATCAAACATTATTGTTGCAGGCATGGAGCGGACTTGGCATAGTGCAGGCAACAAGGATCGTGGCGACGGCCGTTTCACACCTCAGCGCATGCATGCTACGGTGTGGGAAGGTGGGATCCAGGGTGCCCAAGTAAATTCTTGCCCAGGGTCCTATCAATATTAAAGACTGCCCTGGCTCTTCCTAGTGGACAAGTAAATACATTTCACTAATTTGTCTGTTATATTGTTGGGTGACAAATGCTCACCTTTTGCGCTAGAAAGTACATTTGCGGCCTACACTGCATTTAGAACAGTACGAATGGTGAGGCCACAACAAGGACAGACTATAGTAGATTGGGTGGCTGACAGTGCCTATAGTTTCTTCGCATTGTCTACCACCCAGTCCCCTGCTGAAAGATCAGAGTTGGCACCTACATCCCATGGCCATCTGTCTTTCAACTCACCCCCTTGCAAATCAGGCAAGCAGTCTGAGCCCCAAGTCATGCAGCGGTCCGTTATGCTTTTTGATGACTCTGCTGGCAGGTTTTCCGTGGGTCATCCACATAGCCCTGCACCAGAAGTGGAAGAGATTGAGTGCACCGATGCCCAACCACTTATGTTTCAGGATGAGGACATGGGAAGACCACCGCTTTCTGCAGTCTGCAGACCGAAAAAGAGGGCAGGGGTAAAGAGTAGTGATGGCATTGCGGTTCACCCGGCGGTCGGTTCGCGGTGAACTTTGCTCGTTCGCGATTCGCCGAACATGCGAACATATAGCGATATTCACGCCCGCCATATTATTTTACATTGTGAAGAACTTTGACCCATGACACATCCATCAGGTGGTACAGGACAGCCAATTGAAAAGTTTCAGCACATGGACATACCCACTACATTATAAATAAACCTGATCTGGCCACCATTTTACATTCAGTGTTTTGCCAGTGTAGGGAGAGGTTGCTGTGTGGAGCAGGGACAGGCTGTTAGGGACACCAAATGCTAGCTAATAGGGCCACAATAGTCATTTTAAGGACTAGTATAGGTGTGCTATCGATAGGTGTGATACACAGAGGGGTGCGATATACTTATAATATACTTTCTAACATAGAAAGCATATTATAGTGGATTTGTATTGTGCAGCAGTAGTAAGCAGTTTTACAATGATACTGTAGCTACACAGAGTGACAAAAACAATTAGAAAAAAATAATTATAACTGGTGTGATATACCGGTCACCCCCCCAAAAAAGTGATTGAAGCGGGGTGTTATATACCAATAATATACTTTCTATATAGTGCATTTGGGTACTGCAGCATTTGTTTGCTGTTTTGCTGCGTTCCCTCTGCCACACAGAGTGAGAAACGGTATTGTAAAAAATAATTATAACTGGTGTGCGCATGCGCGTACGCGAAAATTATATTGCCAATATTTTGCATTTAAAAAAATAATGAATGGAGATCGCAAATTCGAATAATACTTCTGGTGTGTCACTGTCCATGTTGTGGGACTATTTGTGCACTTCTAGTAATTATTACTTGGCTGCAAATATGAGCTGAAGGTTTTTCAGGTTCGTCTGCCATTAAAATGAATGGGACCCGCCGCAAACTTGCGGTTCGTGAACATTTGATCTCGTTCTCGCGATCGCGTTCTCGAACGTCCCGGCAGATGTTCGTCCATCACTATTAAAGAGTGGGTGGAAGATGATGTGGAGGATGATGAGGTACTAGACCCCACATGGGATCAAGGTCATGTGAGTGACCTGTCTAGTTCGGAGGAAGAGGCGGTGGTTGCACAGAGGCAGTGATGGTCAGTTTGCAGTGTTCGCCAGCGAACACATGCAGGCTGCCATCTTTAGTAAGGTAGACTCACCCGTCCGGCGATGCACAGGTAAGCCCTCCCTGCCTGTGTCGGGAGCTGGTCTAAGATCAAATGCAGTCACCGGGAGCAGGCAGTTCCGAGAACAGCTGCCGGGGGCCTTCATCAGGCTGTTCTCGGAACTGCCTGCTCCTAGTAACTGCATTTGATTTCAGACCGGCTCCCGGCACAGGCACAGGTAAGAGCTTACCTGTGCATCGCCGGACGGGTGAGTCTACCTTACTAAAGATGGCAGCCCGCATGTGTTCGCTGGCGAACACTGCGAACTGACCATCACTGCATAGAGGCACCAGCACAGCAAAAGAGGGAGCAGTGTGCAAAAGCATCTGTTATATTCTTGGGTGACATTTTACCATTTTTGTCGTGAATAAACCCCTGCTCTGCATAGGTGACAGGGACCTAAATTTCAAAAAATCGTCTGTTAGATTGTCAGGTGACATTTTACTAATTTTGCCGTATACAAACCCCTGCTCTGCATAGGTGACAGGGACCTAATTTTTGTAAAATTGTCTGTTCAATTGGTGGGTGACATGAACACAGTTTTGCCGTGAATAAACCCCTGCTCTGCATAGTTGACAGGGACCGAAATCTTTTAAAATCGACTGTTCCGCTAGTGGGTAACATCAACCCATTTTTGCCGATGAAAAACCCCTGCTCTGCATAGATGACAGGGACATAAATTTCTAAAATTAATCTTTAATTGACGCGCGACCCTCCTTTCATTTCAGCCATTGACCTCCCTTGGATGTGGTATCCCTTACTCACGCTACCTCTTTGGCTTGGAACCCTGATTCTCTGCTACCCGTGATCACCATGGTAGGCGCAAAAAAGAACATCGAAAGTTGATAGAGAAGATATACAATTGGATCATGGACGTCACGTGGACGTGCGATCAGGCAGAAGTTATCTAGAGTCAACAAGAGGCAGCAGGGCCTCTCCTGTCGTACGTTTCCAAATCCAAAATACCCAGTGACATTCCCTCTATTTTTTTTTTATTATTCATTCTAATAACAGGGCATCTTGGGTAATTGCCGAGTGCCCCCTCCTTTACTTGGAAGCTTCTGCTTTAATAGTTTTCACACATTTCCGCTCGATCGATCATTTAATTTCATCCATTTACCTCCCTTGGATGTGGTATCCCTTACTCACGCTACCTCTTTGGCTTGGAACCCTGATTCCCTGCTACCCGTGATCACCATAGTAGACACAGAAAAGAACATCGAAAGTTGATAGAGAAAATATCCAATTGGATTGTGGACATCACGGGGACGTGCGATATGGTGGAGCAGTATGTGTGCACACGCCTAGACGTACTGACTGATGGGTCTGCCCCCTTCAACTTCTGTGACTCCAAATTGGGCACATGGCCTGAGCTTGCCCTTTACGCCTTGGAGGTGCTGGCCTGCCATGCAGCCAGTGTATTGTCTGAACGTTTGTTTAGCACCGCAGGAGTGGTTTATCAAAGAGAAGCACAGCCGCCTGTCCACAGCCAATGTGAACAAACTCACGTTCATTAAAATGAACCAGGCAGGGATCCCACAGGACTTGTCTGTACCTTGTGCAAAATAGACATGTACACCGGCCTTACCCAGCCATTGCTTTACTCCAGCGCACTTTCTCTTTGTTGAATTTTTAATATTTTCTAATGTTTTGGGGTCTACCTAAATTTGAACAAATAATAATAATAAAATAAAATATAAAACAAAACCAAAAACCAATGTTGGCTACCTCCTCCTCCTCCACCGCTGCTTCCACCTACACCGCTACATCCACCGCCTCCTCAACCTCCAACTCCATATGGACCTCCTCCTCCTAGATCAAGATTATTATTTTTTATTTTTACATATTTTATGTTATTTTGAGTCATTTCCCTATCCACATTTGTTTTCAGAGCACTTGCCATGCTCTTAAACACATTTTGCTGCCATTTGCAGCCCTCTAGCCCTTTCCATGACTTTTTAGAGCAATTTTAGTGCTCCAAAGTTCGGGTCCCCATTGACTTCAATGGGGTTTGGGATCAGGGTCAAGGTCAGGTCCCGAACTCGAACTTTTTTGTAAACTTCGGCCGTACCCGTCGAACCCAAACATCCAGGTGTCCGCTCAACTCTATTGCCCTGCCTCTGTTGGAACTGCTGTGTGTTCCACTTGTCTCCCCTCCTCGGTTGCCCAAGAAAGTACGGACTCTGCCGCCAGCGTTGTCAGATAAGTTTAATAAGGACTTTCTGGTATTGCACCGTTTTGCTCGTCTTTTCCACCTGAGGAATGAGAGATAAGAAGTTATTTTTGTAGCCGGGGTCGAGAAGGGTGAACACCCAGTAATCCTTGTTGTCTGAAATGTGTATAACGTGTGGGTCGCAGGAAAGGCAGCCTAACATGAAGTCAGCCATGTGTGCCAGAGTACCAACAGGCAGGACTTCGCTGTCATCATCAGGACGATCACTCTCAATCTCCTCATCCTCTTCCTCCTCTTCTGCCCACCCACACTGAACAGATGAAATAAA
The DNA here is from genome assembly GCF_014858855.1 of Bufo gargarizans. Taxonomy (NCBI): domain Eukaryota; kingdom Metazoa; phylum Chordata; class Amphibia; order Anura; family Bufonidae; genus Bufo; species Bufo gargarizans. The sequence continues at coordinate 391,788,359 of NC_058084.1, read as the reverse complement.
ATGTCCATGGGTACTTCCCTGTAGCTGAGGCAACCATCTCCTGCTCCTCCTCCTCCTCTTCAGCCTCCAATTCGTGGTGAGAAGACAAACTGAGGGGGGTCTGGCTATCATCAACCTGTGTAATGTCTTCCCCCATTTCCACCTCTTCCACATGCACAGTGTCGTCCTTAATTGTGAGCAGCGAGCGTTTGAGAAGACACAGAAGTGGGATGGTGACGCTGACTCCTCAAAGTTGCGTAAAACCTCACAGAGGTCAGACATCCATGTCCATTCCTTGCTTGTGAATAGCGGAAGCTGACTGGAAAGGCGACGACCATGTTGCAGCTGGTATTCCACAACTGCCCTCTGCTGCACACAAAGCCTGGCCAACATGTGGAACGTGTAGTTCCAGCATGTGTTCACTTCACACAACCGCCGGTGAGCTGGAAATTTCAAGCACTGTTGCAGCGTTGACAGACCGGCTTAAGCTGTTGGTGACTTGCGGAAATGTGCACACACGCGGCGCACCTTAACCAGTAGCTCAGGCAAATTGGGGTAGGTTTTGAGAGACCGCTGAACCACTAAGTTGAAGACGTGGCCTTGGCATGGGATGTTTGTGTGCTTGCCGAGCTCCAAAGCCGCTACCAAGTTACGGCCATTATTACACACAACCATGCTGGGTTGTAGGCTGAGTCTGGTCTCTTATCCCCTGCAACAGCTCTGCGGCAGTGTGCTGTTTGTCCCCTAATCATATCAGCTTCAGCATGGCCTGTTGACGCTTAACCACTGCAGTGCTACATTGCTTCCAGCTACCGGCTGATGCTGCATGTGAATAATTCGGAGGTGGAAGTGGAGGAGGAGGCGGAGGAGGAGAATTGGGGGTTAGAGCCACTAACGTAGGTGCTAGCGGAAACCCTGATGGAATTAAGGCCTGCTATCCTCGGCGTCGGTAGCACCTGTGCCATCCCAGGGTACGACTCACTCCCGGCCTCCACAATGTTCACTCAGTGTTCCATCAGGGAAATGTAGCGTCCCTGGCCAAATGCACATGTCCATGTGTCCATGGTTAAGTGGAACTTTCCAGAAACTGCATTGGTCAGGGCACCTGTGACGTTTTGGGACACATGTTGGTGTAAAGCGGGCACGGCACACCTTGAAAAATTAGTACTATGGCCTGTGGGTCGGTTGCTGGGTATTGTGTTCAAATGCCTGGGGTAATGACATTTGGACGCTGCGCTGGGACAGAAAAGTGGATGTGGTCTCTGATGGTGTTTGCGAGGATCCGGGTGCAGGGCAGGAGGCATCCTCGCCTGCACCTTCGACAGGCGATTAGCCAGCATGCACAATAGGGGAAGAGGAGGCAGTGGTGTGACTCGTGGTGTGGACCCAGGCGTTCGTCCCACTTATTACTGGGCTTGAATGCCATGTGGTGTATCATGCTGGTGGTGTTCAGTTTGCTAGTGTTCACGCCCCCGGCTCATCTTGGTACGCCACAGGTTGCAAACCAATATTCTTTTGTCGTCCGCAGTTTACTAAAAAAAGCGCCATACTACGGAACACCTACCCCTTGGCAAAGGAGATTTATGCAATGGGGTGCTCCGTGGAACAGTTGCTTGCCTATTTGGTGTGGCCCGCCTTCTCCCTTTTGCCACCCCACTACCTCTTCCAGCCTGTTGCTGAAGATCCTTCCCCCTCTGTACTGCTCTCCTCGCTCGGCTTTCCTCTTTCCCAGGTTGGGTCAGTGACCTTATCGTCCACCACCTGCTCTTCTACTTCCTCACTCTGATCATCCTCTTGATTGACCTAACCACAACCTCAGTGATTGACAACTGTGTCTCATCCTCTTCATTAACCTCTTGAGACAGTAATTGCAGTTGACTCATTGGCGACTGTGTCTCATCATCATCCACCTCATTAAACACTAATTGCCATTCCCCACCGTCATGTTCTTGTGACTGTGGATGCTCAAGAGGTTGGGATTCAGGGCACAAGATCTCATGTTCCTTTTTCAAGCGTGCTTGGCGAGAGGGACAAATCAAGTAATGGAGATGAAAAGAGCTCCTCTGAATTTCCGAGTGGTGGGAGGAAGAAGGATCAGGGAGAGGATTCTGTTGACCAGACTCTTGGCTGCTGAGACTGGACTTGGTGGAAGACAGGGTGGAGCTTAATCGACTGGAAGCATTATTTGCTGCAATCCAATCGACCAGCTGGTCGCACTGGTCTGACTTCAAGAGCTTTGTCCTGTGACGCCCTGCAAATTGGGACATGAAGCTAGGTATCGTGGATGATTGTTTTTCTTGTGCTCTGGCTGCAGGCACAGTTTCAGCATCATGGCCAATTCCCCGTCCCTTAACCAGCTCAGCTACCTTAGCTTAAACCCCCTTAATGACCAGACCACTTTTTACAATTCTACACTACACTACTTTCACAGTTTATTGCTCGGTCATACAACTTACCACCCAAATAAATTTTACTTCCTTTTCTTCTCACTAATAGAGCTTTCATTTGGTGGTTTTTTAATTGCTGCTGACATTTTAACTTTTTTTAATATTAATCAAAATTGACCGAAATGTTTTCAAAAAAATAACATTTTTCACTTTCTGTTGTAAAATTTTTCAATTAAAACTACATTTCTATATAAATTTTTCTCAAAATTTACTGTTCTACATGTCTTTGATGAAAAAAAATTCAATAAGTGTATATTTATTGGTTTGGGTAAAAGTTATAGCGTTTACAAACTATGGTGCAAAAATGTGAATTTACACACTTTGACTTTCTGAGCACCTGTCATGTTTCCTGAGGTTCTACAATGCCCAGACAGTAGAAACACCCCACAAATGACCCCATTTCGGAAAGTAGACACTCTACGGTATTCGCTGATGGGCATAGTGAGTTCATGGAATTTTTTATTTTTTGTCACAAGTTAGCGGAAAATGATGTATATTTCTTTTTTCTTAGTCTCATATTCCACTCAACACTATTCCCAAGCAAAAAAAAAATAATCTTCTATGAACTCTCAAAAGTGATCTTTATAGCGCCGCAGCGATTTTATGGTATTTTTGAAGTGATCAGAAAAAAAAATATTCTGTCACTGCGGTGGGGCGGACTGAACGCAAGTGTGCGCACAAGATCAGGCCTGATCGGACGAACATGCGTTTTTTGTAGAGCCTATAGAACATGTCCTATACTTGTCCGCAATTGCGGACAAGAAAAGGCATTTTCTATATAGTTCTGGCAATGTACGGATCCGCAAAATGCGGAAAGCACATTGCCGGTGTCCGTGTTTTGCAGATCTGCGGTGTCCGTGTTTTGCGGATCCGCAGATCCACAAAACACAGACGGACGTCTGAATGGAGCCTTACAGGGGGGTGATTAATGACAGGGGGGTGATCAGGGGTTAATAAGGGGTTAATAAGTGACAGGGGGGTGTAGTGTAGTGTGGTGCTTGGTGCTACTTATTACAGAGCTGGCTGTGTCCTCTGGTGGTCGATCCAAGCAAAAGGGACCACCAGAGGACCAGGTAGCAGGTATATCAGACGCTGTTAACAAAACAGCATCTGATATACCTTTCAAGGGTTAAAAAAATTGCATCTACAGCCTGCCAGCGAATGATCGCCGCTGGCAGGCTGTAGATCAACTAGTTTACCTTTGGATACTGTGAACGCGCGCTCCTGTGAGCGCACGTTCACAGGAAATCTTGCGTCTCCCAGGCGCGTCAAGGAGGAATAACCCAGCCGCCCGCAGGGCGCAATCCTACGTTAGGCGGTCGGGTAGTGGTTAATGCTCGCCTTCTTCATATTAAATGTTATATGCAGGCTTGACACACAAGATGTGGCACGGATGTCACAGTTCACAGCAAGCACAGTATTTGGAAAAAGTACATAAAAGTATGAAAAAGAAAAGAGATTTAACTTATATTTTACTTATCTCTGGCCCTGACACACAGAAGGTATTGGACAGATGTCACAAGTCACTGCAGACACCCTCTACAAAAAAAGTATTGAAAATGATGGAAAAAATATACTTGTTTTCACTTATATTTTTTCTATCTCTTGCTCTGGCACACAGAAGGTCATGGACAGATGTCACAAGACACTGCAGACACCCTTTATAGAAAAAGTATTGAAAATGATGGAAAAAATATACTAGTTTTCACTTAGATTTTCCCTATCTCTGGCCCTGACACACAGAAAGTGTTGGACAGATGTCACAAGTCACTGCAGACACCCTCTATAAAAAAAAATATTGAAAATAATGGAAAAAATATACTAGTTTTCACTTATATTTTACCTATCTCTGGCCCTGACACACAGAAGGTATTGGAGAGATGTCACAAGTCACTGCAGACACCCTCTATAGAAAAAGTATTGAAAATGATGGAAAAAATATACTAGTTTTCACTTATATTTTTTCTATCTCTGGCCCTGGCACACAGAAGGTATTGGACAGATGTCACAAGTCACTGCAGACACCCTCTATACAAAAAGTATTGAAAATTATGGAAAAAATATACTTGTTTTCACTTATATTTTTCGTATCTCTGGCCCTGACACACAGAAGGTATTGGAGAGATGTCACAAGTCACTGCAGACACCCTCTATAGAAAAAGTATAGAAAATGATGGAAAAAATATACTAGTTTTCACTTATATTTTTTCTATCTCTGGCCTTGACACACAGAAGGTATTGGACAGATTTCACAAGTCACTGCAGACACCCTCTATAAAAAAAAGTTTTGAAAATTCTGGGGAAAAAAATGTGATGGCTATATTATATTGCTGCCAGCCTGCCACTACACACAATAGTCCTTAAAAGGACTTTTTTGGTCTTTGAATAGTTTTTCTACTAAATAGATTGTGATCACACTCCCTACACTTTCTGTCCCTTCCTAAGCACAGCTCTCCCTAACTACAAATTTGCCGAACATACTCCAGCCGCGAAACGTGATGGGAGAAGACTCGAGCATGGCGCTTGAGCACATGCGGTACTAGGTCGAGTACCGCCATGTGCTGAGCATAGCAATGCTCGAGCCGAACAGCAGTTTGAATGAGCATGCTCGCTCAACACTATTCCCAAGCAAAAGGAGCAGAAAAAGAAAGAGGCAGGTTTAGTACATAGTTTGTTGCTGGGTCATGCCAACTAAGTGTGTTGTCAGAATAACTCACCAACTCTTGGATGTGGGTGTCAAAGAGTTGAGATAATATTGAAGACAACCATTCCAGAGTCAACCATTCCAAGACAGTGGGATTGGTCATCAAAACATAACTGGATGCCAGTGGCTGCTCTGGCCTGTTGCTGCGTCTACTGCTAACACCACCCTTTCTTCTGATGCTACTTCTGCTGGCTCCAGCAACATTTTTGCCACTGCCCGTTGTACGGTAACAGTAACTATATATGCATCAACAAAGAGAACAGGTACTACAAAATACCCAAAATATCAAAAATGTATTAGACATAAAAACATAGACACAAATACAAGTCTGTAGAGACAATACAAAGTGCCCACAGTGGCAGCTCACAAAGATTCCATGGTATAGCAGCTATAAGAAATCACCTGTAGTATCCACAGCAAGAATATTCAAAATCTGCATAGCATATATCTAGAACAACGTGTCTATCATAAGGACTGTCTTAAATATGCGATGCAAGTATAGCCGATGTAGATGACACATGTATAGTGTAGCCGGTTCGGTCGTTCAAGTGTATATTATATACATCCATGAGATGCAAATCTTATATTCACCGAACAGGTCAGATCTCTCTTACCCGATATCTTGCTGTGTATGAGTGGGCTGTCACTGTCTGGCGTGGTCCTCTATGCACGTTTCGCGTTAGCTTCTTCAGACTTGTATTTGTGTCTATGTTTTTATGTCTAATACATTTTTGATATTTTGGGTATTTTGTAGTACCATGTTGTTGATGCATATTTTGGAGGTACACCCGTGCATGCACCAGGTGGTGTCGATCCAGTTGATCAGTAACTATATATGTAAAATACGTTTTTCAATCTTAATGTAGGCACCCCAATAACAGTCATATTTAGAGATGAGCGATTCAAAGCTGAAAAAGTGGAATTCATTTAGAATTTTAGGAAAAATTCAATTCTCAACAAATGCGAATTTCCTCTCGCATCAGGGTCACGAATCGCATTTTGTCTAAATTGGCGGCTACACGTGTGAGGACTGAGGACATGGGTAGTGTTGAGCGCGAATATTCGAATTACGAATTTTTTTCTCGAATATCGCAATTTCGAGATTTCGCGAATATTTAGAATATCGTTCTATATATTCGCGAATTCGAATATTCGTATTTTTTTTTTTATTATAATATTTTTTTTCTTTCCCACTTCTCTAAAGTTGTTCTTACCTGTCCTTTGGATTCCTGGCTTCCTGGCTGCTCCAGTCAGTGGCGTTTTCAACTTACTGCTATATTCCATATTAGCTAAATTACAATCTAATCTATATGTGTATTTTACGAAATTTCGCAAGTTGCGATGCGAGTAATATAATACGAAATAATCGCATGAAGATTTTAACTTAGCACTGCTATATTCCATATTCTAGCCTAATATGGAATATAGCTGTGCTAAGTTAGCACTGCTCTATTCCACACTAGGCTAGAATATGGAATATAGCAGTGCTAAGTTGAAATCTTCATGCGATTATTTCGTGTTATATTACTCGCATCGCAACTTGCGAAATTTGCAAATGTTCTTAATATTGCTCTAACTTCGTCTTTTAGAATATTACGAATATTCTAAAAGACGAAGTTAGAGCAATATTACGAAATTTCGTAAAATACACATATAGATTGTAATTTAGCTTATATAATCCCTTTTTTTTTCCTCTAATTTTTTTTGCCTCTTCTGAACTTAAGTTTTGTAAAATATGTACACTGTTAAAAAATATTACTATAGCAGTATATTAGCTTAAATACAATCTATGTGTATTTTACGAAATTTCGTAATATTGCTCTAACTTCGTCTTTTAGAAATTTCGTAATATTGCTCTAACTTCGTCTTTTAGAATATTCGTAATATTCTAAAAGACGAAGTTAGAGCAATATTAAGAACATTTGCAAATTTCGCAAGTTGCGATGCGAGTAATATAACACGAAATAATCGCATGAAGATTTCAACTTAGCACTGCTATATTCCATATTCTAGCCTAGTGTGGAATAGAGCAGTGCTAACTTAGCACAGCTATATTCCATATTAGGCTAGAATATGGAATATAGCAGTGCTAAGTTGAAATCTTCATGCGATTATTTCGTATTATATTACTCGCATCGCAATTTCGGCTTTTGCAAATGTTCTTAATATTGCTCTAACTTCGTCTTTTAGAATATTACGAATATTCTAAAAGACGAAGTTAGAGCAATATTACGAAATTTCGTAAAATACACATAGATTGTATTTAAGCTAATATACTGCTATAGTATTATTTTTTAATAGTGTACATATTTTACAAAACTTAAGTTCAGAAGAGGCAAAAAAAAAATTAGAGGCAAAAAAAGGGTTTATAGCAGTATATTAGCTAAATTACAATCTATATGTGTATTTTACGAAATTTCGTAATATTGCTCTAACTTCGTCTTTTAGAATATTCGTAATATTCTAAGAGACGAAGTTAGAGCAAATCACGAAATTTCGTAAAATACACATATTAGCCTAGCCATAGTCAATTAGCATAGGAACGTTGCCTTATACTATCAAGATAAATAATCGCAATACGCGAAAAAAAAATTCGTATATTATTCGCGATAATTGGAATAATTACGAATATTCGATTTCGACGAATATAACACGAATATTCATTCGAATATTCGCGAAATATCGCGAAATCGAATATGGCACCTCCCGCTCATCACTAGACATGGGGTTAGAACTCTAAAATGACATGCCTGCATGCAGCAAATCAGCAGCCAGCCCTGTGATGTCACAGCCCTATAAATACAACAGCCATTTTCAGATTCTGTCAAATTCCAGCGCTCAGAGTGCAGGGACAGACGTGTGAAGGCACTAGGGACAGCTATTGGAAAAACGATTGTGGAAAAAAAAAGACAATGTATAAGTGCAGGGAAAGGATAGGGAGGAATCATTTCACAGCATCTTAGCGCAGGGAAAGACGTCAGAAGGCGCTAGGGACGTTGATAGGAAAGTGATTTACAAGTACAGGCAACGATTATTTGGGGATCAAAATAGTCATTAGACAGCTCTGTCATTCAAGCTTTTTGTTATTGGGCTGCAAGTGGTATGTTGGAAAGCCTTTAGAGGCTTATATCTTATTATCTTATTCAGTACTACAAGAAAAATATATATGCATTTCACTTCTGCAGTTATTTCTGTTGAAAGCGAATAGGGGTGTATTTCAGTAACAAAGAAAAATATATACATACTGCAGTGTTGCAGTTATTTCTGGTGAAATCGTATAGGGGCGTATTTCAGCACAACAAGAAATATATACGTACTGCACTGTTGCAGTTATTTCTGTTGAAAGCATATAGGGGCATATTTCAGAAAAAAAGACAAATATATACGCACTGCACTGTTGCAGTTATTTCTGTTGAAAGTGTATAGGAAAGTATTACAGTAAAAAAAGAAAAATATATACACGCTGCACTGTTGCAGTTATTTATGTTAAAAGTGTATAGGGGTGTATTACAGAAAAAAAATGACAAATACATATGCACTGCACTGTTGCCGTTATTTCTGGTGAAAGCGTATAGGGCCGAATTACAGAAAAAAATGACAAATACATGCGCATTGCACTGTTGCAGTTATTTATGGTCAAAGCATATAGAGGCGTATTACAGTAAAAAAATGAAAAATATATGCACTGTTGCAGTTATTTCTGTTAAAAGCGTATAGGGGCATATATTACAGTAAAAAAAAAAAGACAAATATATTTGCATTGCACTGTTGCAGTTATTTCTGGTGAAAGCGTATGGGGCGTATTTCAGTACTACCAGAAATATATATTCTCAGGTCACTTCTGCAATTATTTCTGGTGAAAGTGTATAAGGGTGTATTTCATAAAAAAAAATTAAATATATATGCACTGCACTGTTGCAGTTATTTCTGTTAAAAGCATATAGGGGCATATTGCAGAAGAAAAAATATATATTCTCAGTGCATTTCTGCAGTTTTTTCTGGTGAAAGCATATAGGGGTGTATTACATTAAAAAAAAGAAAAATATATTCTCAGTGCATTTCTGCAGTTAATTCTGGTGAAAGCGTATAGTGGCCTATTTCAGTCCAACAAGAAAAAGATATGCTCGGTCACTTCTGCAGTTATTTCTGTTGAAAGCGTACAGGGGCGTATAACAGTAAAAAAATAAAAAATATATACGCATTTCACTGGTGCACTTATTTCTGCTGAAAGCGTTTACTGGCCTAAAAATATATTCTTAGTTCATGTAGGCGGTTATATGTATTGAAAGCATAGCTGGGAGTCAGCAGTGTGGTAGCAGTGGGAGGTCAGGAGCCAAATATCTCCCTTGGTAGAGCATCTGCTTCGCAGCAGCCTATCTGCCCGGGAAGTAGTGGTGCAGGAGTTCACGGAAGTAGCGGCGGTAGCAACGTCAGGCCCCTTGCAGACGAGCGTGTCTGGATTAGGTTCGGATGAGTTGTGTCTGTGATCAGGGAAAATCGTGCGAGTAGGTACGCAATTGCAGTCAGTTTTGACTCCGATTGCGTTCCGATTTCCAGTTTTTATCGTGCGGGTGCAATGCGTTTTGCACGCGCGTGATAAAAAACTAACTGTGGTACCCAGACCCGAACCCGGACTACTTTACTGAAGTTTGGGTTAGGAGTTCTGTATATTTTATTATTTTCCCTTATAACATGGTTATAACGAAAAAATAATAACATTCTTAATACAGAATGCTTACAAAAATGTGACTTTAGGGGTTAACAAATAAAAATTAACTCACCTCATCCTGTTTTTTGTGCAGCCGGCATCATCTTCTTTCTTCTTCTTTCAGGACCTGCCAAAGGACCTTTGATGACGTAATCGTGCTCACCACTATGTCATTGTGCCACTCGGTGGCCTCCTCATACTGCTGCCAACTCCAGACTCTGTAATATTGCCACTCAGTGGCCTCCTCATACTTCTGCCACCTCCAGACTCTGTCATTGTGCTCCTCGGTGGCCTCATCATACTGCTGCCATCTACAGACTCTGTCATTGTACCACTCGGTGGCCTTCTCATGATGCTGATGCTGCATTCGTCACCTCCAGACTCTGTCATTGTGCCACTCTTTCAAAGTGTTTTTTTTTCTCGGTAATGTTGATGGGTGACTGAAAAACTCCTTTTGCTGTAGGAACTGAATGACGTTGTGTGAGATCGTGTGACATCTGAAAGTGTGAGGAAAAGATATATTATGAAACCACAAATATACAAAAAGTACATGATGCTGCTGCTGCATCCGCCACCTCCAGACTCTGTCATTGTGCCAGTCGGTGGCTTTTTCCTGATGCCACCATCTCCAGACTCGGTCATTGTGCCACTGAGTGGCCTCATTATACTGCCGCCACCTCCAGACTCTGTCATTGTGCCACTCGGTGGCTTCCTCATACTGCTGCCAACTTCAGACTCTGTCATTGCGCTACTCGGTGGCCTCCTCATACTGCTGCCAAATCCAGACCCTGTCATTGGGCCACTCTATGGTCTCCTCATGCTGCTTCCACCTCACAACTATGTCATAGGTCCACTCTGTGTACTTCTTATGCTGTTCCCACCCTCCCCACATCTTGACTGGTGCACTATTTTGCCTTTCGGCCTGGCTGACATCATCATTTATTTTACTTTTCTTCTGATCTGTCAGAAGGAAGGAAAAATGAGACGCACAATGGATCCTGTCTGTGTATGTCACGAGGGTATCGAGAACCGCGCCTGACTCCGTTATACCCGGGGTCAGGAAGTCGCAGCGGTTGGCTGCACGCTCTATTTAAGATAGGGCTGTTTTCCTTATGGTAGCTTTCTGGGTTTGCTTTGCAAACCCTTTTGGCTCACTCAGGGATCCGTAGCTCGTTCTCCTCAGCTGTTCCTTGTCCAGCACTCCCAAACCTCTTTATATTCCTCTCTCACACTTCTCTGGTTGCCAGAGATAGAGCTTCCTGCCTGGACATCTATTCTGACCCACTGGAGCTGTGTTGCTGCGTTTTCTGATTGTTGCTTCAGAACGCTACCCTCCGGATCCCTGTTGGACCTTTGTGGACTGCTGTGGTCGCCCACCTGGGTGTATGTGTTTGTCTGTATTTGTCTGTCCTCTCCCTGGTGTTTCCCTCTTAGTGACAGTGGTGCGGACTAGCGATCCCACCGGCCCGGTCACTATCTAGGGCTCATTTCAGGGAAAGCCAGGGTTTAGGCACATGATCGCCGCACGGGTGAGGAACCCGTCTAGGGACGTCAGGGCAGTCAGGTGCCAGCCGCAAGGTGAGTTAGGGGTCACCACCTTTCCCTCTCCCTTGGGCAGGGCTTTCCCTGTGTTCCTCCCTGTGCGTGACGTCGGTCATTACAGTGTAGCAGCTGTAAGGCCTGTATGGTCCCATCAGAATTGGCTTATGATTTGGTAGCCATAAGCAGGAGTGGGTAGAAAACACAGAAGACATACAAATATTCCATTCACGTGTCATCTCTGTTTTACATCCACTCCTGTTTTTTTTTTTTTTTTGTATTAGCAATACTGATGGATTATTGAGCAAATACTGACCAACTGAAGGCATATGCTCCACAGACAGGATCCATTTTTTGTGGGTTATTGTTCTGACGGATCAGAGGAAGGGCAAAATAATCAGTGACTTTAACACAAACTTACTGCAGACACCCTCTCCACTCCGTCGGGGGGACTCTACATGTATAAGCGTTTAATAGAACTGGTTCTGTAGACATCTATGTGGAATCAGCTGACGACGGTGTAAAAGTAGTGCTCTTCTTCTTGACGCTTACATCAACCTTTAAGGCTGAGTTGACACTTGAGTTATTTGATCAGTTTTGGCCCCGTGACTTCCCGAATAAGTGAAGTGTGCAGTGATTCTAAGAGCGACACCTGTAATCTGCATGTCATACTGACTTACAGTATTATTTCACTACCAAAGCAAACTCTCTATGCGTGTTACTACAAGGCACAGTGTTCTACACCATTATAAAGGCTCTCTGCAGCCAGGAAATAGCCATATTTTAATGCGATTCGCCACAAATAAATTCGTATCAAAGCAAGTTTTTCCGAAAAATTCAGCAAACCGGCCGAATTGATTTTTTTTTTTAACTCGCTCATCTCTATTCATATTACACAGGTTATTTACCCCAATATGAGAATGAATGTGTAATAGACAGATCAGAAGAACATGAAAATAAACAGTCATGTGAAAACAGCCTTACTGTCGCTGGGGCCACTTTTGTCACTGTTACTGCCACCCTCCCTGCTCTGTCATGGGGCCACTACTTGAATCTTGGGGCACTACATGGTTAAGTCCATTACAATAAATTAGACCTGATGGTAACAGTGACCTGTGATACAGACGTCCAGTAAAACTACAGCTAACAGAGGGGATTAAAAAGTGTTAGGACTGCCACAACATGCATTAAAAGAACTTATTATTTTTTTCTTCACTACTTTATTGGCATAGCCTCCATTACTTTATTTTATTTCACTAAGGGGCCATTGCAATGCAGGGGTGCACACAGGTTTTTTGCTTTATTGAAGTGTGCTGTATGTTTTTCTATTTGTTTAACAGAAGGGATTAGCTATGAATCTTGGTGCACTGCACAGTGATGTAGACAGAGATAAATGTAATACCGAAGACACAGTACCCACAGAATGAGGATGCACTAGAATGCAATGCACATGGCGATACCCTCTCCTTGCAGTTTAACTTCCAAGCCTTTACACTGTGATTGGGCCACCAATTGGGATGAATATGATTAGGGGATACCTGATTTAGCGCAATTCAAATTTTTCTAAACTTTGCTCATCTGTAGTAATAGGTTGTGTCACAATTAAATGTTATTGTAATATAATTCAGCATGAAAAACTAGTTACTTTTGTTATTTACTTTCAGTTGTTAAAACAGTCTCCAGTTGTGAGATATTCTCTTCATTGTAATAGTGCCCCCTGGTGTTTAAACTGCATAGTAATTGTATGTCCACCTACATGCTCAGTTCCAGCAGAAAGCAGTTCTGCAGCAGAAAGGACAGACCCCCTGAGAAAGGACACACAATGAGCTGTGATAGGGAGAGAGCTGCAGCAGGAAAGTCACACCCCGGAGCTTGAAGCCTGAAGAATATAGCAGAGCAACCTAGCAATAAATGGGGATATCTCTGGGTCCATCTGAGATACAGGGCCGGTTCTATCTTAGTTAGAAAGAGATTATCATTAGAGATAAGCAAATTGAAGCTGACAAAGTGGAATTTAATCCGAATTTCAGAAAATAGTCGATTTGCACCAAAGCCGAATTTCCTCACGCTTTGTGGTAACAAATCGCATTTTTTCCTAAAATGGCTGCTGCACGTGTGAGGACATGGAAAAAGGAACTCTGGGAAGGCGGGAGCAACCATAATGCCATGCATGCAGCCAATCAGCAGCCAGCCAGCCCTGTGATGTCACAGCCCAATAAATAGCGTCAGCTATCTTAGATTCTGCTATTTATTTACCAGCAGTGGCGTCGCCAGGGGGGGGCCAGAGGGGGCCACGGCCCCCCCATGTGCCCCCCCAACTAAAATGCGCCCCCCCCCCCCCAAAGTGAGCCGCCGCCGCCGGACACAGGGAGATGAGCGCTTCCATTGCGCTCATCTCCTTACTACTGCCTGTGCCAGCGGCAGTGCAGGGGAGGGAGAGGCGTGTCCCTTCCCCTTGCTCTGATAGGCTGCCGGCACTAGGCCGGCAGCCTATCAGAGGCCGGCGCAGGCGGCGCGATGACGTCATCGCGCTGCCTGAGCCATACAGCGTGGGACACAGACCAGAAGAGGCCTGCATCGCATCGCTGCCACTGAGGTAAGTATAATTGTTCTTTTTTTTTTTTTTTTTCTTACAATAGTGATACTGAAGGGGTGGGGGACTTAATAATGCCACATGATGGGGGGGACTTAATAATGCCACATGATGGGGGGGACTTAATAATGCCACATGATGGGGGGGACTTAATAATGCCACATGATGGGGGGGACTTAATAATTCCACATGATGGGGGGGACTTAATAATGCCACATGATGGGGGGGGACTTAATAATGCCACATGATGGGGGGGACTTAATAATGCCACATGATCGGGGGGACTTAATAATGCCACATGACGGAGGGGGGACTTAATAATGGCACATGACGGAGGGGGGACTTAATAATGGCACATGACGGGGGGGGACTTAATAATGGCACATGATGGGGGGACTTAATAATGGCACATGACGGGGGGGGACTTAATAATGGCACATGATCGGGGGACTTAATAATGCCACATGATGGGGGGGACTTAATAATGACACATGATGGGGGGGACTTAATAATGGCACATGATGGGGGGGGAATTAATAATGCCACATGATCGGGGGGACTTAATAATGGCACATGACGGAGGGGGGACTTAATAATGGCACATGACGGGGGGACTTAATAATGGCACATGATGGGGGGACTTAATAATGGCACATGATGGGGGGGACTTAATAATGGCACATGATGGGGGGGACTTAATAATGGCACATGATGGGGGGGGACTTAATAATGGCACATGATGGGGGGGGACTTAATAATGGCACATGATGGGGGGGGGACTTAATAATGGCACATGATGGGGGGGGGACTTAATAATGGCACATGATGGGGGGGACTTAATAATGGCACATGATTACTGACACGTAATGGGGGGCGACTTAATAATGGCACATGATTACTGGCACGTAATGGGGGGCTTATTACTGACACGTAATGGGGGGCGACTTAATAATGGCACATGATTACTGGCACGTAATGGGGGGCTTATTACTGGCACATGATGGGGGGGCTTATTACTGGCACATGATGGGGGGCTTATTACTGGCACGTAATGGGGGGCTTATTACTGGCACGTAATGGGGGGCTTATTACTGGCACGTAATGGGGGGCTTATTACTGGCACATTATTGGTGGGCACTATAGGGGCATCTACTGAGGCAACACAAAGAAGGGGTGTTTTATATGGGGGGCTCTGTACAGTAGCATTTTATACTGGGACACATTATGGTGGGTACTATGGGGAAGGGGGGGAGAGGAGTACTATGGAGTCATCTACGGGGGCACTAAGAAGGGGTAATTTATACTTGCAAAATTATGGGGGACACTGAGGGCATCTACTGGGGCATTTTATACTGGTACATTATGGGGGGCACTAGGAGGAAGGGGGAGAGGAGCACTATGGGGGCATTTACTGGGGGCACTATATAGGGGTATTTTATACTGGCACATTATGGGGGACATTAGCTCAACTGGGGGCATAAAGGGGTATTTTTTGCATTGTCACATTATAAGGAGAATTATTTCTACTGGGGGGCATAATGGTGGGCTTTATTACTCCCCCATGGTATGACCCCCTAGTAGCAGCACCAGCCTCTCCCTACTCTGCTATCCCTCTGCCCCTTCACCAAATCCTTATTATGAAATCTTTCTCATTAGGATAAAACACATCAGCTCCGCCGAGCCCCCGGACAAAGTGTGGAAGTGGCGTCTGAGATCCCCAAGGGCCAAGCCAAGTAACTGTGAGTGTTCATGTGAAATATGTTTATGTTATACACATATAGCCTACACTGTGCCACACAATATACAGTATACCTCTACACTGTGTCACACAATATACAGTATACCTCTACACTGTGCCACACAATATACAGTATACCGCTACACTGTGCCCCACAGTATACCTCTACACTGTGCCACACAATATACAGTATACCGCTACACTGTGCCCCACAGTATACCTCTACACTGTGCCACACAGTATACCTCTACACTGTGCCACACAGTATACCTCTACACTGTGCCACACAGTATACCTCTACACTGTGCCACACAGTATACCTCTACACTGTGCCACACAGTATACCTCTACACTGTGCCACACAGTATACCTCTACACTGTGCCACACAGTATACCTCTACACTGTGCCACACAGTATACCGTATACCTCTACACTGTGCCCCACGATATACAGTATACCTCTACACTGTGCCCCACGATATACAATATACCGCTTCACTGTGCCACACAGTATACAGTATACCGCTACACTGTGGAGTCTGTTCTATAAGCACCCTTGTTCTGTGGCGGCGGACAGAAAATAATCTGGAAGTGCCTCTCCCGAGACCAGGCTCTGGATCCGCCACTGGTCTGGACCGCTCACAGGAGTGTACATTTCTTCTAAACTGTAATCCGTATCCTCTGACCTGCAGAAATCAGCGCTCGCTCGATAACAACTAACAGGCAGTACCAGTAGGCTGTAGCCTGGCCCTGTTACCGAAGCTAGCCGAGTGGTGTAAGGTTAAGGTACTAGTAGAGATGAGCGGCTGCTGAATCCTGATTTAAAGTTAAAGTTACTGCAGGATATGGATTACGGTTTAGAAATGTCAAATGTACACTCCTGTGAGAGACGGGGAGGGGGATCTGTGGATGACACTGTTATGGAGGGGGAAATGGGGATGACACTGTTATGGAGGGGGAAATGGGGATGACACTGTCATGGGGTGGATCTGTGGATGACACATATAGCATAAGATGCTATACCCGGTATGTGGCATCCACAGATCCCCCCCCCCCCCATAGCAGTGTCATCCACAGATCCCCCTCTCTATAAAAGTGTCATCCACAGACAGCTGGACTTTTCTTCCCTGTTGCGGTTTTAGGTATCGCAGCATTTCGAAGCGTACTTGTGTAAATGTATCGTTGTTATAGCTGCCCCCCCCCTACTTTTGTCCTGGCCCCCAGTGTGCCCCCCCAAATTTTGAAAGCTAGAGACGCCACTGTTTACCAGTGTACGTAGTGTAGGGAGAGACGTCAGCAGGCACTAGGGACAGTGCCGGTGCTTCATTGTGCTAAAAAAAATGATTTACAAGTGCAGGGAAAGATTATTCATGGTCTAGGGAAAGGATAGGGAGGAATCATTCTGCAAGATTTATTTTGATAAAAAGACATTCATTCACTGGATCCCACTAACAGCATTAGTTGGTGGGCTCCATCTTTTTGGGGGGGACATTTATTTTGAAAAGGGTTCAGTAGGGGAGTTTACAGCCTGGGTAATAGGAACAATCCGATTACACCTTGCTGCACTGACTGGGGATCCAAATTGCCATTATACAGCTCTGTAATTCCAGAAAACCGTTCTTGTTATTGGGGTGCAAGTGCTGTTTGATACAGCCATTAATAGGGTTTATTACAAGGAAATATTTCTACATTTTATTTGCCCTTGTGCGGTGCAGTTATATGTTCTCTCCAGGAAAAAATAGTGCTATACTGTATATTCATTTTTTAGAATATTCGTCATTATTATCCATGTGAAGTCATGATTCCTCGCCGTTTAAGTTGCTTGTGGGCCAATGACTCATTGTCCCACAAGCAAGAAGCAGGGAGGAATCATGTGTTCAGATGTAAAAGATAACAAATATTCGATATAACGAATATATAGCAGTATATTCTAAATATTTGTGAATTCTCAAAGTGGCGATATTCAAGATAAAAATTAGCTTTTCGAATATTCGTACTCAACACTAACTCTTACCTTATTTTACTTGTTTCTAAAAAATCCCATAAGGCCATGGATACTGATGAAGGCCATCAACAAAAAGTCACCCTTTTAGTGCATTTAGGTACCACATGTTTTGAAAATGTTACGGGGGTCATTTATTAATGTTTTTACCCCATTTTTGGCATATTCCCCACTCACAAAGTGACGAAAAAGAGGCATGGTGTGGACGGTGAACAGGGCAGGCTGACAGGACCCTATCATTCATCATTTTCCACGCTAGTTTTTGGAGTGGAAAATTACCTTAAACTATGCCAGCAAGGGAGCTAGCGTAAATTAAAGCATGTTTTAAAGTTGTCAGTAGCAAGCGCCAAGCTTATGTAGAGGTTGCGCCTCAACATAACTTTGGTGCATCCACAGGCAGTGCCAGTCTTAATAAATGTCCCCCTCTGTGTTTTTTTATTTTTAAAACTAGCCTCGATCATTTTTGCTTTTTTACCAAATCAGAGCAAAAACTATTTGCATTAGGCAATGCCTATTATGATAGTTAGTGACGCAAACATGTTCTATTCTGTTATGTTATGACTACTAATGAAACATGAAGAACTCTATGTGGTTTACTATCAATTCCACATCATTGTGCCAAGAATTTTTAACAAGATGTTTGGCCATGAGTATGGAGAACATTGAGTATTTATGGTGGTCAGAATAGTTCCATTAACAGTTTGGTGGCATCTAATATGTACTGTAACTGAGATTTTTCCTAACCAGTGGTATCAGAATATTTTCCTCCCCGTAAGATTTTTCTGTGCTTCCATTTTTCTTGCCTAAGTAGATGGAAATCATTCCTTATTCAGCACTGCTTTTCACTGTATTTCTTCATTTAAAATAAGGAAAAAATAATTAACCCTATTTTTATTTTACTCAAATATTCCTTTTTATATTTTTGTCTTATGGGATGTATGAGGGCTTGTTTTTTGAGGGGCGAGGTTTAGCTTTTACTGGCACCTTTTTGAGATGCATTTGACTTTTTTAAAGCTTTTTATTCAATTTATTTGGGCGGTTAGGTACAGCATTCCCAGCGCAGGAAAAAAAAAATGTTTATTTTGAATAGTTCAGACCTTTTCAGAAGTGGCAATACCTATTATATTTATTTATTAATTTGTTAATTTTTTATGTAAACTTGGGAAAGGGGATTTTAATTTTAAGTATTTTAGTTTTTTTACATACTTTTAACCCCTTAGAGACCCATGACGTACCGGTACGTCATCTATAGTTCCGATCACCGCCGCCCGGCGGGCGGGCGGTGATCGGAACATGGTGCCTGCTCAAATCATTGCGTGACCCCCCGTGTCGGTGATCGCCGCAAAACGCAGGTCAATTCAGACCTGCGGTTTTCGGCTTTTACATGTTGCGGCGGCGATGGTCGGGGGTGCCATCAGGTCCCCATGGGGCTGTGGGGGAGATCCAATGGCATGGAAGGCAGCGCGATGCTTAGGGAAGGCATCGCGCTGCCTTCCGGTGAAGAGCCTGTGAGATCCAGCCCCCTGGATCTCACAGGCTGGAAGCTATATGAGTAATACACACAGTATTACTCATACAGCCAATGCATTCCAATACCATTTTTTTGTCACCTTGCATCACAAAAAGTACAACAGCAAGCGATCAAAAAGGCGTTTGCCCATCAAAATAGTACCAACCTAACCGTCACCTCATCCCTCAGAAAATGAGCCCCTACCTGAGACAATCGGCCAAAAAATAAAAAAAACTTTGGCTCAGAATATGGAGACACTAAAACATAATTTTTTTGTCTAAAAAAAGCTGTTATTGTGTAAAACTTACATAAATAAAAAAAGTATACATATTTGGTATCGCCACGTTCGTATCGACCGTCTCTATAAAAATATCACATGACCTAACCCCTCAGATGAATACCGTAAAAAATAAATCATAAACCATTTTTTGTCACCTTACATCACAAAAAGTGTAATAGCAAGCAATCAAAAAATCACGCGCACGCCAAAATAGTGCCAATAAAACCGTCATCTCATCCCGCAAATTTCATACCCTACCCAAGGTAATCGCCCAAAAACTGAAAGAATTATGGCTCTCAGACTATGGAAACACTAAAACATGATTTTTTTTTTTCTTCAAAAAAGAAATCATTGTGTAAAACTTACATAAATAAAAAAAAGTATACATATTAGGTATCGCCACATCCGTCACAACCTGTTCTATAAAAATATCACATGATCTAACCTGTCAGATAAATGTTGTAAATAACAAAAAATAAAAACGGTGCCAAAACAGCTATTTCTTGTTATCTTGCCTCATAAAAAGTGTAATATAGAGCAACCAAAAATCATATGTACCCTAAACTAGTACCAACATGTCATGGAACCATGAACCAGACGTACAACAAGAGATAAGTGGAAATAAGAAGGCTTTATTGAAAATCAAGCTGTAAGGCAAAAGTCCAAACGGATGGCTAAACCGAAGCAGGGTCTTGCGAAGCCAGAGGTCAGGAACCAGAAGGGTAGTCAGACGAAGCCTGGATCAGGAACCAGCAGGGTAGTCAGACGAAGCCTGGATCAGGAACCAGCAGGGTAGTCAGACGAAGCCAGGATCAGGAACCAGCAGGGTAGTCAGACGAAGCCTGGATCAGGAACCAGCAGGGTAGTCAGACGAAGCCAGGATCAGGAACCAAAAGCAGCAGCAGTCTTAGAAGCATGTGAACACAGGAGGACCAAGCATGGAACTGAAGCCACAGACCTCCTATATATATGAGCTAGGCATCCAGCTCCTCCCAGTGGGAAGGAGAAGCCGCAGGGTGGGAGGCTACAAGAAACCCAGAAACCAAGATGGCCGCCAGCACATGTCAAACGAAGGAGAACAGCAAGAAGGTAAGACCATGACAGTACCTCCCCCTCAAGGGCCCCTCCTCCGCGGAGTAAAGAACGGTTTCTGAGGGAAGCGTGCGTGGAAGGCTCGGAGCAAGGCAGGAGTATGGACATCTGCGGAGGGAACCCAGGAACGCTCCTCTGGACCATAACCACGCCAATGGACCAAAAACTGCACCCGACCGCGGACCAGGCGTGAGTCCAGGATATTGCTCACCTCATACTCCTCATGATTGCCCACTTGGACCGGACGAGGCCGAGGAACCGAGGAAGTGAAACGATTACACACCAGTGACTTCAACAGGGAGACATGAAACACGTTGGAGATCCGCATGCCAGGAGGAAGCGCAAGGGCATAGGCTACCGGGTTTACCCTGCGAAGCACTCGGAAGGGACCAACAAAGCGAGGCGCCAGCTTGGGAGTGGGCACTCGAAGGTTGAGGTTGCGGGTGGACAACCATACGCGGTCTCCGACCTGGTAGGAAGGAGCGGGCGCTCGTCTGCGATCAGCCTGGAGTCTCTGGCGCTGCGCAGAGACCTCAAGGGACCTCTGGATCTGTACCCAAGAAGCACGTAGGACGGAAAGGTGATCCTCCACAGCCGGAATATCCTGGGGAGAGAATACCTCCGGTAACACGGCAGGTTGGAACCCATAATTGGCCATGAAGGGAGACGTCCCAGAGGAAGAGTTCACCGCCGTGTTCCTGGCAAACTCAGCCCAAGGCAGGAGGTCAACCCAATTGTCTTGGTGATCGGAGACATAGCAATGTAGGAATTGCTCCAAGGCCTGATTGGATCGTTCTGCGGCCCCATTGGACTGAGGGTGGTAGGCCGAGGAGAAAGAGAGATGAATCCCCAACTGGGAGCAAAAGGAGCGCCAGAACCTGGACACAAACTGACTCCCCCGATCCGACACAATCTCCTTGGGCAAACCGTGCAACCGGAAGACCTCCCTGGCAAAAATCGTGGCCAACTCTTGTGCAGAGGGTAACTTCTTGAGAGGAACACAGTGGCACATTTTGGAAAACCGATCCACAATCATGAGAATGACCGTATGGCCTCGGGATGCAGGGAGGTCCACAATGAAATCCATCCCCAGGTGTGACCATGGACGCTCCTCGGTGGCTATGGGTTGCAAAAGGCCCAACGGACGGTGCCGAGGGGACTTACTCTGGGCACAAACGGAGCATGCCGCTACATATGCAGCGATGTCGGAACGTAGAGAAGGCCACCAGAACAGACGTGAAACAGCCCAGGACAGCTGATTCTTTCCAGGATGCCCCGCGGCCTTGGAGTTATGGTAGGTTCGCAACAACCGAGTGCGCAACTCCTCAGGCACAAAACATCTGCCGTTGGGTCTCCCAGAGGGAGCACCAGATTGAGCCGCCAAAATCTGCTCACCCAGGGGAGAGGTCAGGCTGGTGCGAATGGCGGCCAGGATCTGATTCGGAGGTATGACCGAAGTCGGAATCGACTCCTCCCCGGACAGCTCAGAGTACTGCCGTGATAAGGCATCCGCTCTGATGTTCTTGGAACCGGGTAGGTAGGAGACCACGTAATTAAAACGTGACAAGAACAGAGCCCATCTGGCCTGACGTGGTGTCAATCTCTTGGCCTCAGAGAGGTAGGTCAGATTCTTGTGGTCCGTCAGGATGAGAACCGGAACCACCGAGCCCTCGAGCAAGTGCCTCCATTCTTTAAGGGCCTGCACGATGGCCAATAACTCCCTGTCACCAATCTGATAGTTGCACTCCGCGGAAGACAGTTTCCGGGAGTAAAACCCACAAGGAAGCAGAGGACCCTCTGGTGTTCTACGCTGAGACAGAAGGGCGCCTACTCCCGTCTCAGACGCGTCCACCTCGAGGACAAAAGGCAACCCAGGGTTGGGATGCGACAGAATCGGAGCCAACACAAAGGCGGACTTTAGAGCCTCAAAAGCTCGGATGGCCTAGAGCGGCCAGACCTGGGGATTACTGCCCCTTCTGGTCAGATCCGTGAGAGGCTTGGCTAGCATAGAAAAGTCCCTGATGAACTTCCGATAATAATTGGCGAAGCCCAAAAAGCGCTGCAGGGCACGAAGACCACTGGGCTGGGGCCACTGTAAGACAGCCGAAACCTTCTCAGGATCCATGGAGAACCCCTCAGCGGAAATGATGTAACCTAAGAAGGTTACCTGGGATCGGTGAAATTCGCATTTCTCAAGCTTACCGAACAGCTTGTTCTCTCGTAACCGTTGCAACACTCGTCTGACATCCAGAATGTGGGCCTCCATGGATTCAGAATATACCAAGATGTCATCCAAATAGACCACCACACACTGCTGCAACAGGTCACGGAAAACATCGTTGATGAATTCCTGGAAGACTGCGGGCGCATTGCACAACCCAAAGGGCATAACCAAGGATTCATAATGACCGGTCCTGGTGTTAAACGCGGTCTTCCACTCATCGCCCGCCTTGATCCTTACCAGGTTATATGCCGCCCTCAGGTCGAGTTTGGTAAAGACCGTGGCCCCTTTGAGGCGATCGAACAGCTCGGAAATCAAGGGTATCGGATAAGCGTTTTTGATCGTGATGCGATTGAGACCCCTGTAATCGATGCAAGGCCTCAACTCACCGCCCTTCTTTTTCACAAAGAAAAATCCAGCCCCTGCCGGGGATGAGGATTTGCGAATGTGTCCGCGTGAAAGCGCCTCCCTCACGTACTCCTCCATGGCCTCATTCTCCGCTACCGACAGTGGATAGACTTTGCCACGAGGAGGAACGGCACCAGATTGTAACTCTATGGCACAATCGTATGGGCGGTGCGGAGGTAGGGCAACCGCACGCACCTTATCGAATACATCCCGGTACTCCTCGTATTCAGGAGGCAACAGAGAGTCCGAGGAAGTACACAGCAACTTGACAGACCCATGGATGCAACTAGCCCCACACTGCGGTGACCACGAGAGGATCTCGGCCGATCTCCAATCGAAAGTTGGATTATGCTTCTGGAGCCAGGGGTACCCCAAGACCACCGAGTAGTGTGGAGACGAAATAACCTGGAGACAGACCGACTCTCTGTGAACGGCACCAATGGCCATCCCCACTGGAAGGGTCTCATGAGTCACGTGTGGCGGCAGAAGGGGTCTGCCGTCTATCGCCTCAAGAGCCAGTGGGGAACCTCGAGGCTGCAGAGGAATGGAATTGGCGGCAGCGAACACACTATCAATGAACAAACCACCAGCACCAGAGTCCACCAACGCCTGGGTCGTCACCGAGCCCCCGACCCAGGAGAGGACAACAGTAATCAGTGGTTTGTCAACACGGGAAACCGGGGACGAGGAGACTCCACCCAAGATCTGCCCCCGACAGGATCTCAGGTGCGAGCGTTTCCCGGACGGTTCGGGCATGCCAACCGAAAATGCCCACCGAGACCACAGTACATGCACCGGCCCTCGCGTCTCCGGAGTGCCCTCTCCCCCTCGGACAGGCGAGCAAACCCCAGCTGCATGGGTTCACCCCCAGACAAGTCATCCCCAGGAGGCGTGGGAGGAGAGGGAGGCACGGGTGGGACAGCAAACGTAGGCGCCAATCTGTTAGAAGGCCTCCGCAGGCTCTCCTTAAAGGAAGGTCTCTCCCTGAGTCTGGTGTCAATCAAAATCAGGAAAGAAATAAGAGACTCGAGCTCCACTGGTAGGTCTTTAGCTGCAACCTCATCCTTCAAGGCATCCGAGAGACCATGAGAGAAAGCAGCGACCAGAGCCTCATTATTCCAGCCCACCTCTGCTGCCAGGGTACGAAACTCAATGGCGTATTCAGCTACGGATCGTGAACCCTGTCTGATGGACATAAGGAGCTTCGCAGCAGAGGCAGCACGAGCCGGCACATCGAATACCTTCCGAAGAGAAGCAACAAAACCGGAAAACTCGGCAACCACCGGATTGTTGTTCTCCCATAAAGGGCTGGCCCAGGCCAAGGCCTTGTCCGAGAGCAGCGAGATCAAGAAGCCCACCTTTGATCTCTCAGTAGGAAAGGCATGTGGCAGCAACTCGAAATAAATGCCCACCTGGTTAAGGAAACCTCGGCACTGAGTTGGCTCTCCCCCAAAGCGCTGTGGAAGGGGGGCAGAACCGGTCATACCCCGAAACACCACAGGCGCAGCAACAGGTGTCGGGGTAGACTCTGGCGCAACAACCGGAGCGGCAGTAGGAGCGGGCCCAGGAGCGACAACCGACCCATCGGCAACGGAAGCTAAATGAGCCGTGCGTTCAAGCAGGGTTTGCAACGCCACAGCGAACCGACCCAACAGGTGATCCTGCTGATCAAGTCTGGCAACCAGCGTAGGTAGCGAGGATGGCCCTGTACCGTCAGAATTCATGGCTTGGTCCTAATGTCATGGAACCATGAACCAGACGTACAACAAGAGATAAGTGGAAATAAGAAGGCTTTATTGAAAATCAAGCTGTAAGGCAAAAGTCCAAACGGATGGCTAAACCGAAGCAGGGTCTTGCGAAGCCAGAGGTCAGGAACCAGAAGGGTAGTCAGACGAAGCCTGGATCAGGAACCAGCAGGGTAGTCAGACGAAGCCTGGATCAGGAACCAGCAGGGTAGTCAGACGAAGCCAGGATCAGGAACCAGAAGCAGCAGCAGTCTTAGAAGCATGTGAACACAGGAGGACCACGCATGGAACTGAAGCCACAGACCTCCTATATATATGAGCTAGGCATCCAGCTCCTCCCAGTGGGAAGGAGAAGCCGCAGGGTGGGAGGCTACAAGAAACCCAGAAACCAAGATGGCCGCCAGCACATGTCAAACGAAGGAGAACAGCAAGAAGGTAAGACCATGACACAACAATACTGCCACCCTATCCCGTAGTTTCTAAAATGGGGCCACTTTTTTGGAGTTTCTACTCTAGGGGTGCATCAGAGGGGGCTTCAAATGGGACATGGTGTAAAAAAAAAAAAACAGTCCAGCAAAATCTGCCTTCCAAAAACCGTATGGCATTCCTTTCCTTCTGCACCCTGCCGTGTGCCTGTACAGCTGTTTACGACCACATATGGGGTGTTTCTGTAAACTACAGAATCAGGGCCATAAATATTGAGTTTTGTTTGGCTGTTAACCCTTGCTTTGTTACTGGGAAAAATGGATTAAAATGGAAAATTTGCCCAAAAATTTAAATTCAGAAATGTAATCTCCATTTGCCAATAACTCTTGTGGAACACCTAAAGGGTAAACGAAAATTGTAAAATCTGTTTTGAATACCTTAAGGGGTGTAGTTTCTTTGATGGGGTCACTTTTATGGAGTTTCTACTATAGGGGTGCATCAGGGGGGCTTCAAATGGGACATGGTGTCAAAAAAACCAGTCCAGCAAAATCTGCCTTCCAAAAACCGTATGGCATTCCTTTCCTTCTGCGCCCTGCCGTGTGCCCGTACAGTAGTTTACAACCACATATGGGGTGTTTCTGTAAACTACACAATCAGGGCCATAAATATTGAGTTTGGTTTGGCTGTTAACCCTTGCTTTGTAACCGGAAAATTATTAAAATGGAAAATCTGCCAAAAAGTTAAATTTTGAAATTGTATCTCTATTTTCCATTAATTCTTGTGGAACAACTAAAGGGTTAACAACGTTTGTAAAATCAGTTTTGAATACATTGAGGGGTGTATTTTCTTATATTGGTTCACTTTTTGGGAGTTTCTACTCTAGGGGTGCATCAGGGGGGCTTCAAATGGGACATGGTGTAAAAAAAAACAGTCCAG
Source organism: Bufo gargarizans (assembly GCF_014858855.1). Lineage (NCBI taxonomy): Eukaryota > Metazoa > Chordata > Amphibia > Anura > Bufonidae > Bufo > Bufo gargarizans. Next base: position 391,762,031 of record NC_058084.1, on the reverse strand, counting down.
CAAAATCTGCCTTCCAAAAACCGTATGGCATTCCTTTCCTTCTGCGCCCTGCCGTGTGCCCGTACAGTAGTTTACAACCACATATGGGGTGTTTCTGTAAACTACAGAATCAGGGCCATAAATATTGAGTTTGGTTTGGCTGTTAACCCTTGCTTTGTAACTAGAGGAAAAAGATTAAAATAGAAAATTTGCCCAAAAAGTGAAATTTTGAAATTGTATCTCTATTTTCCATAAATTCTTGTGGAACACCTAAAGGGTTAACAAAGTTTTTAAAATCAGTTTTGAATACCTTGAGGGGTGTAGTTTATAGAATGGGGTCATTTTTGGGTGGTTTCTATTATGTAAGCCTCGCAAATTGACTTCATACCTGAACTGGTCCCTAAAAATTATAATTTTTTTAATTTCAGAAAAATTTCAAGATTTGCTTCTAAACTTCTATTTTTTGCAAATCTGACCAATGTCACTTTAAGTGCTGATAACTTTAAAACACTTTGACTTATCCAGGCCATTTTGAGATTGTTTTTTCATCACATATTGTACTTCATGACACTGGTAAAATAAAGTTAAAAAATGTCTTTTTTTTAATAAAAAATACCAAATTTACCTTTTTTTTTTTTAAATTGCAAATTTCCCAGTTTCAATTTCTCTACTTCTATAATACATAGTGATACCTCCAAAAATAGTTATTACTTTCCATTCCCCATATGTATACTTCATGTTTGGATTATTTTGGGAATGATATTTTATTTTTTGGGGATGTTACAAGGCTTTTGTAACATCCCCAAAAAATAAAATATCATTCTCAAAATAATCCAAACATGAAGTATACATATGGGGAATGGAAAGTAATAACTATTTTTGGAGGTATCACTATGTATTATAGAAGTAGAGAAATTGAAACTTGGAAATTTGCAATTTTTAAAAGAAATTTGGTAAATTTGGTATTTTTTATTAAAAAAAAAGACATTTTTTAACTTTATTTTACCAGTGTCATGAAGTACAATATGTGATGAAAAAACAATCTCAAAATGGCCTGGATAAGTCAAAGCGTTTTTAAGGTATCAGCACTTAAAGTGACATTGGTCAGATTTGCAAAAAATGGCCAAGTCCGTAAGGTGAAATAGGGCAGAGTCCATAAGGGGTTAAAAACTTTTTTAGTCTCCTTAGGAGACTTGTACATGTGATCTTCTGATTGCGTGCAGCACAGCACCGCAGGAAACTCACTAAGACAGGCCTGTAAGCCTTCAGAAGGACCCAGGCTGTCATTGCAATAAATCAAAGCCCTGTGTCTTCACGGCTAAAGTTTGAAAGTCACAGGGGCTCATAAGCCCTCTCACTCTGTCTAACCACTCAGATGCCAAGTTCAATATTGACTGTGGCATCTGAGAAGGTTAAATGATACCAGTCATTATGACTGGGTGCCAGCTGTATTGCACAGTTGGCACCTGCTGCATATCGAATGCATTCAGCTGAGGATTTGGTCACATCATGATTGTGTGTGAAGGTTCTGTCATGAATAGAGTTGAGCGAACCCGAACTGCAAAGTTCGGGTTCTTACCGAACTTTGCGAGTTAGGGTACCCGAACCCGGACTTTTTCACTGAAGTTCGGGTTCGGTGTTCGGATGATTTTTATTATTTTCCGCTATAAAATGGTTATATAACGGAAAAAAATAGCATTCTTAAAACAGAATGCAAAATAAAATGTCTATTGAGGGGTTAAAATTTTTTAAAAACTAACCTCATCCATTTGATCGTGCAGTCGATATCTTCTTTTCTGCAGGACCTGCAAAAGGACCTGCCGTGACTTCGGCATCGACATCGGCGCTCACCACGTGGTGAGTATGGTGATGTCACTGCAAGTACTTTTGCAGGTCCTAAAGAAGATACCGGCTGCGCGATCAAATGGATGAGGTGAGTTTATTTTTTTTTAACCCCTCAATAGACATTTTATTTAGCATTCTGCTTTAAGAATGCTATTTTTTTTCCGTTATAACCATGTTATAACGGAAAATAATAAAGTGAAGTTCGGGTCCCCATTGACTTCGGGATGAAGTTCGGGTTAAGTTCGGGTTCCGAACCTGAACTTTGACCTGAAGTTCGGCCGAACCCGGCGAACCCAATATTCAACGGGTTCGCTCAACCCTAGTTATGAACTTGCTTAGTCTGGTGTTTGCCAGGAAGGGCTTTTTGATTGTTATGCCTTTAAATACCATAAGTTTTTGTGTCTCATTGCTCGGTTTAACAATAGTTCTGTGCAGTTGTTTGCAGAGTCTTGTATCCTTGTCCATTTGCTTCGTTTGAGTGCATTCTACAGTTTTCCAGATAAGCTGAAATGCTATTATGAAGTCATGCGATTTAACCTTTCTTCTTGCCATGATATAGACACACATATGAGTGCTGTAAAACACAAAACGTCATTGATATTTTGCTTTTAGGGACTATTCACCTAGTGTGGTCAAATTGCAGTTTGGGTAGTCACATTTATTATAGGGTTCTTTCAGAACTCATAGGTAGTCACATTTATTATAGGGTTCTTTCAGAACTCATAGGTAGTCACATTTATTATAGGGTTCTTTCAGAACTCATAGGTAGTCACATTTATTATAGGGTTCTTTCAGAACATAAAGGGAGATTGGTGTGTGTGGGGAATCTTCATTATATGCTGACTTGGAATGACTGATTTGCAGCTCTCTGTATTACCAGGCACAGCCATTATAAAATGTATAGCATTGTGCTTTGTAAACAATAAAGATGGTGATCCACTTGCCGGAGTCAATCAGCTGACCAGTGGGGTCAAATCTCCACCAATCCGATAGATAGGTCATCAGTATCTGATTGGTAGGAATCCGACCCCCAGGGTCCGTGCTAACCAGCTGTTTGAGAAGGCACCAGCGCTTGCAGTAGCACCACAACCTTCTCACTGCTTTGCCTAGGCCATCTCATTTCACATTTATTGACTATAAGACCCAGGTGTAGCTCAGCCCCATTGAAGTGAAAGGGGCTGAGCTGCGATACCAAGCACAGCCGCTATACAATATATGGTGCTGTGCTTGGTGAGCTGAGAGAAGGCTGCTGTGCTACTGCAAGCAATGCTGCCTTCTCAATCAGTTGATCAGACGGGGGTCCCGGGTGTCCGACCCCCACTATTCAGATACTGATGACCTATCCAGAGGATAGGTCATCAGTATAAAAGTCTCAGGAAACCCCCTTTAAGGACCACAAAGTTGCTGCTTGGGGGCCTAATAAATAAAGCCATAGAATTAAAGGAGTGTGTACTTTCTTCTTCCCATGACTGCATACATAAAAATTATAATAATAATTTAAAAATAATAAAATGTTTTGGCTGTGTATATAGGAGTGATTATTTCCCATATTTTGCTAGAATTACATTATTATAAAAATCCAGTAAATTTTATGGTAGTATTGGTGCGGTCACTCTTATTATCAGTCATAAGTTGCAGGATTTGCATTTTACTTAAGCCAATAAATAATATTCTGTGGTGTGCAGGTTTTCTTGACAAGACCAGCAATGATAGCCAATACCTGTAAGCGAGACAGAAATTCTCTCCAAGCCTGACTCCTCCCAGCCGAACACGGACAGTGCCAAAGAATGGCCTTACATCTCCTATCCACAGGTTCCCTGCTGTGCTCATTTATCACAGGAGTTAAGAATTATACATTGAGAAAAATCAGAAACCACATTTATATTTTCATTTCAGGGGCAGGGATGCAGATAAATTATAGTCTATTTGAGGCCAGCCAAGCTGATATCCTGACACATTGGCATGTTGCTCAACAAAATAATAACTGCTCATACTCAATGGTATGCTACATATAAAGTTAATAATGGTCTCCGCTTGACATTAAATAACAATCTCAGCATTCAGATTCAGAGTTTATAAAGCACAGTTTACATTTCTTACATTTTTATGGGACATATATCAAAATTCTAAGGTCTTTTTTATTTTATTTTCAAATACAGAGAATTACTATAGGCTGTACTATCAACACAGATTTTTACGGCATGCCAGATGTTTGTATAAATGTAGTCTAGTCCTAAACAGAATGTCGTCCATTATAGTATATCATTATATATGTAAATATATAAGACAATGAAGGATAAAATGTTAGAATAAAAATCAGTGAGAGGAATTTATTATCAGAGTCAGTTTTTCTTGAGTCAGCAGAAAGAATTTTTCACACTTCAGAATTTTGGGGCTTTGTCACTTTTTGTCCCTAATTGCACAAAACATTTGCCACTTTTTGTCATTTTGCCTCGCTCTTGCCACGTTTGAAAGGTGGGCTTGTTTAGCTATTATGGATGAGTGAACTTCATATTTTGAAGTTCATGTCTGGATTTGTGTTTTGATATTTACTGAATTGCATTATGGCATTCGTTACCACAGACCATAACGCAATTCCATGACGGAATGCATAACGGAATGCATTTAGAGGCATTCCATTATTCATTCCGTCATAATAGAAGTCTATAGCCTGCATAACAGATCCGTCCAGTTTCCGTTTTGCAGTCGAGGACTCCAGCATAACGTAAACTGGACGGATCCGTTATGCAGGCCATAGACTTCTATTATGAAATGCATTCCGTTTTGCATTCCGTCATGAAAATGCGTTATGGTCCATGGTACCGAAATCCATAATGTAATTCAGTAAATACCACAACACGAACCCGCACATGAACTTCAAAATATTAAATTTGCTCATCCCTATTAGCTATTTAATTAGGTGCATGTCAGATTTAAAAAATTTTTAAGTTGCTGAAATGTTGAACAAATTACGTAATTTCACTCCCTTAGGCCTCATGCACACAACCGTATTTTTGAGGTCCGCAAAAACGGGTTCCGTAGGTCCGTGATCCGTGTCTGTTTTTCCTTCTGTGGGTCTTCCTTGATTTTTGGAGGATCCACGGACATGAAGGAAAAAATCGTTTTGGTGTCCACCTGGCCGTGCAGGGCCAAACAAATCCGTCCTGACTTACAATGCAAGTCAATGGGGACGGATCCGTTTGATGTTGACACAATATGGTGCAATTGCAAACAGATCCGTCCCCCATTGACTTTCAATGTAAAGTCAGGAGTCCCTATTATACCATCGGATCAGAGTTTTCCCCAATCCAATGGTATATATGGTATATTTTAACTTAAAGTGTCCCGGCCTCCCCTCCCTCCCTCTATTGTATTAATATCATTGGTGGCCAGTGTGCGGCCTCCCCTCCCCCCCCCCCCCGATCATTGGTGGCAGCGGAGAGTTCCGATCGGAGTCCCAGTTTAATCGCTGGGGCTCCGATCGGTAACCATGGCAACCAGGACGCTACTTAGCAATATTAGAAGCATCATACTTACCTGCTGGCTGCTGCGCTGTCTGTGACCGGCCGGGAGCTCCTCCTACTTGTAAGTGACAGGTCTGTGCGGCGCATTGCTTAATGATCTGTCACTTACCTTCTTCCACAAAATACTGAATGAGGGCTGCAATATACCTGTTGCTAGTGATGGACGAACATCTGCCGGTTCGGTTAGCGAACACGATCGCGCAAACGCAATCAAATGTTCGCAAACCGCAAGTTCGCGGCGGGTCCCATTCATTTTAATGGCAGGCTAGTGTTCACGTCCCTGCTCATTTTGGTACGGCACAGGTTGCAAATGACAATTCTTTTATCATCCGCACTTTCCTCAAAAAAGCGCCAGACTGCAGAACACCTACCCCTTGGCAAGGGAGATTGCCGCAAGGGGGTGCTCCGGGGAACAGTTGTGGGCCTGTTTAGTGTGGTCCCGCCTTCTCCCCTTTGCCACCCCACTGCCTCTTCCAGACTGTTACAGTGCTGTGGATCCCTACCCCTCTGTACTGCTGTCTTCACTCGGCTTGCCACCTTCCCAGGTTGGGTGATTGACTTCATCGTCTAGCACCTTCTCTTCCACTTCCTCATCTTCCTGACTTGTTGACCTAACAACAACCTCAGTTATTGACAACTGTGTCTCATCCTCATCATGAACCTCTTGAGACACTAATTGTGGTTGACTTATTGTCAACTGTGTCTCATCATCATCATCCACCTCGTGAAACACTGATTGTCGTTCTCCACCGTCATCTTCTTGTGACTGTGGATGATCAAGAGTTTGGGAATCAGGGCACAAGATCTCCTCATGTCCCTCTTCAAGCAGGTTTGGCAAATTAAGGAATGGCGATGAAAACAGCTCCTCGGATTATCCGAGTGTGGGATCACTTGTTTGCCAAGACTCTCCATGGTGGGTGGAAAGAGTATTAGGGTGAGGATTCTGTTGAACAGACTCTTGGCTACTAAGACTGGACTTTGTGGAAGACTGGACTTTGTGGTGCTTAACTGACTGGAAGCATTATCTGCTGCAATCCAACGGACCACCTGGTCGCACTGGTCTGACTTCGAGAGTGGTGTCCTGTGCAGCCCTGCAAACTGTGACATGAAGCTAGGTATCGTGGATGAGTGTGTTTCCTGTGCTCTGGCAGCAGGCACAGTTTCACCACGCCCAGGGCCAAGGCATCTGCGTGCACCATCAATAGCATGGCCACTTCCCCGTCCCTTACTGCTCGCCTTGCGCATATTAAATGGTATATATGCTTGCAAGTATGTCACACGTACAGAAGCACAGGTTTTGTAAGTGTATGCACAAATAAAGTACAAAGAATGTCTTATTTTTAGGATGCACACACGTTAAACAGGAGGTATCGAGCAAGTAATGTCGCTGTCACCCCCGCCTAATAAAAAATTACACTGAATGAATGTCACTGATATTTAAGATGCGCATATGTTAAACAGGAGGTATAGCGCAAGTAATGTTGCTGTCACCACCGCCTAAAAAAAAATTATACTGAATTAATGTCTCTGATATTTAGGATGCGCACACGTTAAACAGGAGGTATAGCGCAAGTAATGTCGCTGTCACTACCGCCTAATAAAAAATTACACTGAATGAATGTCTCTGATATTTAGGATGCGCACATGTTATACAGGAGGTATAGCACAAGTGACGTTGCTGTCACAAGCGGCTAATCAAAAATTACACTGAATTAATGTCACTGATATTCAGGATGCGCACACGTTAAACAGAAGGTATAGCGCAAGTAATGTCTCTGTCACCACCGCCTAATTAAAAATTACACTGAATGAATGTCACTGATTTTTAGGATGCACAAACTTTATACAGGAGGTATAGCGCAAATAATGTCGCTGTCACCAGTGGCTAATAACAAATACACTGAATTAATGTCACTGATATTTAGGATAGCAAACGTTATACAGGAGATGAAGCGCAGGTAATGTCGCTGCCACCAGCAGAAAAAAAATTTGACTGAATATCACTGATATTCCAGATATGCAAACTTATACAGGAGATGTAGAGCAGGTAATGCAACTGTCTGCAGCAGACACCATCTACAGAAAAGGTACACTGGATATCACAGATATTTTTAGGCTTCGCACGCGCTAGATGTACACAGATAATGTCGCTATCTGCAGCGTCCAAACAATTACAAGCTATTTAGCACAGGTTGTGCTAAAAATATATATTGCTTCCAGATACAACTATAGTCCTTAAAAGGACTTTTGGGTCTCTAACAAGTTTTATCAATTTAGCACAGGTTGCGCTAAAAATATATATTGCTGCCACACACAACAATAGTACTTAAAATGACTTTTGGGTCTATAACAAGTATAAAAACTAAAATATTCCTATTTCACTCCCTACACTATCTCTCCCTTCTGCTCTCCAGCTCTCCCTGACTAAGACTGAGCTGAACACGTCACCGGGTGCTATATAGCAACCGATGACGCGTTCCAGCCAGCCAATCACTGTAATGCCAGTAACCAACATGGCTACGGCATTACAGTGACTGGCAGTACTTGCGTAGCAGCCAACAAATGTGCGGGGAGGAGACTCGAGCATCAGGCTCAAGCACACGCGGTATTAGGCCGAACACCGCAATGTGCCAAGCATTGCAATGCTCGAGTAAAATTAGTGTTCGGCCGAGCATGCTCGCCCAACACTAGTTGTTTTCTATGGTTGCCATGGCAACATCTTTCTTGCACGTTTTATGGTTGCTATAACATCTTTCATACAGTTTACTATGACATCATCACCTTTCATGTCGTTAACTGTAGATTTTTTAACACCGTTCTCACCAAATGGCAGCTTGTAAAGCATATTTAAGCTTTCAGATTTAGCCTCCATCTGACATATGTAATAAAAATATGTGTATATACAGTATAAAAAAACTGTATATAAAAACTGGCTGGCCTTATAGAACAGAGAGTTTAACATTTGTTTTAACATGCTTAATGATTTCTACACATATTCATTAAAGTGAGTACGGAGTTAAGTCTCAGCTCCTACTTTCTAATATTTTTCTGGGATCCCTTGAATAACATTGTTATTTTTTTTGGACTACCTATGTAGTTCTTTGGCTGAGGATTGTGTTCCTCCTACACATTTCCTGTCTGCACCATCCTAGGCGACTCCAATATCTTTTATAAGGATTAATTCAGCTGAGCAAAAATCACAAGGCTCTTACCCTGAGAAGAGTTGGTGTTTATGACTATTGCAACCAATATTAACTCGTTAGAGCACTGCCTACACAAAACATAAAAATATAATAAAAGCAGACGGCTCACACAGTTTTTCTATTCTATTTATGGGAAAATAAGCATTTTTTTTATAGTAACCAATGGGAATTCAGTTTTGAGTTTTTAAACTGCAAAGGAAAAATGATACCTGAATTCTGAAAATGAAACAGCTCAGATCTTTGTGTAATAAAATGTCAACACTTATCATGCAGTTTGCTATGGTTACTTTAGAATTATCACCTTTAATGCAGGTTGCTATAGTTACTATTAGTGATGAGTGAAGTATTGAAAAATTTGATTCGGCTGCTTCGCCAAAGTTTACAAAAAAGCGCTTTTTTTTGTTAGCGGAGATTGCACCTCTCCCCGTCAGATGCTGTGTTCCCAGATGCCGTGTTCATAGCTGATCGCGAGATCTGACATTATTACAGTGTAAAATGAAAAATGTTTTATAATCTCATGCCTACCTCATCCATTTGATTGTGAAGATCCAGCCGCTTCTATCTTGATTGAAGATCTCGCATGAAATGTAACGTGGCCCGTGATGACATTATACGTCACCGCGCACAGGATTTTCTGCGAGATCTTCAATCAAGATGGCGGCAGCTGGCTCTTCTGAGGTAGTATGATTATTTATTTTTTTTTACCGCTATTTAGTGAAAATCTATTTGCTACCACGAAGCACAAGGAAATTCGGCTTTGCGTTGAATCGACATAAAATAAAATAATTTTCCCTGAAATTTGGATTGCATCCGGATCGAATTCCACCTCGTGGAGCTCGATTCACTCAACCCTAGTTACTATGGCATCAGTAGAGGGAGTTTGCTATGGTTGTTATGACAACATCTTTTATCCAGTTGGCTATGATTACATCATCGTTCATGCATTTGCTATGGTTGCTATGACACCTTACGCAACTTGTTATGGCAACATTTTAATTGAAACAAGAATTTAGCTTTAGTTTTTTAATCTGTAAAGGCACAATGAAAGCTGAATGCAGGTCGATTGCTCTGGACAAGAAAGCAGTTTTCTCTGAATGTTGATAAATGAGTCCCTTCTTTCCAATCAGTTCATGATTTAAATTATGTAAGGCCCCTTTCCAACGAGCGAGTTTTCCGCGCAGGTGCAATAAGTGATGTGAACGCATAGCACCTGCACTGAATCCTGACCCATTCATGTAAATGGGTCTGTGTACATGAGTGTTTATTTTCACACATCAGTCTGGAGGTGGCGGCAGCATGAGAAGACCACAGAGTTCCTCAATGACAGAGTGTGGAGGTGGCGGCATCAGCAGCATCAGGAGGAGGCCACCAAGTGGCACAATAACCAAGTCTGGAGGTGGCAGCAGTATGAGGAGGCCATCGAGTGGCACAATGACAGAGTGTGGAGGTGGTGGCAGCAGCAGCATTAGGAGGATACCACAGAGTGGCAAGGTGACATAGTGTGTGGATGGCAGTAGCAGCAGCAGCATCAGGATACCACAGATGGTGACGCTGCATATGTTGACGCAGGGCTGTGGTGCCAACATTGGCACCCTGGCCACGCTTCACCTTCTGCCCACATATTCTATATATGGCCATGTTAACCTCTTTTGGCGGCTTAAAAAAAATGCCACACCGCCAAGTAGGTGAGTTTCCCCTCAACAGCCCGCACTGACTGACTGCTACTGCCGCTGCTTTTGTGAACCCCTGCACCACTATTTCCAGGGAGGTAGGCTGCTGCGAAGCAGGTGGTCTACCCTGGGCACGTTTGGCTCCCGACCTCCCACTGCTGCCACCCTGCTGACTCACAGCCATGCTTTCAACACATATAACTGAACTGAGAATATATTTTTGTACTGAAATAGCCCACTAAATGCTTTCGCCACAAATAACTCCAACAGTGAAGTGCATATATATTTTTCTTTCTGTACTGAAATAAGCCACTAAACGCTTTCAACAAATATAACCGCCGAAGTGAACTGAGAATATATTTTTCTTTTTGCACAGAAATATGCCACTAAGTGCTTTTGCCACAAATAACTGCAACAGTGAAGTGCGTATATGTTTTTCTTTCTGTACTGAAATAGGCCACTAAACGCTTTCAACACATATAACCGCAGAAGTGAACAGAGAATAACTGTAATAGGCCACTAAACTCTTTCAACACATATAACTGCACAAGTGAACTGAGAATATATTTTTATTTTTGCACTGAAATAGGCCACTAAATGCTTTTGCCACAAATAACTGCAACAGTGAAGTGCATATATGTTTTTATTTCGGTACTGAAATAGGCCACTAAATGCTTTCAACACATATAACCACCGAAGTGAACTGAGAATATATATTTTTTTGTACTGAATTAGGCCAATAAATGCTTTTGCCACAAATAACTGCAACAGTGAAGTGCGTATATATTTGTCTTTCTGTACTGAAATAGGCCACTAAACACTTTCAACAAATATATAACCGCAGAATTGAACAGAGAATGACTGTAATAGGCCACTAAACTCTTTCAACACATATAACTGCACAAGTGATCTGAGAATATATTTTTTTTTTGCACTGAAATAGGCCACTAAACACTTTCGCCATAAATAACTGCAACAGTGAAGTGCGTATATGTTTTTCTTTCTGTACTGAAATACGTCACTAAATGCTTTCAACACATATAACCGCCGAAGTGAACTGAGAATATAATTTTCTTTTTGTACTTAAACAGGCCACTAAACGCTTTCAACACATATAACCGCAGAAGTGAACTGAGAATATATATATTTTTTTACTGAAATAGGCTACTAAATGCTTTCGCCACAAATAACTGAAACAGTAAAGTGCGTATGTTTTTCTTTCTGTACTGAAATAGGTCACTAAATGCTTTCAACACATATAACCACAGAAGTGAACAGAGAATGACTGTAATATGTCACTAAACGCTTTCAACACATATAACTGCACAAGTGAACTGAGAATATATTTTTCTTTTTGCACTGAAATAGGCCACTAAACGCTTTCGCCACAAATAACTGCAACAGTGAAGTGTGTATATGTTTTTCTTTCTGTACTAAAATAGGCGACTAAATGCTTTCAACACATATAACTGCCGAAGTGAACTGAGACTATATTTCTCGTTTTGTACTGAAATAGGCCACTAAATGCTTTCCCCACAAATAACTGCAACAGTGAAGTGCATATATATTTTTCTTTCTGTACTGAAATAGGCCACTAAATGCATTTAACACAAATAACCACAGAAGTGAACTGAGAATATATTTTTCTCTTTGTACTGAAATAGGCCACTAAACGCTTTCCCCACAAATAACTGCAACAGTGAAGTGCATATATATTTTTCTTTCTGTACTGAAATAGGCCACTAAATGCATTTAACACAAATGACCGCAGAAGTGAACTGAGAATATATTTTTCTCTTTGTACTGAAATAGGCCACTAAACACTTTCCCCACAAATAACTGCAACAGTGAAGTGCGTATATATTTTTCTTTCTGTACTGAAATAGGCCACTAAACGCTTTCAACAAATATAACCACCAAAGTGAACTGAGAATATAGTTTTCTTTTTGCACTGAAATAGGCCACTAAATGCTTTTGCTACAAATACCTGCAACAGTGAAGTGCGTATATGTTTTTCTTTCTGTACTGAAATAGGCCACTAAAAGCTTTTAACACATATAACCGCAGAAGTGAAAAAAGAATAACTGTAATAGGCCACTAAACTCTTTTAACACATATAACTGCACAAGTAAACTGAGAATATAATTTTATTTTTGCACTGAAATAGGCCACTAAACGCTTTTGCCTCAAATAACTGCAACAGTGAAGTGCATATATGTTTTTCTTTTGGTACTGAAATAGTTCACTAAATGCTTTCAACACATATAACTGCCGAAGTGAACTGAGAATATATATTTTTTGTACTGAATTAGGCCACTAAATGCTTTCAACACAATTAACTGCAACAGTGAAGAGCGTATATGTTTTTTTTTCTGTACTGAAATAGGCCACTAAACTCTTTCAACACATATAACTGCACAAGTGAACTGAGAATATATTTTTCTTTTTGTACTGAAATAGGCCACTAAACGCTTTCAACACATATAACCTCTGAAGTGAACTGAGAATATATATATTTTTTTTACTGAAATAGGCTACTAAATGCTTTTGCCACAAATAACTGCAACAGTGAAGTGCGTATATATTTTTCTTTCTGTACTGAAATAGGCCACTAAACGCTTTCAACAAATATAACCACCAAAGTGAACTGAGAATATATTTTTCTTTTTGCACTGAAATAGGCCACTAAATGCTTTTGCCACAAATAACTGCAATAGTGAAGTGCGTATATGTTTTTCTTTCTGTACTGAAATAGGCCACTAAAAGCTTTCAACACATATAACCGCAGAAGTGAAAAAAGAATAACTGTAATAGGCTACTAAACTCTTTTAACACATATAACTGCACAAGTAAACTGAGAATATATTTTTATTTTTGCACTGAAATATGCCACTAAATGCTTTTGCCTCAAATAACTGCAACAGTGAAGTGCATATCTGTTTTTCTTTTGGTACTGACATAGTCCACTAAATGCTTTCAACACATATAACTGCCTAAGTGAACTGAGAATATATATTTTTTGTACTGAATTAGGCCACTAAATGCTTTCACCACAATTAACTGCAACAGTGAAGTGCGTATATGTTTTTTTTCTGTATCGAAATAGGCCACTAAACTCTTTCAACACATATAACTGCACAAGTGAGCTGAGAATATATTTTTCTTTTTGCACTGAAATAAGCTACTAAATGCTTTCGCCATAAATAACTGCAACAGTGAAGTGCGTATATGTTTTTCTTTCTGTACTGAAATACGCCACTAAATGCTTTCAACACATATAACCGCCGAAGTGAACTGAGAATAACATTTTCTTTTTGTACTGAAATAGGCCACTAAACGCTTTCAACACATATAACCGCTGTAGTGAACTGAGAATATATATTTTTTTTACTGAAATAGGCTACTAAATGCTTTCGCCACAAATAACTGCAACAGTGAAGTGCGTATGTTTTTCTTTCTGTACTGAAATAGGTCACTACATGCTTTCAACACATTTAACCGCAGAAGTGAACAGAGAATGACTGTAATATGTCACTAAATGCTTTCAACACATATAACTGCACAAGTAAACTGAGAATATATTTTTCTTTTTGCACTGAAATAGGCCACTAAACGCTTTCGCCACAAATAACTGCAACAGTGAAGTGTGTATATGTTTTTCTTAATGTACTGAAATACGCCACTAAACGCTTTTAACACATATAACCGCCGCAGTGAACTGAGAATATATTTTTCTTTTTGTACTGAAATAGGCCACTAAACGCTTTTGCCACAAATAACTGCAACAGTGAAGTGTGTATATATTTTTCTTTCTGTACTAAAATAGGTCACTAAACGCTTTCAACACATAACAGCTGAAGTGAACTCAAAATATACAGTACAGACCAAAAGTTTGGACACACCTTCACATTCAAAGAGTTTTCTTTATTGTCATGACTATGAAAATTGTAGATTCACACTGAAGGCATCAAAATTATGAATTAACACATGTGGAATTATATACATAACAAAAAAATGTGAAACAACTGAAAATATGTTCAAAGTAGCCACCTTTTGCTTTGATTACTGCTTTGCACACTCTTGGCATTCTCTTGATGAGCTTCAAGAGGTAGTCACCTGAAATGGTTTTCACTTCACAGGTGTGCCCTGTCAGGTTTAGTAAGTGGGATTTCTTGCCTTATAAATGGGGTTGGGACCATCAGTTGCGTTGTGGAGAAGTCAGGTGGATACACAGCTGATAGTCCTACTGAATAGACTGTTAGAATTGGTATTATGGCAAGAAAAAAGCAGCTAAGTAAAGAAAAAAACAAGTGGCCATCATTACTTTAATAATTGAAGGTCAGTCAGTCCGAAAAATTTGGAAAACTTTGAAAGTGTCCCCAAGTGCAGTCACAAAAACCATCAAGCGCTACAAAGAAACTGACTCACATGTGGACCTCCCCAGGAAAGGAAGACCAAGAGTTACCTCTGCTGCGGAGGATAAGTTCATCCGAGTCACCAGCCTCAGAAATCGCAGGTTAACAGCAGCTCAGATTAAAGACCAGGTCAATGCCACACAGAGTTCTAGCAGCAGACACATCTCTAGAACAACTGTTAAGAGGAGACTGTGTAAATCAGGTCTTCACGGTAGAATATCTGCTAGGAAACCACTGCTAAGAACAGGCAACAAGCAGAAGAGACTTGTTTGGGCTAAAGAACACAAGGAATGGACATTAGACCAGTGGAAATCTGTGCTTTGGTCTGATGAGTCCAAATTTGAGATCTTTGGTTCCAACCACTGTGTCTTTGTGCAACGCAGAAAAGGTGAACTGGATGGACTCTACATGCCTGGTTCCCACCATGAAGCATGGAGGAGGAGGTGTGATGGTGTGGGGGTGCTTTGCTAGTGACACTGTTGGGGATTTATTCAAAATTGAAGGCATACTGAACCAGCATGGCTACCACAGCATCTTGCAGCAACATGCTATTCCATCCGGTTAGTGTTTAGTTGGACCATCATTTATTTTTCAACAGGACAATGACCCCAAACACACCTCCAGGCTGTGTAAGGGCTATTTGATCATGAAGGAGAGTGATGGGGTGCTGCGCCAGATGACCTGGCCTCCACAGTCACCGGACCTGAACCCAATCGAGATGGTTTGGGGTGAGCTGGATCGCAGAGTGAAGGCAAAAGGGCCAACAAGTGCTAAGCATCTCTGGGAACTCCTTCAAGACTGTTGGAAGACCATTTCAGGTGACTACCTCTTGAAGCTCATCAAGAGAAGGCCAAGAGTGTGAAAAGTAGTAATCAAAGCAAAAGGTGGCTGAAGAACCTAGAATATGACATATTTTCAGTTGTTTCACACTTTTTTGTTATGTATATAATTCCACATGTGTTAATTCATAGTTTTGATGCCTTCAGTGTGAATCTACAATTTTTATAGTCATGAAAATAAAGAAAACTCTTTGAATGAGAAGGTGTGTCCAAACTTTTGGTCTGTACTGTATATATTTTGCTGTACTGAAATAGGCCACTAAACGCTTTCTCCACAAATAACTGCAACAGTGAAGTGTGTATATATTTTTTTCAGTACTAAAATAGGCCACTAAATACTTTCAACACATATAACTGCAGAAGTGAACTAAGAATATATTTTTCTTTTTGCACTGAAATAGGCCACTAAACGCTTTCGCCACAAATAACTGCAACAGTGAAGTGTGTATATGTTTTCTTTCTGTACTGAAATAGGGAACTAAATGTTTCCAACACATATAACTGCCGAAGTGAACTGAGAATATATTTCTCTTTTTGTACTGAAATAGGCCACTAAATGCTTTCCCCACAAATAACTACAACAGTGAAGTGCGTATATATTTTTCTTTCTGTACTGAAATACTCCACTAAACGCTTTTTAACACATATAAACGCCGAAGTGAACTGAGAATATATTTTTATTTTTGTACTGAAATAGGCTACTAAACGCTTTCAACACATATAACCGCAGAAGTGAACTGAGAATATATTTTTCTTTCTGTAATGAAATAGGCCACTAAACGCTTTCGCCACAAATAACTGCAACAGTGAAGTGTGTATATAATTTTTCTTTCTGTACTAAAATAGGTCACTAAACGCTTTCAACACATAACAGCTGAAGTGAACTCAAAATATATATATTTTGTTGTACTGAAATAGGCCACTAAACACTTTCTCCACAAATAACTACAACAGTGAAGTGCGTATATATATTTTTTTCAGTACTAAAATAGGCCACTAAATGCTTTCAACACATATTACTGCAGAAGTGAACTAAGAATATATTTTTCTTTTTGTACTGAATTAGGCTACTAAATGCTTTCGCCACAAATAACTGCAACCGTGAAGTGTGTATATATTTTTATTTCTGTAAAGTAGGCCACTAAAGGCTTTTCAACATTGCACTTGCACCCCAATAACAAGAACTAATTGCTGGAATGACAGAGCTGTATAATGGCTATTTGGATTTCCAAATATTCTTTTCCTGCACTTGTAAATCGCTTTTGTAGCAGTGTCCCTACCGCCTTCTGACGTCTCTCCCTGCACTAAGATGCTGTGAAATGATTACTCCCTATCCTTTCCCTGCACTTGTAAATTGCTTTTTCAGTTGTTGTTTTTTCACAATTAGGTTTTTCCTATTGCTGTCCCTTCTCACATCTGTCCCTGCACTCAGAACGCTTGAAAATGTCTGACTCTAAGATGGCCGCTGTATTTATAGGGCTGTGACATCACAGGGCTGGCTGGCTGCTGATTGGCTGCATCATGCATGTCAGTTTTGGTGATCCCGCCTTCCCATACTTCCTTTCTCCATGTCCTCACACGCGCAGCAGCCATTTTAGGAAAAAAGCGATTCGCTACCACGAAGCGCGAGGAAATTCACATCCATTGCAAATTGAATTTTTCAGCTTTGATTCGCTCATCTCTAAATATAACCATAGGCAGAATTACAATGACAAGTAGCACCTATAGATGACACAGGATACACCATTCACAATAGGTGATATCACACATTTTCAGCTCCCACTTAACCTCTGGTGGCAAGACAATTGTTGGATTATATATTTTTTTTTAATATGGATAGTGACATGGAAAAAAAAAACAACACTTAAAAAAAAGTATTTAAACAATAGGTTTTCTAAATACACATTCCCTTTAATAAGAAAAATACAAGGCCTCTAAATGCTTTCAACACATATAACTGCAGAAGTGAACTAAGAATATATTTTTCTTTTTGTACTGAATTAGGCCACTAATTAATATTGCAGGTTTTTCAAACTGTTAGCTTTTCTGATGCTATTTTCATTCCTGGACTAGTCCTACTGGTCCTGGATGATTTGAATCTCTTGTAATGAAATAACCAACTTAAAGGAGCTCTGGGAATTAAGAAAATAAAATTACTGAAAATACTTAAATATTACTTTATTATAAATATATTCCCAAATACCTTTCGTTAATTACAGATGTAGTCCTGCTAATCTTCACTCTGATAACACATTGCACGGTGTTATCTTGGTTATCGAGTGACAAAAGTCATTTAAATCCATTGAAAAGTTAGTAATCTTTTTCTTGCCCTTCTTTACTTAACACGTTGACCATCAAGGTGAGCTTGGCTATTAGTACACACAGAACCTGTCCTAATCACACAGGAAGAAAAGTTACTTCACAACACTGAGCTAAATAGCTCACTCATCCTCCTCTGCTCTACTTGATGATCCTGAATACAGTTTAATATGATCTTCAGCTGAATCTCTGCATGAATGGAGTTCATGAGGAGAAATGAAGTACAGAGAAGAGTGGTCTGGCAAATGAGCAGCAGCACTTGTATGAAGTCTTCATTACCACAGTCTGCCCTGTCCATTCTCTCTATACGTGATGTCTACTCATGAACTCTATTCCTACAGAGATTCAGATGAAGATCTTATTAGCTGTATTCAGGATCACAATCCCTAAGATGCAGGAGAGTAGGATTAGGCAGCTCTTTAGCTCAGTTTTCTGAAGTAACTAGTCCTCCTGTGTGACTGGGAGCCTGGGACTATGAGTCATCTGGGCATGTAGCTGGATTTGCCAAGTCACTGAGTTACTCCCCCAAACCTGCTCAACCCTCTGTCATTGATATCTCAAGCAAAGTCTGGCAGGAAGGATCGGAGTGGCAGCCTTAGAATGGTGTAGGGGGTAAGGTCAATTTTATCATTTCATCACAAATTGCTGGCTGGGGGTATTTCCAGTCTTCCTATAATCCATTATATGGCCAACATATTACCTTTTGACCCAGCCCTAAATCTCTGTGGTAATAAATAAGCAAAAAAAGTGGTGAAGGGGTCAACAGCTGTTTTGCTCTACTTTGAATGTACAGCACTGGTAGTTGCTCCAACATTCAGTTGTTGGGCTTAAGTATGAAGGCACCTGCAGAAACATACAGGCAAGGCTCATACACAAAGTTCACAGTGTACTCTTGCATTACTCAGACTAAGTAAAAGGATGGAAATGTCTCAGGGCCACTCGGACCTTTCATACTCTGGAACCCAGAATAAAGAATGAAAATATCAGAGAATTCTGACCCATTTATACTCTTATACTTGATGTTGAGCAAATACTGGCTTTATCTTTTACTTAAAAAAAAGAAAAAAAAGTGTTGATGTCTGGGTACTGTGACCCGCTTGATGCTTAGACATTCAGTGCACCTCCTATTTCCTGCTCAAGGCTCCCATCCAAGTCTACTAAACATAGACATGTGATACTTTTGAAAACACGATACAAACATAACTTCTTCTGTGAGTGTTAAAAAAAAGTTTCCCCAAATAAATTAAATATTTGTAGATTAATTATGCTGAAATCAATATGTTTGCTAAGAGAACCAAAGGCATCCAAGAGATTTTGTAAAGCCAAATCAGAGGTATGAAGTGGTGTCCCATGACAGTACGGAGTGCCAGGAAGCATAAACTTAATACGAAAACTACATTTTTTTCAGAAGTAAAAATTTACTTTATTCAAATGCAGTGAGCTTCCAGAAGGCTTCACAAAATAGTATTTGTGAATGTTTGTGTGTGTTTTCCTACTTTCACTTGTCATGCTAGAGAGTTTTTAACATTCGATTCGGGTCTGGTTAGTTTATATCAGAGGTATGATTCGTTTTAGGTCTGAATTGATTCTACCTTAATTGAAAGTGTTTTGATTGCCTAGAAAAAAATCCACCTAACTGTCTGTCTCTCTCTAGATCATCTCTAGTCATTACTTAAAGGGCATCTGTCAGCAGTTTTGTACCTATGAAAATGACTGTATGTGTGCTTGACAGCTGAAGACATCTGTGTTGGTCCCATATTCAAATGTGCCCCAATTGCTGAGATTTTAGGAGCAACAGGGTTGTTGCCATTACACCTAGAAGCTCTGTTCTCTCTGCAACTGCTGCCCCTCTGCACTTTGACAGGGCTAGGTGTGATCAGATTTTTATAGCCTGGTCCTGTCATAGTTGGGAGGAAGTGGCAGTTGCTGACAAATGCCCTTTAATATTATTGTCATTTTTTCAATCCTTTTTAAACATATTCTGTATGTGGGTACTGAATTGATACTACAGTGTCCTTAAATTTCATTTATAGGGTAATATCCATCACACAAAGTATCTCATCTTAAGATCGTGGGGGTCCAGGCAGTCAGACCACCACTGATCACAAAGTGATGGCATCTCCTAGCAATTCCCAGATTATCCATTTCTTATGGGTATAATATTGAATTTGATTGTTCTGTATGTCTCAGTTGAAGTACTACCTCCTTTATCACTGTCTTTAGTTTAGTTAATCTGTTTGAGCCTCAGGCATTAGCAAGTCATACAGCACAGAATAAATTAAGAGGACTCTCTTGCATGTTACTACCACTTTTGGGTTTATTGGAACTCTTTAATTGGAGAAATGGGGAACTGGCCATCTCTTGAGTCACCAGAAGAGACAGGTAAGTTTTTTAAATCTTATATGTTAGACAGTTGTCTCCTCTTTATGCTGTTTTCTGGCTGGCTAAATTTACATCAATTTGCTTTAAATAATGGGCCATACCATTAATAATACTGCCGCATTACGACTCCACTTAGCCACCACCACCTTTTCAAAACAATTTTCAAAACTGTTTAGTGAGGCAGAAAAAGTTAAAACACATGATAAATGTCGAAATCTCCCCCACTGTGGTTTTATACTTATTAAAGAGGTTTTCCGAGAATTAAGAAAATTAAAACACTTAAATATTACTTTACAACAAATATATTCCCAAAAACCTTTCATTATTTATAAGGGTTTGTTTTGTCTGAGGAGCAGTCATCAGAGGAAACAAAATGGCCAACGTCCTATTAGTACATACAAAATCTGTCCTAATCACACAACAAAAAAAGTTACTTCAGAACACTGAGCTAAAGGCTGCCTGAATAAAGCTGATAAAAACTTTAGCTGAATCCCTCAGGAATTTAGTTCATGAGGAAACATGATGTACAGAGAGGATGGACAGGAAAGACTGTGGTAATGTGGAGCTGTGGTAATGGTGACTGCATAAAAGTGCTGCTGCTCATTATCCTCTCATGTCTCCTCGTCATCTACATTCACATAGATTCACCTATATTCAGGATCATAATCTCTGAAAAGTAGAGCAGAGAGGAGGATGAGAATTTCCCCTGATGATTGCTCCCCAGAAAAAACTAGCTATTATAACTAATGAAAGGTATTTGAGAATATATGTATCATAAAATAATATTTAAGTATTTTCATTTTTCTAATTCCCAGAGAACCCCTTTTGGGCCCATTCACATGACCATAAGCAAGTGACAGATCCGCAATATACGGGCACCGGCCATGTGAATTCCATATCAAGGATGAGGACCCACTGACTTAAATGGGTCCGCAATCCACAATGTATGGAGTGAAGGCACAGATTGGAATTGCTTCCGTGGGCTTTTGGGCATGTGCAACAAAAGATAGGACATGTCCTATCTTTTGCCGTATATTGAGGATCGTGGACCCATTCAAGACAATGTCTCCGTGCCACAATACGGTATCCACATGGCCTGTGCCCATGCAAATTGCCATCCGCAGCACAGGCGGCTCACGTTTCTGTGAATGCGGCCTAAGGTAGGCACTATTATAAGCACACATAAGCATGTTGTGGTGCGCAGTATAAATTAGGTGCATCTTCTGGCAGTTTGTGCTCCTCAACTGAAACCTATGCCAGCTCTGACTTGCTGTAGAGTTCAGTCTTATTTTATGTCAGAAAACTAGCATAAAAGATAAACATGCTGGGCCCACTGACCCCAGCCCCTCCCTCATCACACCACTTTTTGGGGAAAAAGGCAATGTCGGCGTATAAACACCACTTGTGCCTAGACTTAGACACAGTGGCCCATAAAAAGTCAAAAGGGTTTTTTAGGTCGGAAGCACAAGGTTTTTTAGGTCGGAAAACTGGAGTGGGGAGAATGATAGATTCCCCTCTGAATGTCTAGATAGGTTACTGACATAGCTACAGCAGATGCAAAAGATGTAGTCAATAGTGATGGACAAACATGGACGGGATCAAATGTTCGCGAACCACGGGCCCCATTGACTTCGAACCTAAAAAAGCTTCAGGTCATATTTGCAGACACCAAATACTTACTAGAAGTGCACAAATAGTCCCAAAACAAGTGACATTGACAGTAACATACCAGAGGGGGATCATAGGCAAACATTTCCACAAAAAATATGTATTTTAATCAGGGGCCATTTTTATGCGTCTGAAAGGGAAACTCTCAAAAATGTGCCCTGCTGGAGCCTAGAAAATTTTTATTTTAGGACACGGGAGTACGGGCCCGAAAAATTAGGCATTCACCTGACAGAAAAGAACAAGTGATTATGTGGCTGGAAGTACATTAGGCGGTTACTGGATAACAATTTTACTGTAGGCCAGTGGAGTACAGGCCCCAAACATTAGGCATTCACCAGGCAGAAAATAACAAGTGATTATGTGGCTGGAGGTACATTAGGCGTTCACTGAATAACAATTTTACTGTAGGCCAGTGGAGTACAGGCCTCATGAATTATGTATTCACCTGACAGAAAAGAACAAGTGAAAAAAGTGGCTGGAGGTATATTAGACGGTCAGTGGAAAACAATTTTACTGTAGGCCAGTAAGGCCCCAAAAATTAGGCATTCACCGGACAGAAAAGAACTTGTGATGATGTAGCTGGAGGTACATTAGGCGGTCACTAGATACAAATTTAATGCAGGCCACTGGAGTAGAGGCCCCAAAAATTTGGCATTTACCTGACAGAAAAGGCCTTTTATGCCGCTGTATATACATAAGACAAGGACCATACTTTGTTCTGAATGGTGACAGATATGTGTGGGCTTGAGGAAATTCAATTACACGTTGTCGTCAAAGGTGTAGAATTCCTCCAAGATCTGCATAATTTATTTTTAGTAATGTGAGGTAGTCCACACTGTTGTGAGATAGGCAAGTGCGCTTATCGGTCCTGATACCCCCTGCTGCGCTGAACGTCCTTTCGGACAGGACACTCGATGCGTGTCCTGTCTGAGCCAAGAGTTCCATGCCAAATTGTGCAAGCTTTGGCCACAAGTCAAGCCTGCACACCTAGTACTCCAGGGGTTCCTTGCTTCTCAGAGCGTCCACATTGGCCGTTAACCCGATGTAGTCGGACACCTGTCAGTCTAGGTGTTCCCTAAAGCCGGATCCGGAGGGCGGCTCTCGATGGGTTGGTTGCAAGAATGAGCTCATATCCGAAGTGACCAACACATCTTCAAACCACCCTCTTATTGCAGGCGTGGTAGGATTGGTACCCTGTTTCGCTGTGGGTGGAAATTCCTCTGCTAGTGCCCGCAACAGCAGAATGCAGCATCTTTTGCAGCAAGGCCTGTAAATGCTGCATTCTGACAGCCCTCTGTGATGCTGGTAACATGTCCGCCATTTTGTGTTTGTACCAGGGGGTCTAAGTACATTGCCACCCAGTACTGATCCTTGCCCTTTATGCTTTTTATATGGGGGGGGTCCTCTTCAAACACTGGAGCATGAAGGCCCCCAATTTGCACTAAATTAGAAGCGGTGGAGCACCCTGGCTTCTGCTCATCGCCCAGGAGAATGTCGTCCTCGGTCTGCTCCCCCCAGCCACGGACAACAACAGGGATCCCCGAAAAGTTTAAAGTCCTTCTCAAAGCTTGCTCTTCTTGCTCCTCCTCCTCCCCCCAGCCACCATCCTCATCTGACTCCTCTTGAGACTCCTGATGACTTGTCTCAGATGGAGTAGCCCCTCTAGGAATTCATTCAGCATTGCGACTTCCTCATCTTCCAGCTCTTGCTCCTCGACGGCTTGATCAATGACACAACGCAATGCATGCTCTAGAAAGAAGGTGTTAGGTACGATATCACTGATGGTGCCCTGGCTGCGACTGACCAGTTTGGTGATCTCATCAAATGGTCGCAGAAGCCTGCATGCATCGCGTATGAGCAGCCAATGGCGTGGTGAAAAGAAACCAAGCTCCCTAGAACCTGTCCTGCTGTAGAGTTCGTACAGGTAGTCGTTAACGGCACATTGCTGCTGGAGCAGCCTATCAAACATATACAAGACGGAGTTCCAACACGTTGGGCTGTCACAAATCAAACGTCTGACGGGCAGGTGGTGTCGCCGCTGAATGTCAGCAAGGCGAGCCATGGCCATGTAAGATCTTCTAAAATTTTACACGCCATATGTTAGCATGTTCAGCGAATCGCAAACGAGCAAAGTTTGCCGCGAAACGACCGCCGGGTGAACTGCAAGGCCATCTCTAGTAGTCAACCCCCCACATTCGTTATCTAAATGGGAGAAAAGAAGATGTCTGGTACTTTACTATTATCCCAAACAAGATTGTATTAAATTATATTATTAGTGTTTTAGTAAAAATGTTGATTTCAGTGATAGTCCACCTACATCATATAAATAAGCATTGTTTCCACACAGGTCAGTTTGCTTCAGAAACTTCTCACAGCAGACAAGAACTGAGTGACGTGGTAAATCTAAGTGATGACAGCAGCAGGAGAATTCACAGTGACAGACATAATTGAATATGAATTCTCCTTATAAATATGTCACATCTTGTTCATTTCACACTGACCGAGAAATGTCTGTTCTGTGTGTCCATATTTTTACAGTCACAATATAGTGGTAACTTTTAACCCTAAAATATTTAATGGTGTAAAAAAGGAGACATGTAATAAATGGAAAAAGATATATTATACACCAAGAATAGTGGTGAGAGCTCTGCTTTTTACGTCAATGGGAGCAGAACTGCAGTAACCATGGCACGGGGGCTACTGAAAAACAGTCTGATTGTAATTAGATATGAGCAAATTTCTTCAAAATTTTATTAGCTGCTTTGCCGAATTTTACAAAAATAGCGATAGCATCGCTCCCCATTATTGTACCCCTTAGATTCCACGCTAATACATGATCGTGGCATCAGAGAGTAAAAGCAGTGTAAAATTAACAGAAAAAAGAAATGAAATCACACTTACCACTTTCATTTGCTTGAAGATCTGGCGCGAAATCTCGTGCAGCTCGAGATGACGTTGTTATGCCAGACGGCGTGGTGATGTCATACGTCACCACGTATGGGATTTCAGCTGTGATCTTTGATCAAGATGGCGGCAGATGGCCCGCTGCAAGCAAATGGAGGAGGTAAGTATGATTTTTTTGTTTTTACACTATTTCAGGTTAAATCGATTCGCTACCACAAAACACAAGGAAATTTGGCTTTGAGGAGAATAAAATTCGCTCAACTCTAATAGTAATGAATCGCTAAGCAGATTCGATTTGGGTATGAACAAATTAGACCTAAATCAAAACTACTCAGTTTGCCCTGAAATGTTGGGTATGATGATCTGAGGACTTCTTGGACTGTCTCCAACCTCTTTCAAGTTCTTTACCTTTTAACAGATTTGTACCTATGAAACTGGCTGACATGTTGCATGTGCGCTTGGCAGCTGAAGGCATCTATGTTGGTCCCATGTTCATATGTGTCCGCATCGCTGAGCAAAATGATGTTTTAATATATATAGCTAAACCTCTAGGAGCAATGGGGGCATTGCTGTTACACCTAGCGGCTATGCTCTCTCTGCAACTACTGCTACGCCCGTTGCTCCTAGATGCTCATTTGCATATATTAAAACATCATTTTTCTCAGCAATGTGGGCACATATGAACATTAGATCAACACAGATGCCTTCAGCTGCCAAGTGCACATGGAACAGGTCAACCAGTTTCATAGGTACAAATCTGCTGACAGATGCCCTTTAATGCCAAGATAACATTAGTAATGACAGTGATATATATGTCTATGGGTAAAAGCATGGTAGTCAGTGGTAACAAACAACCTGTTTAATAACACACCACGCTGTCAGATTTTATTTTTAATTTCTACATAGAGTAGTCCACAAATTGTCTCTTATTGGTTGCAGATGCCTTCGTCTCTGACTTCTGACTTGTAAAATGGTGGCCACAAATCAAATCTGAAAAGATTCAGATCTTGCTGAAATCCATTTAGTGTAGAATAGATTTGCTTATATGTAGTCATTAAATCTTAGAGAACCCCCTTAACAAATGCATTAAGCAAATGTATGCACCAAATGCTGGACTTAGAACAATAGAACAATAAAAGGTGGACATTCTCTTTAAGTGGAAGCTAAAGACATATTTTTGCCTTGAAAAGGTAAAAGCT
Source organism: Bufo gargarizans (assembly GCF_014858855.1). NCBI lineage: Eukaryota > Metazoa > Chordata > Amphibia > Anura > Bufonidae > Bufo > Bufo gargarizans. Next base: position 391,736,084 of record NC_058084.1, on the reverse strand, counting down.
GAGCTGAGCACTCAAAATCTGGAATACTACATATGTACCAGGTGATATGTTAAAAATAAAAAAAATATTTATTCCCTGCAAGGCACATACAATAAAAATCTACTATAAACTTACATATCATGACATACAGACGTGGACAAAATTGTTGGTACCCTTTGGTCAATGAAAGAAAAAGTCACAATGGTCACAGAAATAACTTTAATCTGACAAAAGTAATAATAAATTAAAATTCTATAAATGTTAACCAATGAAAGTCAGACATTGTTTTTCAACCATGCTTCAACAGAATTATGTAAAAAAATAAACTCATGAAACAGGCATGGACAAAAATGATGGTACCCCTAGAAAACACAGAACATAATGTGACCAAAGGGACATGTTAATTCAAGGTGTGTCCACTAATTAGCATCACAGGTGTCTACAACCTTGTAATCAGCCATTGGGCCTATATATATGGCTCCAGGTAATCACTGTGTTGTTTGGTGATATGGTGTGTACCACACTCGACATGGACCAGAGGAAGCAAAGGAAAGAGCTGTCTCAAGAGATCAGAAAGAAAATTATAGACAAGCATGTTAAAGGTAAAGGCTATAAGACCATCTCCAAGCAACTAGATGTTCCTGTGAGTACAGTTGCACATATTATTCATAAGTTTAAGATCCATGGGACTGTAGCCAACCTCCCTGGACGTGGCCGCAGGAGGAAAATTGATGACAAATCTAAGAGACGGATAATCCGAATGGTAACAAAAGAGCCTAGAAAGACTTCTAAAGAGATTCAAGGTGAACTTCATGCTCAAGGAACATCAGTGTCAGATCGCACCATCCGTCGTTGTTTGAGCCAAAGTGGACTACATGGGAGACGACCAAGGAGGACACCATTGTTGAAAACGAATCATAAAAAAGCAAGACTGGAATATGCCAAACTACATGTTGACAAGCCACAAAGCTTCTGGGAGAATGTCCTGTGGACAGATGAGACAAAAATCGAAGTTTTTGCCAAGGCACATCAGCTGTATGTTCACAGACGAAAAAATGAAGCATATCAAGAAAAGAACACTGTCCCTACTGTGAAACATGGAGGAGGCTCTGTTATGTTCTGGGGCTGCTTTGCTGCGTCTGGCACAGGGTGTCTTGAATCTGTGCAGGGTACAATGAAATCTCAAGACTATCAAGGAATTCTAGAGAGAAATGTACTAGCCAGTGTCAGAAAGCTTGGTCTCAGTCGCAGGTCATGGGTCTTGCAACAGGACAATGACCCAAAACACACCGCTAAAAACACCCAAGAATGGCTAAGAGGAAAAAATTGGACTATTCTAAAGTGGCCTTCTATGAGCCCTGACCTCAATCCTATTGAGCATCTTTGGAAGGAGCTGAAACATGCAGTCTGGAAAAGGCACCCTTCAAACCGGACACAACTGGAGCAGTTTGCTCATGAGGAGTGGGCCAAAATACCTGCTGAGAGGTGCAGATGTCTCATTGACAGTTACAGGAAGCGTTTGATTGCAGTGATTGCCTCAAAAGGTTGCGCAACAAAATATTAAGTTAGGGGTACCATCATTTTTGTCCATGCCTGTTTCATGAGTTTATTTTTTTACATAATTCTGTTGAAGCATGGTTGAAAATTAATGTCTGACTTTCATTGGTTAACATTTATAGAATTTTAATTTATTATTACTTTTGTCAGATTAAAGTTATTTCTGTGACCATTGTGACTTTTTCTTTCATTGACCAAAGGGTACCAACAATTTTGTCCACGTCTGTATACTGACATATAAGTCCTAAAATATACTCTGCATTCAATGGACCCAAATAAACCAAATTAAACTATATGCTGCAATATAATGTCTTAATACTCCCACATCAAGGGGTTGAAATACTCGAATAAGCAGAATCAACAATGTTTGGTATATCTTTCCACCTCAGGTTTAAATGGTGAGTCTGTGTACACACCTCAAGTTCAGTTAGCCAGTATCATTAATTAATCAACAGGTGTGTTAATCCATCTGCAGGAAAAATGCCCCAAAACACGCTGCCTAAAACGCCTCTATTGCTATAAATGTGAACGGGCCCGTTCATGTGATCCTTAGTTGACCAAGTATGTGGTAAGTAGTACGTTCAGATGTTCGCGGGACTCTCAAGGGTACAGGCAGTGTCCGGCAACACCAGGAAGTAGGTGGGATTCCAGAGAGACAAAGTACCTCTGCTCACCCGTCAAGTCGAGGCGCCCTGTAGAGGTACTTTGACTATAGGTGGGTGCCTCGACTTGACGGGTGAGCAGAGGTACTTTGTCTCTACGTACTCTTGCTCTCCCCTTAGGTTAAGGCCTCCACCTACATCTCTAATCAATACAACATTGAACACAAGGTTATGAAAAGAATATTTATGAATACATCTATGAATACATTGTATGCAGGTTTTTACAATTTTTTTATGTAATATATTGCATTTTTTGTACCCTAGTCATATTTGGATCCTTTCCTTTTATGTTCCATTTAAGCAGTTTTAGTGATAAAACCGCATCATATGAGAATAAACGCATAAAAAACGCATGAAAGCCACATGTGCGTTTTTATGTTTTTTACATAGTATTTGTTTATCTATATTGTTTTTTTAGATATGTAAGTTGAAGTTTTTGGTTATTTTGTTGGTACTTCATAGAATATTGAACATTTTCATGATAATACAATCCGGCTTATACTTGGAACCTGAATCCTGGTTTTCCAAAAGTCCTTTAAGAGGTATAAAAGGGGATGTTAGTTGCCTTACCAGGTCACCATTGAGGAAGGGGTATAGTAGAAACCCTAAAACGCGTTTGGTCAGGACCTGCTGTATTTACGGATGAGCAACTGTATAGTTGCCTTTATCCACCACTTTCTTTGACGAAATACAGATTGAGAGACATCTCTCTGGAATCCCACCTGCTTTCTGGTGTTGCCGGACACTGGCTGTACCACACACCTTGAGAGTCCCGCAAACATCTAAACGTACTACTTAACACATACTTGGTCAACTGAAGTATAGTGAGCCGCTACTCTCTACACATGTTTAGAAAAACTCGATTATCTCTTTGATGGTGAATACAAAAGTTGCTGCTTAAAAAACACAAATGGTAAGAAGTCTCAAAAACTTATATGTAGCTTAAAAAGTCGGTTAAAAAATCCCTATATGCTTGCCTTAGACGTTAAATGGGATAAAGGAAACATGTTTTAATGAAACCCAGACTTCATACAGTATGTGTGATATGCTTCTTTCTCCAGATAGCCAAGATGCTGAGATTTATTCTGTGCATGCCTCACCTCATGCTGAGTGTTGTTTTGACTCTTCTACAGCTCCTCCTTTTATAATGTAAAGATTTAGCTTTACATACATAGTCGGTTGTTTTTCTAGAACTTGGCATTTATTTTTGATAAAAGTGGAATTCTCTGCTGTCTGCGGGACTTACCCTTGGGACCGGTGCATTAGATGCAAACTTATACCAAGGCATCTTCTTTTTGCAAGCTTAGTATTCCCCTGGTCCCTTTCTGTTCTGGTCTTGGAAGATCATGCACAGCTTGAGAGCCCATTTCTCATCTAAACAAATGCCATAAGCCCTTTTTTACTTTTTACAACCATGTCAAGAAATATTATTGACTGCCAATGGTCATATGACTGGGCTCGGCTCCTTAGAGTCATAAAATAGTCTCAAGGTCTGTTATCAATTTCTGGAGTTGTCCAGGGAATACTGGGGAGATTCAGATCCAAGTTATAAATGACAACTCAAAGCCATGAAGGCTTTTGAACCTGGTACCCATGACAACATCAATGTGACAGACTGGCCTTCATTACTTTTGTTGTCTATCAAAAAAATGAAAGAAGAATGCTGGGAAATAACTTTAGTCTTTTTTCACACACTAAGGTCGCACAGACAGAAATCAAAACCTATTATTATGGATGTGGTTATGCTATGGAGAAGAAATGTTATTCTTATACTCATCAGAAAACATGAGCACTATATTAGAACCTGCAGTATGCCTAATGGTAATATAAAATATATAAATACCATATAAATCATTCTATGAACTACGGTATAAAAATATCGAGGACTCATATATGGAAACAGCAATTATATATTTGAGTCCAAGTTAAAAAGTATAGGTTAAGACAGCGTTTCCCAACCAGTGTGCCTCCAGCTGTTGCAAAACTACAACTCCCAGTATGCCTTGACAGCCTTTGGCTCTGCGGGCATGCTGGGCGTTGTAGTTTTGCAACAGCTGGAGGCACACGGGTTGGGAAACACTGGGTTAAGACACCAGATGGCCTCTAGAAAACTGTAGGTAGCAACCCTAGAGCTAACATTTTACAAAAATGGCATGAATACCAAAGTAGTAACATTTTTCAAAACATTTTGGTATACTGTTCTATACTGCTCTATTTTGGTATACTGTAGTATTTTTTGTATTTGCATCCATTTTTAGTATATAATCTATGTATAAGCTAACAGATTAACTGTAAATGTGGCAGCACTTCAACAAGATGCACACAGCAATATATTAGAATGCCCTTTAATACTGAGGCACAGTAAGTCTATGTATAAGCTAACAGATTAACTGTGAATGTGGCAGCAGTTGAACAAGATGCACATGGCGATATATTAAACCGTTCTTTTAATACTGAGGCACAGTGAGTATATGTATAAACAGATGTGCAACAAGATGCACATGGCGGGATGAGGCTTTTATAGTGCTGTGACATAACAGGGGATGGCTATCTGCAGATTGGCTGGCTGCACGGCATTATCGGTCATATAGCGTTCCCGTGCTTCTTACTTTCACTTTGTAACACCTGCAGCAGCCATTTTAGAAAATAAAACGATTCGTTACTGCAAAGCACGAGGGAATTTGGATTTGAGGTGAATAGAATTTTTACTGAACTTCAGATTGAATTCCACTTCGGATACTTCGATTCGCTCAGCACTAATAATCATAATGACACACAGAATAGAAGTAGCATGCTAGTTATGTTGCACGGTGAACGTCGTAAATTTAAAGTGAAAAAACAATCGCAGAATTTTTCTTCTTTTCTTTGCTTTAGCACCCCAAACAAAGTTAATAAAAGTTAATCAACACATTATATTTACCACAAAATGGTACAACTAAAAATGCAATTTATCCAACGAAAAGCAAGTCATTATATGGCTACTTTGACAAAGCAAAATAAAAAAGTTATGGTTCTTGGAAGGTTGTGACAAAAACTAAATGTTTTTGCATCACACGCTATTATTGCGAAAATGTAATGACTAAGTATCTGACAACTACACTTGTTATAGTACTCAACGCCTCATTATTAAAGGGGTTCTGCACTTTGTTTTAACTGATGATCTATCCTCTGGATAGATCATCAGCATCTGATCGGTGGGGGTCCGACACCTGGGACCCCTGCCGATCAGCTGTTTGAGAAGGCATCAGCTGTTTGAGAAGGCAGCGGCCCTCCACTAGCGCCGCAGCCTTCTCACTGTTTACCGCCGGCCCACTGACTCATTTAACGACTAGTATCAACTAGCGTGGGTGGGGCTAAGCTCTGTTCACTTGAATGGAGCTTAGCCGCGCCCACGCTAGTTGATAGTAGTCGCGACGTCAGTGGGCTGGCGGTAAACAGTGAGAAGGCCTTCTCAAACAGCTGATCGGCAGGGGTCCCGGGTGTCGGACCCCGGCCGAACAGAAGCTGATGATCTATCCAGAGGATAGATCATCAGTTACAACAAAGTGCAGAACCCCTTTAATTTAGATGTTAATACTTCAAGGACTGCAAGGAACGATATCATAGTTAGAAATGGTATCTTGCCATATAGACCTATAATAGAGATGAGAGAACTTCTTGAGATGTATTAGGTGTCAGATTCGTTGAATAAAAAAAATTATAATAATTGACCAAATCGATTATAAATGAATCAAAACAGCTCCAAATAGCCTGAAATTTATTATATACCGCTCTGAGGGATCAGGGCTCATAGGAATTTATTTTATATCCTTTCATTATCAGATTTTTCTACCCCCCCCCTCCTTAAGCTCTTGAACGTAATGACAGCAATACCAAATAACGCGAGAGTGACGCTGACATATATAGCTATGGGTAAACATATGGTTGACAGTGTTAACAAACAATGTGTTTAAAAACACACTGCACCATCGCATGTGTTATTGTTTTTCATATTAAGAAATCTTCCAAAAATTTGTCATTGTGGCCAGTGTTATTATCATAATCATTAGCCTTGTCCTGCTGCACAAGCGACTCTTCCTACCCCTCTTCCTCCTCAAGTGACAGCACTTCCTCTTCCATTAGACTTTTTCCATGTGGGCAGGGGCACACCGACAGGATGGGTCCAATGGGTCTTGACTAGAGATGAGCGAATCGAAGCTGACAAAGTGGAATTTGTTCTGAATTTCAGGAAAAATTTGAGGACATGGAGAAAAGATCTCTGGGAAGGCGGTATCACCCATAATGCCATGCATGCAGCCAATCAGCAGCCAGCCAGCCCTGTGATGTAACAGCCCTATAAATAGCGGCAGCCATCTTATAGTCTGTCATTTACCAGTGTACATAGTGCAGGGAAACATGTCTGCAGGTGCTAGGGACAGTGTTAGAAAAAATTTCATTGTGCTAAAAGAGCGATTTCCAAGTGCAAGGAAAGATTATTCAAGCTGTAGGGATAGGATAGGGAGGAATCATTTCACAGCTGTTATGTTGAAAAGGGTTAAGTAGGATTAGGGGTGGTTACAGCCTGGGTAATAGGAACATTCCTATTACACCTTGCAGCACTGACTGGGGATCCAAATTGCCATTATACAGCTCTGTAATTCCAGAAAACCGTTCTTATTAGGGTGCAAGTGCTGTTTGATACAGCCATTAACAGGGTTTATTTCAAGGAAATATTTCTACGTCTTATTTGCCCTTGAGCGGTGCAGTTATATATTTTAAAGCATTTTTGGCTTGCATTAGTGGGGAAAAAAGGGCTTATTAGCCGCTGTGTGGTGGAGTGCTAATATTACAGCCCTTTTGTCGTGTATTAGTTGCAAAAGTAAAATATATTTTCCACTCAGCGGTGCAGTTATCTGTTCTAAAGCCTTTTGTGGCATGTATTAGTGGAAAAAGAAAAAATATATTTGCCGCTCAGCGGTGCAGTTAGTCAATATATATGCTCCTAACGCCAAGCAAATACCCTGGTTGATTAGGGTATTAAATTCACTTAAAGACTTTAGAGAGGGACTATTGATCCTTGGAGGAGATTTGAACCTAACTCTAGATTACCCCATGGACTCTACTTCGGGGGCCCCCAAATACTCTACTGCACAACTCCGTAAACTACAGAAGACACTTTCTGATCATCAAATTACAGACACCTGGAGATTGGCTCACCCTAGTGACAGAGATTTCACATTTTTCTCAGCTGTACATAGGTCTTTTCAGTGCCTTGACTACCTTTTTCTCTCTAACCATGTCCTAGAAAGGATTAAGTCCTCATCTATTGGGCAGATTACTGTATCTGATCATGCCCCTGTCTCTCTGGTGTTCCAGTTGAAAGGCCTCCCTCCTAAAGCATGGTCGTGGAGACTTAATGAGACCCTCCTGGAAAATGACAGAGACAGACTTAAGCTAGAGGGAAAACTTGAAGCCTTCTTTGAACTGAATTGTACCCCTCTTATGGATAAGGCTATGATATGGGAGGCTCATAAGGCGTACATGAGGGGTGAGCTTATATCCTTAGGCACATGGGTACGCAAACAAAGGACGCTTCAAGTGGACTCTGTTTTGACCCAAATCTCTGTCTTGGAAAACATTTCTAAAAGGGATCCCTCAGATGCTCATTATAAGGAACATATTAAGCTAAGAAGTCAGTTGAAGGATTTATTAAACATTAAATCAGCCAAAGCCCTTACGTCTGCTAAATACAAGGTCTATATGCATGGTGATAGAGGCTCTAAGCTACTCTCACAAATGATTAAAGGACAAAGGGAGAAAACTTTTATACTAGGAATTAAGTCGGAAAAGGGACACCAGCTCACCAACACCCCTGCAATAGCAGAAGAATTTGCAAAATTTTATTCCTCCCTTTACGACTTAGAATCCAATAGCCCAGAACATACATTGGCCAAAATTAAGACCTTTTTAGAGACAATTAAAGTCCCAACCCTAGATTCTATTAAAAAGATATGTTACTATCCCCGATTACAGTAGAGGAGGTATTAGGGGTCCTAGCAAGTACTCCCTCAGGGAAATGTCCAGGTCCAGATGGGTTGCCTATAATGTACTACAAAAAGTTTAAGAAAATCCTTGCTCTACATCTAGCAGACTTATGCAATTCCCTATTAAAAGGGACATCCCTCCCACCACAATCACTAATCGCCCACATAACAGTTATCCCCAAAGAGGGGAAAGACCCCGCTAAATGCAGCAGCTACAGACCGATTTCCCTACTTAACGTAGATGTTAAATTATGGGCCAAACTTTTAAGTCATAGAATAGTGAAGCTACTACCCAAGCTGATTGGCGAGGAACAAGTGGGTTTTGTGAAGGGACGTGAGTGCAAACATAATGTTAGCAGAGTCTTGCACGCCATATACTACGCAAAAAAACACAAGGTCCCATTGACCCTGTTAGGAACTGATGCTGAAAAAGCATTTGACAGGGTCAATTGGATTTTCATTAATAGTGCCTTGCGCCATTTCGGTTTTCCACCTCTGTTTATTTCTGCCGTTTTCTCGCTTTACTCACAACTCTCAGCTAGAGTTCTTGTCAATGGTACCCTATCTCCGCCCTTCAGTATATCCAACGGAACGAGACAGGGCTGCCCTCTCTCTCCAGCTCTGTTCATCTTGACTCTTGAGCTACTCCTATGCAAATTAAGAACCTCTGAGGTCATTAAAGGTCTCCAAGTGAAAGGGAAAACTCATTCCTTGGCAGCCTTTGCGGACGACCTGCTTCTCTTCATTACAAACCCGGTAGTTGCAATCCCAGAGGTGATTAAGATTTTTACGGACTTTGGAGAAATCTCCAATTTTAAGGTCAATTATGACAAATCTGAGATACTTAATGTCTTAGCCCCAGATAAACATATGATGGAAGTTAAAAAGCACACTTCCTTCCAATGGCCGAATGAAGCTATTAAACATTTGGGAATCATGATTCCGGCAAACCCCTTACATCTGTTTAGACTTAACTATGTCCCTTTATTTAGCAAAATCAAAACCTTCCTGGCCTCTATCAAGCTTCCTTTCCTTTCATGGTTAGGTAGGAAAAATCTACTTGCTACCTATGTCCTTCCACAGATCCTTTATATTCTGAGATGTTTACCTATCCCGCTGGCAAACAAGTTCTTCTCTAATTTCCGGGTTCTCTTCAGTAATTTCCTCTGGTCCGACAAAAAACCACGACTAGCATACCCTCTACTTGTTAGGAAAACAAATAGAGGAGGGCTATCCTTACCTGATCTTAAAACCTATCTCCATGCTATTCAGTTGGAGAGGTGGATTGAATTGGCTAGACCCCTTAACTGTTCACTACATGTAGCATTGGAAAAAGCTCTGTTAGGAGAAGACGCTACTCACAACTTTTGGGTCCTCTCTTCCACCAAAAAGAAAAAGAACCCTCTCAGTGCCTTAACGCGCTGCATGTTCCAATTTTGAAACAGATCAGAGGCCCTATCAATGTCTGCTAACAAATTATCCCCCGTAGCCCAATTGTCTGTCCTTCCGTACTATCTTAATAAAGGTGGAAGTGACTTTCATAAAGCCTGGTCATATCTCTCGGACCTTAAAATCTCCGACCTGGTTAAAGCCATAAACCTCCTGGAATTCCTAAAAAAGGTTCATGCTTATATACCTGGGGCTCTGCGTTCCAGGCTAGTTGAATTAGACCTAGAACTTAGCTGCAAAAAGTATAGGATGCAAAATACATGCAAAACCTCATGACGACCCCACTTGGCTCGAAAATTACACTCTACTCCCCCCCACCCACAAAAACCCTCTCCAAGCTATACTTCCAACTTGTATTAGACTCCTCAAGTGAGAAACCCACCTACTTAAGAGCTTGGAAACGGGAACTGCAGAGCTCTCTTTCAGATGAAGAGGTCAATGCAATTTTAAAGCACTCCCATGGATTCTCGAGGTGCATTCGCATTCAGGAGAATTCCTTTAAAATTATATCTATGTGGTACAAAACCCCAGATTTCCTGTACAGAGCCCACTTGTCACCCTCAGATAAGTGTTGGCGCTGTCAAGAAGAATGTGGATCCATCTCACACATCTGGTGGTCCTGTAAAGCTATTTCCAACTTCTTGACAGAAGTGGAACAAATTATTAACAGAGTCTGTGGTTCCCGTATCTCTTTAGCGCCAGCTCTCATACTACTGTGGCTGCCACATAACGGTTTCAAACCTTCCCCCAATAACCTGATCACACATATGATAGGAGCAGCAAAATTTGTTGTCCCCACCAAATGGAAAAACACTGAACCACCCACCATTAGAGAATGGTTGGAGAAAGTACACCAGATTTGCCTCATGGAAGAAATGCTGGGTTGGGAAAGAGGAAACAGGAAAACCTTTCTGAGCACGTGGCAACCGTGGTTGGATTTTTACAAGACCTATAGCTAGCTCAAACATTCCCACTCTTTGATAGAGAACATCAACTTACACCCACTCACTGATTATGAGTTTAGACCTACAAGAATTCATATGTAATGGAACACTTTTTTACCACCTCAAAGTCTTACGTTTAGTGTCACATTCTTGACCATACATGCTTCAACAAACGCACCCTAATGTGTCCTAGGTTGACTGAGTCTGTCATCTACTTTATATATATGGTACAAGAATGCTCCCATGCTTTATATCCCTAGACTGAAACTACCCATAGGTTATGTTCACTAGTTTTCTATGTTCTGTTCTGAGATTGAATGTGCAGTTATTTACTGTAAGCCAAGCCACATGATGTGCCCAATATGATCAAGTCATGGATTGACATTCCGACCCACACCTTGCCTTGCAGGAACTGGTCCCTGAGAAAATAGTCCACGTATCTTTCTTGCATGTATTATCTACATTTTCATACCGCACCTGGAAATATGTATATGTCAACCGAGTAGTTTGCGGATGTCTCTTCGCGATTACGGCATATTATGTGTCTTATGTGCCTTATTTTACTGTACTGGTCTCTCCATGTTTTGTTACTTATTGAAAATTCTTCAGAAATAAAGAATTTACAAAAAATGGTCATTTCTTACTCGCCCATTTTGGGGGGGCATTATGGGGGCACTATATAGGGGTATTTTATACTGGCATTTATTACGGGAACATTGGCTCAACTGCGGGCACTAAGAAGAGCTATTTCTTGTACTGTCATATTATAAGGAGAATTTTTACTATTAGGGGGTATTATGGTGGGCTTTGCAACTACTGGGGGCTATGGGGAACATGATTACTAGTATGGGCACTATTATTACTACTAAGTGTGCTCTGGCAGAGAATTATTTCTATTGGCGAGATTTGGGGGAGCACTGTTACTGTGGGGGCACCCTGGCACAGTATCAGCTTAGCACAATTATTTTAGGGAGACATTATGTTTATACTATTAGTGTCAGGGTCACTATTTACCGGGCATAGTTATTTTTTTTAGAGCACTGTGTGCCAATAATTGTTGAAGGGGGGACTATCTGTGTGGTACTAGTATTTTCAGGGGGACTGTTTCTGCAGTAAAGTATTGGGGAGCACAGTATTGGGGGTGGCAGGATGGGGTGTTCGGAAGATGTGAATATGATGGAAAAGTGGGAAACTAATATCTGTTTGTCAATCTCTGTATGACAAATCATCATGGTGGTCTGGTCTGAATGGAGAAGATGAGGAAAGAGAACGTCTACATCAAAAGTAACCTCACTGGATGTAAGAGGTATGTGGTGCTATGTAGGAGAGGAAATGCTCTGGCTCCTCCCCTGCCATTTGCAGAAGGAGGATTCAGATTAGGGGAAGATACAGTATAAGTATGTTGGTGGCTGCAAATGGGGCAGGGGCTTCGGCCTAGAAAGGATGGCCTATGGGTGCAGCAGGCCGCGGGCAGGTGGCAGATGGTGCGGGAACCATAGCATCCAGGGATGGAGGAGAGGGGAGGAGCTTCCTGGCTGTAGCCTGCTGTCGTCTATTGTATAATGTGAAGCAGGCAGTGCAGCCAAGGCGACCCTCCCCTCTGATGTGTAGAGCCTCTACCCAGACCTACATACCTTAAATATCATGCAGCTCCTCCTCCACTCCTCTTTTGGCGCCTCCAGGACTAGGAGGGAGGAAGTGAGGCTGCAACTGCTCCTACCACAGAGCTACATGGTGGGCAGTGTGTGAAACAGAACTGGATGGTGATTCCAGTCACAGGGAGGGAAGAAGAAGAGTTTGAGTACAGAAGCTTTATGTAGGAGGGGCTTATGACAATGGGCGGGGCAAACATTTTTGAGACACATTTTTTTCCCTTGCACTCCCCCTAGACAAAATTGCTGGGTGCTCCCCTGCATGTGGGTCCCCAACAGTTACACAGTGTCTTCTTCCGCTGTGCATTTTGGTATCATCGTGTGTCTGCTCCAGTAGGGTATTACCAATAGAGGCAGAACAGGCAGTCACTATGAGGCCCATGAGGTTGGGGGTGTGGGTGACCTGCCTGGCTGTCTCTGAGGGGGCAGAAGTTTATGACAGGGCACAGGAACACCCATGAGACAGTAGAACGGCGAATGAGATTGCAATGACATCGGGTCTCGCGGGATGAAATGATGACATTGCAACACAGGTGTTTGTGACGTCATTATGTCATTGCGCGATACCCGATGCAGGAGGGCACAGGATGTATAAACTCAGGCCACTTCGCATTCACAGTGTTTATGCTATTAATCGGAAACAAATCCAAAATCTTTCGATTCATTTGTCAGATGAGTTTTTGTGAAATTTATGACGATTCTGATTCGTTTAGAATTGATTCACTCATCTCTAACCTATATGACCTGATTTAAAGTTTTTTTGTTTCGTTTTTTTGGTCAATGTGCTGTAATCGATAAAATATTTTATATAAAAAATATTATCACAGTCAGTAGATATTTAACCTAAGTATTCTGTTAAAGGTTTATGTGTCTTATGATCATCAAAACAGTGAAATTGCTGAATCGTTTGCAACGCTCTTTGTCTTGGCAAGCGTTTTGTTGTAACTATTTTTAGTATTCGCTCACTTCATTGAAGCTTTGACTTAGTATTCAACACAAGGAATGCATGTATGTCTCATTTTTGTTTTAGTCATTAAGAACTAAATATTATACTTATAATACTTATTCTGAATCATCTATTGGGCAGCACAGAAAATGATTTATAATGTTGATTTCCTATTAAAAATTGCATACAGATATATGTGCTGAATCATCACAGATAAGGAAAATGAAAGAAGGCCATGCTCATGTGAGTTATTTAGTTTTGATTATTTGGCCAGTCATATCACCATAATAAATCCAGTGACATCACAGAACAAGTATAATAGACACAGTGATGTCATTGTACTGCAAAAAGAAAGATTGTGATGTCACATGGATGATAAACAAAGTTAAAGGGGTTCTCCGGGAATTAATAAAATGAAAATACTTAAATATTACTTTATTATAAATATATTCCGAAATATATTTAATGTAGGTATGATGGCTCATTTTGTCTGGGAAGCAATCATTAGGGGAATTAAAATTGCTGCCACCCTATTACTAGACACAAAACCTGTACTAATCTCACAGGAGAACAAGCTACTTCACAACACTGAGGTAAAGAGCTGCCTCAATCTCCTCTCTGCCCTACTTGTCAGGGGTTATGGTTCTGAATACAGATGATAAGATATTCAGCTGAATCTCTGAGGAATATAATTTATGAGGAGACATGAAGTACAGAGAGGATGGATAGGACAGACTGTGGTAATGGAGACTGCATACAAGTGTGGCTTCATGTCTCCTCAAGAACTCCATTCCCACAGATTCATCTGAAGATCTTATCATCTGTATTCAGGACCATAATCCCTGAGAAACAGAGCAGAGAGGAGGATGAGGCAGCTTTTTAGCTCAGTGTTGTGAAGTAGCGTGTTCTACTGTGTGATTAGGACAGGTTTTGTGTGTAATAACAGGACAGTGGCCATTTTATTTCCCCTGATGATTCTTCACTAGATAAAATAAGCCATTATAACTAATGAAAGGTATTTGGAAATATATATTTACATTGAAGTACAAACCGGATTCCAAAAAAATTGGGACACTATACAAATCGTGAATAAAAACTGAATACAATCATGTGGAGATGGCAAATGTCAATATTTTATTCAGAATAGAACATAAGTCACGGAATAAAAGTTTAAACTGAGAAAATGTTTCATTTTAAGGGAAAAATATGTTGAATCAGAATTTCATGGTGTCAACAAATCCCCAAAAAGTTGGGACAAGGCCATTTTCACCACTGTGTGGCATCTCCCCTTCTTCTTACAACACTCAACAGACGTCTGGGGAACGAGGAGACCAGTTTCTCAAGTTTAGAAATAGGAATGCTCTCCCATTCTTGTCTAATACAGGCCTCTAACTGTTCAATCGTCTTGGGCCTTCTTTGTTGCACCTTCCTCTTTATGATGCGCCAAATGTTCTCTATAGGTGAAAGCTCTGGACTGCAGACTGGCCATTTCAGTACCCAGATCCTTCTCCTACGCAGCCATGATGTTGTGATTGATGCAGAATGTGGTCTGGCATTATCTTGTTGAAAAATGCAGGGTCTTTCCTGAAAAAGATGACGTCTGGATGGGAGCATATGTTGTTCTAGAACCTGAATATATTTTTCTGCATTGATGGTGCCTTTCCAGACATGCAAGCTGCCCATGCCACACGCACTCATGCAACCCCATACCATCAGAGATGCAGGCTTCTGAACTGAGTGTTGATAACAACTTGGGTTGTCCTTGTCCTCTTTGGTCCGGATGACATGGCGTCCCAGATTTCCAAAAAGAACTTTGAATCGTGACTCGTCTGACCACAGAGCAGTCTTCCATTTTGCCACACTCCATTTTAAATTATCCCTGGCCCAGTGAAAACGCCTGAGCTTGTGGATCTTGCTTAGAAATGGCTTCTTCTTTGCACTGTAGAGTTTCAGCTGGCAACGGCGGATGGCACGGTGGATTGTGTTCACTGACAATGGTTTCTGGAAGTATTCCTGAGCCCATTCTGTGATTTCCTTTAGAGTAGCATTCCTGTTTGTGGTGCAGTCAAACAAGGGGTATTCTTCTGAAAAGGCCTACAGGCTTCTGACCCAGTCGGATGAGGAATGGGAACCCTCATCTGACGAATCCAGCGGGTCAGAATATGAACCTGTAGAAAGCAGTGGCAGTCTGACCCAAAGTTTGGACGAGGAGGTTGAGATCCCTGATACCAACAGGCGTACCTGGCCCTGTGTTGCTACACCACAGGTTGCGCAGGATCCGCTTCAAGGGCAGCAGAGTGGGGCTGGTGCTGTCGGATTACGTGGTGAGGCATACACCAGCAGCGCAGCCCTCCCTGGACCTAGTACCAGCACTGCCGTAAAACATGGTGAAGACGAGTACCTTATACATTTTACCGGGCGCCTTGGCTTCAAACAATACATCCCACGCACCCGTTATGGGGTCAAATTGTATAAGCTCTGTGAAAGGGCCACAGGCTACACCAACAAATTTCGGATCTACGAGGGTAAAGATCAGACCCTGGAGCCGGTCGGTTGCCCTGAATACCTGGGGAGCAGTGGGAAGATAGTCTGGGACTTGGTGTCACCCTTATTTGGCAAGAGGTACCATCTTTATGTGGACAATTCCTACACTAGTGTGCCCCTCTTCAGGCATTTGTTCCTAGAACAGATTGGCTGCTGTGGCACCGCGCCACCTAGTCGCCGGGGCTTCCCCCAACGGCTCGTTACCACCCGTCTTGCAAGGGGGGAGAGAGCTGCCTTGTGTAATGAAGAACTGCTCGCGGTGAAATGAGACAAGCGTGACGTTTACATGCTCTACACCATTCACGTAGACACGACAATACAAATAGAATGAGCAACCAGTGTCAATGAAAAGCCCCTCTGTGTAGACGACTATAATTCGCTCATGGGAGGGGTGGACTTCAATGACCAGATGTTGGCTCCTTATTTAGTTTCCCGATGCACCAGACGCTGGTATAAGAAGGTGTCTGTGTATTTAATTCAATTGGCTGCATATAATAGTTTTGTTATCTACAGTAAGGCTGGGAGAACAGGAAGAGATCATCGAGAACCTCCTGTATCCAGGAGGTTCCATGGCCCCATCCACCAGTGTAGTGAGCCGTCTACACGAGCGACATTTCCCCATGGTCGTTGCTGGTATCTCAACCCAACCGTCACCCCGAAAAAGATGTTGTGTCTGTAGCAGGAGTGGAATAAGGCGTCACCCGCTATTTCTGTCCAGACTGCCCTGACCACCCTGCCCTATGCTTTGGGGAGTGTTTCCGGAAGTACCACACACAGGTACAGTTAGCATAGGGATTGCATCTCACAGGACAGGCACACAGGACTATTAGGGCCCATTCACACAGAGCTGCTGCAAACCTCTCCTTTCACCTGGGACAAAGTGCATAATGTAAAAAAAAATCACCAGTAAGCAAAAAAGTTAACATTCTGTTCAAAAAGTTAAATAAAGTTTATATGTTCCGTTCAAATGTTATTATAAAGTGAATAAATTTATTGCGTTGCGGCCTGGTTTTTTCTTTTTTGTTACCTTCCAGGTGGACCAACCGATCGACTAGCTGCAGCACTGATGTGCATTCTGACAGAAGCATTGCGCTGCTGTCAGATTACACAAAAGTCGGTGTATGCGGCGCTACAAGACGAGATTTCTCCTCTGCAGTAAAAGATACGTTTACCAAGGCATATGAGCTGAGGGGGCGGCGGTGTTCATATGCTTTGGCAAACACTTTGTATTTTAAAAAAAATAAAAAATCCCGGCAATGATTTATTTATCCACATCGATTGATGTGAATGGAGAAATCGAGTTTGCCAGGGCAACAAGCTAAGTGGGTATGGATGTTGGGCGGAGCTCATATGTCCTGGCAGACGCCTTTCCCCTCCTTTTTTTTTTTTTGGGAGAGATTTTTTCATCCACATTAATCGATGCGAATGAAGAAATCTGTGCCATTCATTTTTTCTTTCAGCCCAGAGGCTGAACGTAAAAAAATAAAATCATTACCTGTATGCTCAATATAAGGAGAATAGCAGAAACTCCTAATGCTGGCCATACATGGAATGATTGCAGAGGCCCTCAAACTTGTGCCAAAAAAATAATAAATCTATGAACTCGCCATGCCCCTCATTGAATACCTTGGGATGTCTTCTTTCCAAAATGGGGTCACATGTGGGGTATTTATACTGCCCTGGCATTTTAGGGGCCCTAAAGTGTGAGAAGAAGTCTGGGATCCAAATGTCTAAAAAAAAAAAAAAAAAGTGTCACACATGTGGTATCGCCGTACTCAGGAGAAATTGGGGAATGTGTTTCGGGGTGTCATTTTACATATACCCATGCTGGGTGAGATAAATATCTCGGCAAAAGACAACTTTTCCCATTTTTTTATACAAAGTTGGCATTTGACCAAGATATTTATCTCACCCAGCATGGGTATATGTAAAATGACACCCCAAAACACATTGCCCAAGTTCTCCTGAGTACGGCGATACCACATGTGTGACACTTTTTTTGGCAAAGGGGCCCACATTCCAAAGAGCACCTTTAGGATTTCACAGGCCATTTTTTACACATTTTGATTTCAAACTACTTCCCACACATTAGGGCCCCTTAAATGCCAGGGCAGTATAACTACCCACAAGTTACCCCATTTTGGAAAGAAGACACCCCAAGGTATTTCATGATGGGCATAGTGAGTTCATGGACGTTTTAATTTTTTGTCACAAGTAAGTGGAATATGAGACTTTGTAAGAAAAAAATAAAAATCATCATTTTCCGCTAACTTGTGACAAAAAATAAAAAGTTCTATGAACTCACTATGCCCATCAGCAAATACCTTAGGGTGTCTACTTTCCGAAATGGGGTCATTTGTGGGGTTTTTCTACTGTCTGGGCATTGTAGAACCTCAGGAAACAGGACAGGTGCTCAGAAAGTCAGAGCTGCTTCAAAAAGCAGAAATTCACATTTTTGTACCATAGTTTGTAAACGCTATAACTTTTACCCAAACCATTTTTTTTTACCCAAACATTTTTTTTATCAAAGACATGCAGAACAATACATTTAGAGAAAAATTTATATATAGATGTCGTTTTTTAAAAAAAAAATTACAACTGAAAGTGAAAAATTTCAATTTTTTTGCAAAAATGTTGTTAAGTTTCGATTAATAACAAAAAAAAGTAAAAATGTCAGCAGCAATGAAATACCACCAAATGAAAGCTCTAATAGTGAGAAGAAAAGGAAGTCATTAAGGGTGTTTAACCTATGGGGGCTGAGGTGGTTAAAGAGACTAACCAAGCTTATAGCGAAAATTGGATAAGCTACGACTATATATAAGAGTTCGGACATTGGATCGGACATTTGGATCGAACATTTGGATCGAATATTTGGAAAATATTAGTTATCTTTTCCTTGTGACTTTTTATTAGAAACTCATTCGATATTTATACGTAATTTGAATATTGGATCATTAGATAACCATTGTGTTTCAGTTACTTTGTGTTTTTTATTAATGTTTGTAGGTACTTTTTAGTCTGGCCAGACCTGTGCATTTAATCATTTTATTAACAGTGTTATAATTTATAGTATAATATTTTAATGAATTTATTGAATAAAGTACCATTGACTCCAGATATAGAGAGTGCCCAGCCCTCCCTTTAAGTAAATGCACCTTAATTGCAATGATGCTAGGATAATCACAGTGATGTCACATCTGCGGGGTGTAGACTGAATGGCATTGGTTGGCACACTGGCAGTGGAATAATAAAGGCTTCTATCTTATTGGTATTGAATTACATTACTAAGTTTACGGCTGATGTAGTAATAAGTAAATGTAGGAATAAATAAATAAAATTGATGCAGAATAAGTCTCCCTACAGTCTCCCTGCAATCTGCCTCCACTCTCCATGCCCTCTCCCTGCACTCTGCCTCCACTCTCTCTCTCCAATGTTCTTCTATTAATCATTTTCAGCAACACTGTCCCTAGCGCATGAGCACTTGCCACGCCTCTCCCTATGCTCAGATCACAAGACAATGGCAGAGACCATGGGGGATGAAGCTTTTATAGGGCTGTGACATCACAGGGAATGGCTACCTGTGTATTGGCTTGCTGTATGGCATTATGGCTGATAATGCATGCCCAGGGTTCTTACTTTCACTTTGCAACAGGTGCAGCAGCCATTTTAGTTTCCATGAAGTGCGAGGAAATTTGGATTTGTTGCGAATCAAAGTTTTCCTAAACTTCGGACCGAATTCCGCTTTGAATGCTTCGCTTCACTCAACACTATTGGGGAAGTGCTGCCACAGCAATGTCACAGCTAATAGCAAAGAACTGAACCACTTCAATGGGGACAGAGGGAATAAAACTTAACATTTAATAGGTAATAATTAGAATAAATGGCGCAAAAAATAAAAAAATCACAAAACACAAAGAGGACAAGCCCGTGTGGGCCTAGACAAATGCAGGGTATTGCCAGTAAGACAAGAAAAGGAACATTCTCACCCGAGATGGACGTAATGAATGGATCTCATCAGGAGGGTACCATGTCAGGATTCCATGGGATGAGTCTTCCAATTCTTTGAGCTGGTGGTAACTGGATACCATGCGAAAAGGATGTCAATCAATATGTTGCTATAGGCAAAGGCAGAAGTCGGGAACTGTTTCCCTAGTTAGGCCCTAAAGCCGGGAAGGGGCTAATAAGGCCCTGCCTACCTATACGGAGTACTTGCCCCGCAAGTTCCCGACTTCTGCATTTGCCTATAGCAACATATTGATTGACATCCTTTTCGCATGGCATCCAGTTACCACCAGCTCAAAGAATTGGAAGACTCATTCCATGGAATCCTGACATGTTACCCTCCTGATGAGATCCATTCATCACGTCCATCTTGGGTGAGAACGTTCCTTTCCTTGTCTTACAGGCAATACCCTGCATTTGTCTAGGCCCACACGGGCTTGTCTTATTTGTGTTTTGTGATTTTTTATTTTTTGCGCCATTTATTCTAATTATTGCCTATTAAATGTTACGTTTTATTCATCTGTCCCCATTCAAGGGGTTCAGTTTATTTGCCTTCTGAATATTTGGGAGTATATTTGTTTAGCCTTCTGAGCTAGACCTTGCACACAGTTTTTCTAATAGCAAAGAACCCAGCAGTGATTTCTCAGCACAAGGATAATATTGTGTGCTAATATTTCATGTAACTTGGTTGGATTTTTCAGAATAGCTGTATACTGTTTTTGCTATAAACTTGTTTTAAGCAAATAGTTTGGGGATCAGTGACGTACATACATATGAAGGGGACCTAAAGCAAATATTTAATTGCAGCCCTATCTGATAGAGTGAGTTATCTTGTCCCATCTCTTTCTCATGATCCTTGGGATAACTTCCCAAACCTTGTTTGTAGGACCTATACAGAAAGGATTCCTTTACAGGTTTGCACCAGTCATGAGCGGCAGGGGCAATATTCTAATTTGCGATATTTCGCAAATATTTGGGCGAATATTCGTCATGTATTTGCAAATCTGTGATCTCCAGTCATTATTTTCTTGATTGCGAAAATCGGCAATCGGAAAATTTGCGATACGAAAATTTGTGATACGAAAATTCATGATCAACACTACTCCTAAAGTCAACACTACTCCTAAAGTCAAAGATAAGCAGTGAGAGATCATGGGTACTAATGAAAAAAAATTGAAAATATTATCGATTACGAAGATATAGCACTATATTCTAGTGCCAATATTCGCGATAATAATTTGCGATTAGAATATTCGCGATCAACACTAGTTTTCATCACACTTTAATAAAAGTAATTAAACAAACTTTACCTGGATCCCCTTTTCCAGAATCCGCATGGTTCTTTTATAGGATTTACTCTATGCCGTTAATTAGAGATGAACAAATATTTCAAAAATTCAATTAGGCCGGTTCGCCAAATTTTTGGAAAAATTTTAGTTCGATCCGAATTTATTTGCAGCGAATCGCGTAAATAAACTGCTATTTCCTGGCTGCAGAAAGCCTTTATAGTAGTGTAAAACACTGTGTCTTGCAGTAACACGCATAGGGAGTCTGCTGTGGTAGTGAAATAATACCGAGTCAGTATGACATGCAGATGACAGGCGTCGCTCTTAGAATCACTACACACTTCACTTATTTTGGCAGTCATGGGCCAAAACCGACCAAATAACTCAAGGATAAACTCAGCCATACAGGCCGAAGTTAGCACCAAGAAGAAGTGCACTCCTTTTACACCCTCGTCAGCTGATTCCACATAGATGTCTACAGAACCTGTTCTATTAAATGCTTATACAAGTAGAGCCCCCCGACAGAGTGGAGAGGGTGTCAGCAGTAAGTTTGTGTTGATGTCACTGATTATTTTGCCCTTCCTCTGATCCATCAGAACAATAACCCCCCAAAAATGATACTGTCTGTTTAGCATGCGCCTTCACTTGGTCAGTAATCCATCAGTATTGCTAATGCCCAAAAAAACAGGAGTGGATCCAAAACAGAGATAACGGTGTCAAGCATTCATGAAGCGCTGTGCTGCTGGTCAAGACAGGACCACTAGATGACACGGGGAGCTCAGGCCTCTCTCTGCGACACCTTCTTACTCTGCTGCGACCTGTGCCTATACCAGAAACATTTAGGCCTATGCTACTCCCCTGTGAAGGGCCTGGCACTTCTCTATCTGACATACTGTTAGATCAGATAAATAAATTAAAAGGAAATTAAAACACCCCAAAAAGTCTGTAATTTTCTCACTTCACTACACAACAGCAAATAAGCCCCTTTTTCCCCCACTAATACATGCAAAAAAGGGCTTTAGAACATATAACTGCACTGCTGAACAGAAAATATATTTTTATTTTACCACTAATACATGACAAAAAGGGCTTTAGAACATATAACTGCACTGCTGAACAGCAAATATATTTTTATTTTGCCACTATTACATGCCAAAAAGGGCTTTAGAACATATAAATGCACCGCTGAACAGCAAATAGGCCATTATGTTTTTCCACTTATACACGCCACAAAAGGCTTTATAACATATAACTGCACCACTGAATGACAAGAATATTTTACTCTTGACACTAATACACAACAAAAAGGGCTTAAGAAAATATAACTGCTCCGCTGAACGCCAAATGTATTTTTATTTTGCCACAATTTCACGCCAAAAAGGGCTTTAGAACATATACCTGCACCGCTGAACGGCATATATATTTTTATTTTGCCACTAATACACGACATAAAGGGCTTTAGCACATATAACTGCACTGCTGAACAGCAAATAGGCCCTTATTTTTTTCCCACTTATACATGCCATAGAAGGCTTTCGAACTTATAACTGCACTGCTGAATGGCAAGTATATTTCTTTTTTCCACTTATACACTCTACAAAAAGGCTTTAGAACATATAACTGCACCGCTGAACGGCAAATATATTTTTATTTTAATACTGTTATGTTACATGCCAAAAAGGGCTTTAGAACATATAACTGCACCCCTGAATGGCAAGTATATTTTACTTTTGCCACTAATACACAACAAAATGACTGCTCCGCTGACGGCAAATATATTTTTATGTTGCCACTATTACACGGCAAAAAGGGGCTTTAGAACATTACTGCACTACTGAACAGCAAATAGGCCCTTATTTTCTTCTAGTTATACATGCCATAGAAGGCTTTAGAACATATAACTGCACCACTGAATGGCAAGTGTATTTTAAATTTTTCTACTTATGCACTCCACAAAAGGGCTTTAGAACAAATAACTGCACCACTGAACGGCAAATATATTTTATTTTTGCCACTAATACATGACTAAAAGTGCTTTAGAACACATAACGGCACTGCTGAACAGCAAATATATTTTACTTTTGCCACTAATGCACAACAAAAATGGCTTTAGAACATATAACTGCACTGCTGAGCAGCAAATATATTTTTATTTTGCCACTATTACACACCAAAAAGGAATTTAGAACATATAACTGCACCACTGAACGACAAATAGGCCCTTATTTTTATATACACCATATAAGGCTTTAGAAAATATAACTGCACCGCTGAACGGAAAGTATATTTAACTTTTTTCCACTTATACACTCCACAAAAGGGCTTTAGAACATATAACTGCACCGCTGAACGGCAAATATATTTTTATTTTGCCATTACTACACGCCAAAAAGGGTTTTAGAACATATAACTGCACTGAATTACTAGATATGGTGAAAATTGGCCCCCACAAGTCCAATACAGGCTCTTTGAACTCTTTTGTACAGAAATATCGATCCTCCTCACTCTCTAAACCAAGTTATTCAAACCAAACCTCCCCAGAGAGACACAAATAGAGAACTCTCTCCCACTGATCAACAGGAGATGGAGAATGATGGAGAGGACATACAGACTGACAAAAGCCTCCCCATATCCAAAACCTTCTGGGGGAAAGCCCTAGCTAAATCCTTAGAACCAGTGGTGAAGGAACTACAAGATATCAAACAGGATGTCAGAAACATAGGAGGTACAGTCAAGCATTTGGAAACCACACAGTCTCAACTAATTTTCTACAGGAACCTTTAGTTCCTGTCAGGCACATATGTATAAAAGAGTGAACTGGATGGAAGACCAGGAAAACAGAGCATGACGAAACAACCTACATCTAAAGGGTATCCCTGAATCAGTACCACCAGAAGCCCTACCTGATGCAGTCAAACAACTCTTCCTCTCCATCATCCACTCTTACTCGCTAGAGATCATAGAGCCCTAAGAGATAAACCATCCAATCCCCTGAGAGATGTAATTTGCCGCCTCTTCCATTCAAAAGTCAGAGATGACATCCTGCGCCTGGCTAGGACAAAACCCCCCCTGCCAAGATGGAGGGATCTACCATATCTATCTTCCAGGATCTAGCAAGAGTTACACTCTCTAAAAGAAATATCCTGAGACCACTGACGCAGATTTTTAGAAGTAACATCCCCTACAGATGGCTGTTCACTTTTGGCCTCTCCTTGACACTAGAGGGAAAGAGACTAATCCTAAGAGACCACTCAAAATTACCTGAGATCCTACAACTACTAAAGATCACAGACTTGGACATACTGGACTGGTCCCCGATACAAGAGCTGACGGCACAGCCAACTATCCTGCCACCGACACCATGGGAATTAGTGGGTGCAGAGAAGCACGGCAGAAACCGCAAATGTCAAGGAAAGATGACACCTAGATGCATCGAAGTAGATCCCACATGACCTCTTCAGCCGTAGAGTGATAAGTGCTATTTATCATATCAATAAGTTGTTATTAGGTTTATGCTTACATACCCTACAGTTACGCATATTATAATGTGTTGGAGTTGGCGGCGGGGGGGGGGGGCGCTGCAGCGAAGTAAGGGTCAATTCACCCTACATCACACAGACCCTACCCTCTGAACTAGTTACTCCTCACCCGGGGAGGAAGATGTGTGCCTTGCGTCACCTTGCCTCCAACCCCCCTCTTACCCAGAGGGACAATAGACCAGACCCATTCTGCAGTACTAATCTAAAAGATTCCAGAATCTCCTCTTCTCTCACTAATGTTTTACATTATTGAAGTCGGCCCCATGGCTGACTTGTTATTCTGTTCACAAACCAGATGGCAGGACACATCCTTATAGCAAATATTTATGACCCAAATACACAACAAGCCTCCTGGATCCGCACCACCCTAACTCTACTAGATAGCCTTAAGAAAGGGGAACTGATCATAGGGGAGATTTCAATGTAGCCCTAGACCCCCTATTAGATACCACATCTGGAAAATCATCCCTCTCATACAAAACCCTCAAGCATATAAAAAAATTGTTACAACTTCTTTGCTAAAAGACACATGGCGCTTCACCCAACCCACTGATAGGGATTGAACATTATACTCCGCCCCACATAACTCCTATCACAGGATAGATTATTTTTTTATACAACAGACGTCTCTCAACAAAGTGCAGTCTTCAGTAATAGGCTCAAGCAGTCACTCAGATCACTCTCCATTAGAACTGATCCTGACCCTCCACACGCAACCTCCAAACAATCCTGGCACCTAAACGAAACTCTACTCTCCATGCCTTTGGTTCACTTTAAAATACTGGACCGCCTCGACCTCTTCTTCAGACAAAACCTGAACACAGGAACTTCCATCCCGATGGTCTGGGAGGCCCATAAAGCTACAATCAGAGGGGAATTCATATCTACAGGCACATTTTAATTAAAAAAAACAAAGAGATTTACAAATAAAATACATACAACTAGAGATTGGAAGGCTGGAAAAAACACACAGCAATCGTTCACCTCCAACAACTCACATCAGCATGTATGCAACTACTTGACTTACTAAACAAGAACGCCACAAAAGTCTACATGTCAGCAAAGCACTCATTTTATGCACATGGAGATAAGGCCTCAAAACACATGATGTTCCTTATTAATCAAAACTAAAATAAGCGACATCACCAAGGACCCGGCAAACATAGAGAGAGAATTCATCGATTTTTTACTCCTCTCTGTATCAATTAAACTCCCAGGAACGAGGAGGAGATTCACAGGACAGATCCCTCTCCATCACAAAGGTTCTATCACACATCACCTTACCCACACTTGCACCTTTAGCCCATGCAGAACTGCTTAAACCATTCACCCGGGAGGAGGTCCGGTCCACCCTGCGAAAGTGCCCAAAAAGCAAGTCTCCAGGCCCGGATGGTCTTCCTAGCTCGTACTATGAAGCTTTCTCCTCTGTCCTAATCCCACAGCTGACGGATACTTTTAACGCATATCTGTCAGGGGTGTCCATGCCTCATCAAGCTTTAGAAGCTTATATCACTTTAATTTATAAACAAGGAAAAGACCCTACCCAATGTGGCAGTTACAGACCAATACCATTGCTAAACACAGATCTGAAGCTTTATGCCAGCCTATTGGGGAACAGACTAAAACCCCTGATTCCCACATTAATCTCACCTGAACAGGTGGGATTTGTGGCAGGCAGGGAAGGGAAAGACAACACCATGAGAGTCTTGTCCTTAATACAGAACAGTAATAAATCCCCGTTGGTACTGTTGGGGACTTACGCAGAAAATGCCTTTGACAGGGTGGGCTGGGCCTACATGAAACAAATATTGAGCCATTTTGGTTTCCCACAAACTTTCATTGAAGCCATCTTTGTGATGTATTCCTGCCCCAATGCTAGACTACGCATTACAAGATCTTTATCAGCCCCGTTCAGGATATGTAACGGGACTAGGCAGGGATTCCCCCTATTCCCTGTCCTGTTCGTTTTGTCCCTTGAACCCTCTATTACAGTCAATTAGGGAACACCCATACATCAGTGGGTACAACGATGGAAGTTTTGTACATAGTACAGCAGCTTATGCAGATGACATTCTAATGATCATAACAAGCCCAACCACAGCACTACCTGTGTTACAGACGCTCCTGCACAATTACGGCCTTATTTATAACTTCAAAATAAATTCTACCAAATCAAAGGCTATAGGGATAAACATCAGCAAGTAAGTAAGAAGCAGCTTACAATCTCGATACCCCTTTTAATGGATGTCATCACACATTACATACCTTGGCATTACGATTAGTCCAGCCTGGAAAGATCTATATACTCTTAACTATAACCCTATTCCACGAACATTCCAATCAATGCTGGAATCATGGTCTCTCCCTTTCCTGTCTTGGATAGGACTTAAAAATCTTATTAAAGCAATACTACTTCCAAAATTACTATATTTATTTCAGACACTGCCAATTCCATTCTTAGTCTCATTTTTCACCACAATTAAAAAACCTCATAAATAAGTTATTATGGCTTGACAAAAGACTCAGTTTAAACAATGCACTGCTCACTCAACATAAAACAAGAGGAGGTATGGCACTACCTTATTGGAGATTATATTATGAAGCAGTGCATTTGTCCAAGCTGATCCATTGGACGAGGACAGATAATAGCAAGCTTTGGGTTCCACTCGAAGAACAATTAGCAAACAGCCCATTGAGATCCCTTCTATGGCATAGGGAGAAACAAACGCCTAGCCAACTTACACAAAACTCAATCACCCAGGCATCACTGAGATTTTGGTAGTCACACATGTGGAATCTCAGTCCCATTCTATCCCCACTCATGTCACTGGCAGACCTCGCAGAACTATACCTCGCAAAATACTCAAGCGTCGGTCTCAGAGTCTCGGAGTTAAAACTCATCCCGATTTACTCATTCTTAGACCCAGAAAATACAGAAGACCCACTGATCCACTCCAGAGCACATTTGAACCATACTAACCCCCTATTTGACCTCCCCTGACCCACAGAGAGAAATGATGGCCAGAGGGTAGAGAAAGGTGCTCATAGGGTGAGTATGTTCAATAAGTGGAAAATCCACTAAAAAAAAGGGTTTTGTTTGCTCACCTTTTGTGGTTGCACCTAATTGGGTGCAACCCCAGGAACGGTTGTTTGTGGATGGTTCACAGTTGGTGCAGCCCAGATCTCTCCAAATCCCTTGGGTGGGAGCCCCACCACTCGGGTTAGACAGTGGGAACAAGAAGAAAGGACGCTTGACTGTTTCGGTCGGACGTATGGAAAGTAGGAGGCACACTATCACAACTGGATGATTTGTATTTTTCAGGTTTATTGGTAGACAACGCATTTCGGGGTACTTCTGACCCCTTTATCAAGGGGTGCCTTATGTCAGTGGTGCCTGCAGCACGGCTGGTGTATCGGCAGCACGAGGTGAACGTTGACACGCTGTCAGCGTTCACCTTGTGCTGCCGATACACCAGCCGTGCTGCAGGCACCACTGAATATAAGGTTTTTGACCAACAACCTAAAAACCTCCGACTTGATAAAGGGGTCAGAAGTACCCCAAAACGTGTTGTCTACCAATAAACCTGAAAAATACAAATCATCCAGTTGTGATAGTGCGCCTCCTACTTTCCATACGTTCGAACAGTCAAGCATCCTTTCTTCTTGTTCCCACAGAGAGAAATGACCCTGTTTGAAAAATTGATTGCCTCAAGAGTCCCTTCCAAACATCCACTCTCTCAAGTCTACAAGATTCTCCAGTTCTTAAAATACCCATGTAACAAAGGATATGTATCAGAATAGAGTAGAGATTTTGATATCAAATGGACAAAACACAAAATAAAACAAATATATTGTCACTCACACAGTATATCCCGATGCACCTGCCTTCAAGAAAATTTGTTCAAATTAGTTTCCAGGTGGCATCTGACTCCAACTCGACTCAAACAGACTTAGTTCTGACAACTGCTGGAGATGCCTCTACTCAAAGGGATCATACCTACACATGTGGTGGAGCCGCCCAGTAATTCAGCCATTTTGGTCTGAGATACTAGAACTGACAAAACGCATTTGCATATTAGACAAAACCCCATCGCCAATATCTGTACTGTTAAAGATTAGATTGAACTACATACCCCACACTAAACAAAGGTTCTTCCACTTTCTGAACGCAGCAGCGAAGTTGCTGATACCGCAATATTGAAATCAACAGACCTCACCTACTATATCTCAGTGGTTACACAAAGTAAACCACATTTATCATATGGAGGAACTTTCTGCATGGAAAAATTTAGAACACATACCAATTCCTAAAGATATGGAAGGACTGGTCAGCATACCGCTCAACTACACCCGCCCTAAATAAGCTAGCGGAGACAAACTGAATCTTCATTTGTACCCCAATTCAACTCATTTGACCTCAGATTCTTCTCACTCTCGCCCTGGAGCCCTCACTACCCCAACCTTCTCCCCTCCCCAATTCACTCCGAATCGCTTGACACATTTGATACTAATATAGTTTGTTGAGTCATTGCATGTTATCCCTGCTTTATGTACTCTGTGATTATATTGTACTACAGTTATACTTGTTAAATATTGAAAAATTCAATAAAAAGAGAATTGAAAAGAAAAGAACATATAACTGCACATCTGAACTGGAAATGTATTTTTATTTTGCCACTATTACACGCCAAAAAGGGCTTTAGAACATATAACTGCACCACTGAATGGCAAATAGGCCCTTATTTTTTTTCCACTTATACACACCACAGAAGGCTTTAGAACATATAACTGGAGAGCTGAACGGCAAATATATTTTACTTTTGCCACTAATACACGACAAAAGGGGCTATAATTTTTGCACTTCACCACACAATGGCTAATAAACCTTTTTTTCCCACTAATACAAGGCAAAAAATGCTTTAGAACATGTAACTGCACCGCTCAAGGGCAAATAAGACGTAGAAATATTTTCTTGAGATAAACCCTGTTAATGGCTGTATCAAACAGCACTTGCACCCCAATAAGAACGGTTAGCTGGAATTACAGAGCTATATAATGGATCTGCAGTCAGTGAAGCAAGGTGTAATAGGATTGTTCCTATTACCCAGGTTATAATCTCCCCTACTGAACCCTGTTCAACGAAAATGCTGTGGAATTATTCCTCCCTATTCTTTCCCTACAGCTTGAATAATCTTTCCCTGCACTTGTAAATCACAATGAAGCACAATTACGTTTTTTCTAGCACTGTCCCTAGCGCCTTCTGACAACTCTCCCTGCACTAAGTACACTGGAAAATTGCAGAATCCAAGATGGCTGAGGCTATTTATAGGGCTGCGACATCACAGGGCTGGCTGCTGATTGGCTGCATGTATGGCATTATGGGTGATCCCGCCTTCCCAGAGTTCCTTGCCCCATTTCCTCACACGTACAGCAGCCATTTTAGGAAAAAAATGTAATTTGTTACAACGAAGCTTGAGGAAATTCGGATTCGGTGCAAATCAAATTTTTCCTGAAATTTTGATTGAATTCCATTTTGTGAACTTCGATTCTCTAATCTCTACCTTTGATGTATATCCTCATTGAGACATGGCTAAATGGGACGGTACGGTAGACTCAGGAATGTGGGCATTGATACTGTGCTGGCATTCTTTTTCAAATTTTGTATACATTTCACAAAATCTTTAGGAAAAAAAACATGGGTATAGAGACTAAGCACTGATCTGGTCTGGGCAAGATTTTTGATTCACTAAAGTATGACAGCAAGTCAGTGATTTTGCGTGGTTTGGAATTTACGCGTTTTTCCAAATGTACCTTTCAAGTACCTTTAGTCAGCATTTGTCATTGGCAAGCTTGGTGAAGGTCATTATTTTTGGATGAGCATTAAAACATATGAGCAATAATATTAATCTATCAAAACAACCAGAAGCCTTACGGAACCAAAATAACATTTTACCTACTTAAATTATAAGGTGTATTATAAAATAGCATGTCAAACTTTGTCTGTCCGATACAGTGTAAATAGTTTAGCTTTGAAATCTTTGACACATTTTCTTGCAGAAGATGAAATACTTTTGGTAAACCACTGTGGCTGAAGAGTGAACGCATAACATTACAACGAACTGGCAAACAAAGCTAATTTTCCAGATTCTTAGTAAAATATAGCTATATGTATTTGTCTTAATATTTCAGAGTCTATGAAGGTGGAAATTTGTGGTTTTGGGAGCCAAGAAAAAATCAAGGTACACTAAACATTATACTTGTCCCATATGGGACAATGACAAAGTTCGGCCAAGATACTGTCATGTTGTGCATAGGAGAGCATACGGGTATGTGTAGGAGAGGTCAGTGTTATGTGATGTTCTAGATCTTCTGTTGTTAAATTAACACAATGCAGAACAATCTATTATCCCTCAGTTTATGTGGATAATAACCAGGATATTATTTGATCAGAGGTGAACTTAGGACAAAAACATTTAGCCATTTTATGCATATAAATGTGTGTGCCTTACTGGTAATTGTTATAATTTGTGTAATATCTATCTATCTATCAATCTCTAATCTATCTATCCCTACCAAACCACTCGATTTAACATTAGTGTACATCTGTCCATGTAGAGCCATTTATGACATACAGATAGAATAAAAGGCTCTTTGTCATGTGTAGGAAGAAAGATATATCACAGGTATAGTCAGTTTCCTGGCAATCAGGGAAGGAAGCAGAAGCAGCAGCATAGGCAACTTTTTTCCAGGACTTGGTACTGCATGCCTGTTTGTTACAATGAGGACCTCTCGTCTGTTCCTTACTAACTTTGTTTCTGGCAGCTGCTATGTAACTGCATTATCCCTGAATAATGTTCTGTTATTAACTTGCTTAGACCTGTTTCACATTTGTGGAAGGAGTTCCAGCATAGAACAGTGGTATTTGTCCAGCCAAGTCCTAGCATATTTGCCAGATAGTGTCTGGATCTTTGCCAGACCCCATTCTAGTTAATGGGGCCAATGGGCATACCAGTAACGGCCAGCAATTCTGGATCCAGAGAGCTCCAGAAGACCAGCCAGTTAGGCTTTAACATTTCTTTAGTTTCTGTGCCTCTTTGCCAGGTATAGAAAAAGCTGTATGCAGTTTGTTTCCAGAGTCATGACTCCTAGTCTGTATGCTTTGAGTACCCTCTAACATTTGGGGTTCTATGTTCTTATTGTTCTCTGTATTACTGTGAATTTGGCTTTCTGTTTGCTGCTTGGGTTTTGATTTTAAGTCTCTCTTGTTCACATAGCAATTTCAGTTCAGTTTCTGCCAAATCTTTTTACCGACATGCATCGCTTTCGGCCTGTATGCCAGTGCCTTCTGCCATCTGTTTCATTACTGAACTCCATCTCCCTCATCCGTTGCCATCCTCATCCAGTTTTCTGTCATCTATCGGTAAATTTAATATTCTGTCAAACTACTTTGTGCTTTCTATATCTTTTCGCGTGTCTGTTTGTTTATTCTGCTCTGGTCATATGACTCGCCATCAACGAGCATCGTATAGACAGGCTCTCATTGTGGACAGCACAGAAGATTTGCCTAACAAGGGGACATGGCTTATGATATATAGCATGCGGCACTGAATATTAACAAAACATGTATTAGTATCATATAATCCTTTTATATACACATCAGTCTCAACTAGCCAGAAAGTGGCCAACTCTTTTTATAGTTTAGCGCTATAGTAGGGCCAGGCATGGGATTCAGCCATTTCCCTCCAGTTCCCCAGATTCGGTTGTTAAAATTACAACTGGATCGGAGAACCGTGTTACCGGCTAAGTCCCGATCCGGTGCTCTGGCGGTAGCAGGGCAGCTGGAGATGTTCACTTCTATTGCTTCACGCATTGTTGATAGTTTAGCTCCTTAATTGGGTGGTATGTGTGTGTAGTGTATATATAGTATATTTATGTATGTGTACCATGTATGTGGAGTATTTATGTGAATGTTTGCTGCATATATATGG
This sequence comes from Bufo gargarizans, assembly GCF_014858855.1. Taxonomy (NCBI): domain Eukaryota; kingdom Metazoa; phylum Chordata; class Amphibia; order Anura; family Bufonidae; genus Bufo; species Bufo gargarizans. The sequence goes on along the minus strand of NC_058084.1, from coordinate 391,703,513 downwards.
TGCATTTATATGTAAATGTACTGTCACGCACGTGTACGCTGTTGAGTAGGGAACCTGTGAAAAAATTTGAATCCCAGTGTAGGGCATAATTTAGTATCCATTACCATGCTTTTAACTTTCACACACTTTTAAATGTTGCTGTCATGTTAAATATGGCAGATGTACTAAAAGCAGCAAATAAAGAATTACATGAGAATATCTTAAAAACAATATACATTACAATCTTTACACCAAAAGACTTGGTGTAGTCTTCATGGCAGAATGTGAGGATAAAAATAGCAGATAAATAGATGATGTATGTTGGAATGCATAGCCCTCAAAATAATATCAGCACATAATGTGGGAGTCCAGGTGCCCTGGCACTAGTTGAAAGGCTGACTCACTGTTGGTGTTGGCTATCCATTTTTCTCAATCTGCCTTCCAAACTAACCACATTGCCTGATTCAGTAACGCGTAGTTTAGAAATAAACACATGCTTGATGATATTATCATTCAAAGCTTGAGGATTAATGGCTTCATGACCTCTTTCTCTTGGACCACACCTAGGGTTGTCCAAAGTTCTGTCATCTTGGTTTGACTTCTCAAAATACACTGTATATTCTAGCAAGGAAGTATAATTATATTGTTCATAAATATTTGCTTGAAGTGAAAAAGCCTTTGAGCACATTGGATTCGCTAGTATCCTACAAGTTTCTTGCTAAATCATTATGACAATTTTTTATAATCTTAATTGGATTAGAATATGTAAATTTAGGTATACCTCAAGACAACTTTACCCTTGCCAGTAGTACTAGACTCAGTTATTCAGCATAAATACTTTGGTGTTGCTTGATTAAAATCTTCAATCCCTGAATGATTTGAGAAGCACTAGCGATGTCATCATGACAAAGATCTACATCTAACATATGGATCCCTTTATATTCTTGAGTAGAAATTATTGCATTTTCCAAAATTTCTTTCAGGTCTCTGAATTGTTCTGAATAAATTTGGTCCTAATCGAAAGTGCTCCAATTGCCATGAAAAGTTGCGAATGACATTCTGAGGTCTCCTGTATCCATCTCCTTTCAAACTCTTTAACGCAAAGTCAGCATTAGTAATGATAAAGTGACAGCAACAAACAGTGTTTAATAACTCATGAAATATGTCTTCTTCTCTGTCTTCTGACATATAAAATAATGGGCAAGACAGTAATTGCCGTTGAGTTATTGGCAACTGTGTCTCATCATCATCCACCTTATTAAACAGTAATTGCCGTTCCCCATCGTCATCTTCTTCTTGTGATTGTGGATGCTCAAGAGTTTGGGAATCAGGGCACAAGATCTGTCCCTTTTCAAGCGTGCTTGGCGAGAGGGCCAAATCAAAGCATGGCGCTGAAAAGAGCTCCTTGGAATATCCGAGTGTGGGATCACTTGTTTGCCCAGACTCTCCATGGTGGGAGGAAGGAGGATCAGGGTGAGAATTGGGTTGTGCAGACTCTTGGCTACTGAGACTGGACTTGGTGGAAGACAGGATGGTGCTTAACCGACTGGAAGCATTATCTGCTGCAATCCAACCGACCACCTGGTCGCACTGGTCTGACTTCATGAGTGGTGTCCTGCGCAGCCCTGCAAACTGGGACAAGAAGCTAGGTATCGTGGATGATTGCTTTTTTTGTGCTCAGGCAGCAGGCACAGTTCACCGCGCCCAGGGCCATGGCCTCTGCGTGCACCATCAGCATCACAGTCACTGTCACGTCCCGTACTGCTTGCCTTCTTCATATTAAATGTTAAATATTATTGAAAGTCTGTCACATGTACAGTAGCGTAGGATTTGGAAGTGTATGCACAAACAAATTTAAAAAGGTATTTGGGTTGTGGAAACGTCACACAGGAGACATCCCGCAGATGTCAATGCTGTCACCAATGGCTAATGAAAAATTACAGGGAATATCACAGGTATTTAAGATGAAACATTATACAGGAGAGGTATCACCGGTAATGTCACTGTACACAGAGTCTACACAAAAAAGTACACTGTATGTCACTGATAAATTTTTGAAGCGCACATGTTAAGCTACTTTCACACTAGCGTTCGGAGCGGGTCCGTCTGATGTTTCATCAGACGGATCCACTCCTATAATGCAGACGTTTGCATCCGTTCAGAACGGATCCGTCTGCATTATAACTTAGGAAAATTTCTAAGTGTGAAAGTAGCCTGAGCGGATCCGTTCAGACTTTATATTGAAAGTCAATGGGGGACGGATCCGCTTGAAGATTGAGCCCTATGGTGTCATCTTCAAGCGGATCCGTCCCCATTGACTTCCATTATAAGTCTGGACGGATCCGCTCGCCTCCGCACGGCCAGGCGGACACCCGAACGCAGCTTGCACCGTTCAGGTGTCCGCTCACTGAGCGGAGCGGAGGCTGAAAGTGGCCCTAGTAATGTCACTGTCAGAAGCAGACACCATCTGTTAACAAAGTACACTGAATGTCACAGATATCTTTTGGATGCGCACACGTTACACTGCAGATGTGGCACAGCTAATGTCACTGTCTATAGCGGACACCATCTACGGAAAAAGTACACTGGGTGTCAGATGATTTTTGGATGCACACACTTTACACTGGAGATGTGGCGCAGCTAATGTCACTGTCCGCAGTGGACAACGTCTCCGAAAAAAGTACACTGGATGTCGCAGATATTTTTTGTATGTGCACACTTTATAATGGAGATGTGGCGCAGCTAATTTCACTGTCTGCAGCGGACACCGTCTATGGAAAAAGTATAATGCATGTCAGATATTTTTGGGATGTGCAGACTTTACACTGGAGATGTGGCGCAGCTAATGTCACTGTCCCCAGCGGGTACCGTCTACAGAAAAAGGACACTATATGTCACAGATACATTATTTCAGCACACAGGTTACACAGGAGATGTGGCACTTGTTATATCACTGTCAGAAGCGTACACCATCTATTGACAAAGTACACTGTATGTCACAGATATTTTTTTGGATGCCCACACTTTACACAGGAGATGTGGTGCAGCTAATCTCACTGTCTGCAGCGGACACCGTCTAAGGTAAAAGGACATTTTATGCCACAGATAACTTTTTTTTGCTCACACGTTACACTGCAGATGTGGCACTGGTTATGTCACTATCAGAAGTGGACACTGTCTATTGAAAAAGTACACTGTATGTCACAGATATTATTTGGATGCGCACACTTTACACAGGAGATGTGGCGCAGCTAATGTCACTGTCCGGAGCGGACACCGTCTACGGAAAAAGTACACTGGATGTCACAGATTATTTTTGGGATGCGCACACTTTACACTGGAGATGTGGTGCAGCTAATGTCACTGTCCTCAGCGTACACCGTCTACGGAAAAAGTACACTGGATGTCACAGATTATTTTTGGATGTGCACACTTTACACTGGAGATGTGGCGCAGCTAATGTAGCTGTCTGCAGCGGCATGATGCGCTCGCTAAAAATAGATATTGCTGCCACACACAAAAGAAGAAGGACTTTTGGGTCTGTAAAGTTTTAGAAATTTAGCACAGGTTGCGCTAAAAATATACAGTTACAAAAAAAAAGTATGTGAACCCTTTGGAATGATATGTATTTTTGCACAACTTGGTCATAAAATGTGATCTGATCTTTATCTATAGTCACAACAATAGACAATCACAGGTTGCTTAAACTAATAACACACAAAGAATTAAATGTTACCATGTTTTTATTGAACACATCATGTAAACATTCACAGTGCAGGTGGAAAAAGTATGTGAACCCTTGGATTTAATGACTGGTTTAACCTCCTTTGGCAGCAATAACTTCAACCAAACATTTCCTGTAGTTGCAGATCAGACATGCACAACGGTCACGAGTAATTCTTGACCATTCCTCTTTACAGAACTGTTTCAGTTCAGCAATATTCTTGGGATGTCTGGTGTGAATCACTTTCTTGAGGTCATGTATCTCACAGTATCTCAATCGGGTTGGGGTCAGGACTCTGTTGTTGATTTACTTCTATGCTTTGGGTCGTTGTCCTGTTGCACACATCTTCTGTTGAGTTTAAGCTGGTGGACAGATGGCCTTAAGTTCTCCTGCAAAATGTCTTGATAAACTTGGGAATTCATTTTTCTATCGATGATAGCAATCCGTCCAGGCCCTGACGCAGCAAAGCAGCCCCAAACCATGATGCCCCCACCACCATACTTCACAGTTGGGATGAGGTTTTGATGTTGGTGTGCTGTGCCTTTTTTTCTCCACTCACAGTGTTGTGTGTTTCTTCCAAACAACTCAACTTTGGTTTCATCTGTCCACAGAATATTTTGCCAGTACTGCTGTGCAACATCCAGGTGCTCTTGTGCAATCTGTAAACGTGCAGCAATGTTTTTTTGGACAGTAGTGGCTTCCTCTGTGGTATCCTCCAATGAAATCCATTCTTGTTTGGTGTTTTACGTATTGTAGATTCATTACAGGGATGTTAGCATATGCCAGAGACTTTTGTAAGTCTTTAGCTGACACTCTAGGATTCTTCTTCACCTCAATGAGCAGTCTGCGCTGTGCTCTTGCAGTCATCTTTACAGGACGGCCACTACTAGGGAGAGTAGCAGCAGTGCTGAACTTTCTCCATTTATAGACAATTTGTCTTACCGTGAATTGATGAACAGCAAGGCTTTTGGAGATACTCTTATTACCCTTTCAAGCTTTATGCAAGTCAATAATTCTTAACCGTAGGTCTTCTGTAGCTCTGTAGCTCTTTTGTGTGAGGCATCATTCACATCAGGCAAAGCTTCTTGTGAAAAGCAAACCCAGAACTGGTGTGTGTTTTTTATAGGGCAGGGCAGCTGTAACCAACACCTCCAATCTCATCTCATTGATATTTTTGCATCACCCTAATCGGGTGTCTGGGGTCCACAGCACACTCCAGGGGTGCTGCAGCTTGTTTTACACCAGTATGTTCCCTCTAAGAGGGCAAGGTATGGCGTGAAGCTGTACAAACTTTGTGAGAGTACCTCAGGGCACACTTAAAAGTTTTGTGTGTATGAGGGGCGAGATTACCATATTCAACCCCCAGAATGTCCCCTCACTCTGGGTGTTAGCGGGAAACTTGTGTGGGACCTTATGCACCCACTGCTAGATAAGGGTTACCACCTGTACGTGGATAACTTTTATACTAGTATCCCCTTGTTCCAGCCCCTTGCTTCCAGATCCACGTCCGCTTGTAGGACCTTGTGGAAAAGTCAACGCGGCCTTCCTACCCACCCCCTACAGGTACCAATGCCCAGGGGTGAGTCCCGTGCCCTTACCAGTGGAAACCTGTTGCTGGTCAGATAAAAGGACAAGAGGGATGTCCTTGTACTGTCCACAATTCACGGTAATGGCATCACCCCTGTCACTGTGCGAGGTACCGCAGCAACTGTCCTCAAGCCCGATTGTATCGTCGACTACAATCGGTATATGGGAGGAGTTGATCTGAACGACATGCGCAAAACCCGGGCATGGTACAAAAAAGTTGCCTTGTATACCTCTTTTTTTCTGTCCCGGAGCACTGGCAACACAGGGAAATTCCTGCAGTTCTATGAGGCAGTCCTCAAGGTCCTGATCTTTTCTGACCGGGAAAGAGCAGGTCAGAGTACCGCGGGAACTGGAGGAGCCCGGATCTTCCCTAGCCGGATCGTCCCTGGCCAACACTTTCTAGGTGTGGTTCTCCCATACTGGAAAGAAGGGAGAGTGTGCAGAGTGTGTCACATGAGGGGGAGTACAAAATTTATAATCCCCTTCCCCAATTTTAATTCTATTTGGCCACTCGCCCTGAAAAAAAATAAAATAAACTATGGCTCTCATGACGTAACCCCTTAGATGAACACAGTAAAAAAAAAAACTAAATAAATCAGTTTACAAAATATAATTTTTTACACCTTTTCTTTTTCTTTTTTTTTTACTGTGTTCATCTGAGGGGTTAGATCATGTGTTATTTATATAGAGCAGATTCTTACAGACGCGGCAATACCTAATATGGCTACTTTTAAAAATTTATTTAGGTTTTACACTGTAATATCCTTTTTTAAACAAAAAATATAAAAATTTTGTATCTCCATAGTCTGAGAGTCAGTTTTTATTTTTAGCCGATTGTTTTAAGTAGAGTCTCGTTTTTTGCGGGATGAGAGGACGGTCTTAATGGCACTATGTTAGGGTGCATATGACTTTTTGATCGCTTGCTATTAAACTTTTTGTGATTTAAGGTGACAAAAAAATTGCTTTTTTTGTCACTTTACATTACAAAAAGTGTAATAGTAAGTAATCAAAAAGTCATATGCACCCCAAAATAGTGCCAATAAAACCAGTGCCAATAAAAAAATACAGATGAGCAAATTGATTCTTTAGAACTGAAATTCAATTTTTTTTTTTTATTTTTTTTTTAAAGCCAGGTGGGGGTTGAATCTCCCTAAAGAGACCAGTCCTGTGTGGAAACTTACTGGAAGTACTCCATGGTATGGAAACTAATTGGCAATGCTTCATGGGAAAAGAATATGCAAAGAAGCATCTCCTAAGGAAGACATGGTGCTGGCCAGAATGTTCTCTTCCTTGGTGGATACCTCTTCATATTCAAAAGAGAGAGAGAGAGAGATTTTCCAGGCATTTAAAGCACTTTTGCTTAGGATAGAATCGATTCGTACCAGATTTGAATTTCTTAGCTGATTCGGTGCATCTGACTCGATCAGAATTTTAGGAAATTTGCTCATCTCTAATTACAAATCATTCTAAAGTTGCATTATGTAGTTTAACAGGATGAGTTTCATTTTCTATAAATAAATACTCAGGTTGACCCCTTTTTTGCATAAATTCTACGGTTTCCTCATAGATGCTGCAGAGCTGTATTTGCATAGCCTATACAGATACACAGCAGGGAGCCATGCAGTATTCATGTGCAGCTGCACAGACTTTGTCATGGACAGTATGTTTGGAACTATTCACCAGTAGAAGTATTACTTCTTACATATGGTTTCTTTAAAGCATTACACAATTTTTTAAAATCTTTAATGCTCAGATTCCAACAGGAAAATGTAGGGCAAGTAGAAGCCCCATGCACTAGAATGGCAGCCCTATTATGGCTCTGTACAAAATTGGAGCCAGAATATGGCCATGTCCATGGGCCTAAACCAAATTCTTGTTACCTAACTATTGCACTTTGTTAGATTAAAGTATCCCATTTTGCCGACCACCCAAAATACCAAAGCATTATTCTGTTTAATCTATATTTAAATAGTAAATTAGTCACATATTTAACTTTTAGTGCAGGAAAAGCTAGATGATATCTGTAAACTAGAAATATTTTTCCTCTTGCCTTTAATATTAAAGAACACAACCCCCAACTGACATATTTGGCTGTAGTGATCTTTTGGCAGCTCTTATGTCTGCTTAATTTGTTCTGTTGATGGGATTTCGCATCAGATCACAGTGAAAATGTACCAAGTCCGTCTATTAATGAGCCATTTTGTTTTTTGGCAATAGTCAAGTAAGCCCTTATGTGTGGACAGGATGCATATAAATGTTTAACTATGTTTAGACTGTGCAGAGTAAAATTGTAACTGTACGCCAAAACATACTCTAGTGTTGATAAATCATACATTTATATGTAGGAATTATATGGAATAATTCTTCAAGAGGCACTGATGTTTAGCTTGGTGGCACACAAAAGAAGAGGCTTTTAAGAATATTATTTGTTTCTTCAGGAATCAGGAACAATCCTCTAAAAGCAACATTAAAAATTTGTATTGATTGCACAATATTAAAGGGGTTGTTTAGGATTTTCATATTAAAGGGCTATCCTCAGGATATGCAATCTTTATTAGATCAACAAGATCTGATGACCACCAAATCAGCTGCTTTGGGAGACCGCTGGCTGCAGAAGTCAGTGCTGGAACTACACAGCGCAATCCATTGTGTAGTGGATGCAGTTGATAACTGTAGCACTGCTCCTATTCATTTCAGAGAGTTAAGTAGTTCCATCTCTAATTTCCAGCACTAAAGCTACAAAGTGACAGGTGGCACTTATGACTAAATAAGAGTGAATAGTAGTCCATTATCATTAGTATGCTTTTAGAGAGTGGGAAATTCACTCACCTCCACTGAATGCACCAGACTCCATTTAAAGTAGTTTTTTCTTTAATGTTGGTAGAAATTTATTTAAATATGCTGTACAAGTGTTACTGGCAATGTTTGTGTAAACACTGCGCCAACCAACTGGTTTGACTTTGGGCTAGACCCAAGGGTGTTATCCTGGCGGTCCCCTGGTATTCATCCTTTAACTCAAGTACAAGAATCTGGACTTCACTGTAGGGGAGCCACTACCTCTTGGAACAGTACCAGTGTGGTTGGCTGCTGACCCATGGGAATCAGAGACACTGGCGTGTGACACCTCGGAAACAGGCAAACTCATAGTCAGGAAACAGGCAGAGGTAAGGGCTGACAAAGTTCATTTAAACAATCCAGAGGTCAGGGCAGGCAGCACAGGAACAGAACAATGAACAGGCACAGGTCAGATATACATACAGGCAAAGGTATAAAGCTTTTAAGGCTGTAGCTAGCTAGAGACCTATCAGATCTGTACAGACCAATTGCATTGGCCAAGTCGGAAAGAATCAGCAAGGTTTATATAGGAGCAGCTGATTAGCAATTGGACACAGACATGCAAAAGATCAGAGAGCAGGTGTCACAAGGGTGTCAAGAGCCACGTCTGACTCCGTTGTACCCGGGGTCAGGAAGTCGCAGCGGGTGGCTGCGCGCTCTATGTCTAAAGATCACGCTGTTTCTTAATGATAGTTTTCTGTGTTTGCCTTACTATCCTTTTTGTCTCACTCAGGGATCCGTAGCTTCTCCTCCTCAGCTGTTTCTTGTCTGTCACTCCCAATCTCCTTATATTCTCCTCTCTCACTTCTCTGGTTGCCAGATATAGAGCTTCCTGCCTGGACTTCTATACTGACCCACTGGAGCTGTGAATCCTGGTTGTTGTTCCAGGGTGTTACCCTCCGGATCCCTGTTGGGCTTTTTGTTGTCTTCTGTTGTCGCCCACCTGGGATTATATGTTGTCTGTATTGTCTGTCCTCCCCTTGGTGTTTTCCTTTAGAGTTAGTGGTGCGGACTAGTGTTCCCACTGCCCTATTCACTATCTAGGGCTCATCTTAGGGAAAGCCAGGGTTTTAGGCACGCGATCGGCGTACGGGTGAGGAACCTGTCTAGGGACGTCAGGGCAGTCAGGTGCCAGCCTCAAGGTGAGATAGGGGTCACCACCTTTCCCTCTCCCTTGGACAGAGCCTTCCCTTTTCCCTCCCTTTGTGTCACCTATGTGATAGGCACACCGATCGTGATAGCAGGAGAAGATTAACCCTAATGGAACATGCCTACTGCAAGCTCCAAGGCACCAGTGACATACTGGATGGTCTCATAAAGAGCCTTTCCAGTGACAGAGGTCACCACTAAGGGCTTTTCCAGGAGGTGGATGGCTAACTGATAGTGTTGAGCAAAGTAAAGCATTCAAAGCAGAATTCGGTCCAAAGTTTAGGAAAACTTCGATTCGCAACGAAACCAAATCTCCTCGCGCTTCGTGGTAACTAATCAGGTATTCCTAGAATGGTGGATGCAAGTGTTACAAAGTAAAAGTAAGAAGACCGGGAATGCAAGATCACCCATAATGCTGTTCAGCCCGCCAATCCACAGGTAGCCATCCCCTATGATGTCACAGCCCTATAAAACCCTCATCCCTCACAGTCTCCTCCATTGTCCTGTGAGCTAAGCATAGAGAGAGACATGGCAGGCGCTAGGGACAGTGTTGCTACAATAATCCAGCTGCCATGTTAGATCCATCCACCATGTTAGTCTTTTTAACCCTAATAGTTCCCTGTTGTGAATCCCTCAGTTTTATTGCTTTAATGAAGGTTTTTCCTCTTTAATATGAGCTGACAGGCTCTCCCAGAATGCTGCCACTAAAGCTTCTTTGTTCAAGGTCCCCTTACAGGACAGGGTACAGAATTTAGTGGCATAATGCCTAACAGGCAGATCACCCTGGCAAAGTTGCAAAATGGAAGAGGTTGCAGAAGAGGTACATCCAGGTTTGCCTCTCTCCCATAATGGATTAGGGCAGATGAGGGCCACGCAGGACAGGAACAAGATCACAAAGACAATCTTGGACAAATCAGAAGAAAACAGATGTGGATGTAGTACAAAATAAGTAGGGAAGTAAGGAAGCCATGGTACAGCTTGGTATCTCAATCGTAACATGGAGGTAAAGTAGACTCTCCTGCAGACAAGACTACAGGCGAAGATGAAGCTGTGGTAATGGTCAAGACTTTCTGGTGGGTAGACTTGTTGTGCACAAAATCCAACAGTCGTTTTTAGTGGTCAAGCTGTTGAGCTGGTTCCTGGCATACTTCGGGTAAGGTCAGTGGGATTGATGGCCTGTGCAAACTTTTACCGGCAATGGCTGTGGAAACAATGTGCCAACCAAATGATTTGGGCTGGTAAGGGTGTTCTTCTGGCAGTCCCCTGGTATTCACCCTTTAACTCCTATACAGGAATCTGTACTCTACTGCAGGGGAACCACAAGACCGCTACCTCTTGAAATAGTCCCAGTGTGATTGGCTGCAGACCCAAGGGCATCAGAGACACTGGTGCATGGCACTGAGGTAACAGAAAAACTCTTGCAGTCAGGAAACAGACAGAGGTCAGGGCAAGAAAAGGTGCAAATTTGTGAAACAATCCAAAGATCAAAGCAGACAGCAAAGGAATAGAACAATGAACAGGTACAGGACAGGTACAGAGGCAGGCAAATGGATAAAAGCTCTTACAGGCTCTGGCTAACTAGAAAGACCTATCGGATCTGTAAAGACCAATTGCACAGGCCGAGACTGAAAGAAACAGCTAGGAATGTGCAGGAGCAGCTGACCGCATTTAGACAAAGCCATGCAGCAGCTCACAGAGCAAGAGAAGATTATTCCTAGCAGTGCCGAAGACAGAAGTACAATGAATACAAGTTCTAATTCATACACTGGAAGCCAGCACCTGTGCATGCAGGAAAGCAGCGTCCGTTAACATCCAGTGTCACAACAAGTTACAGTCTGAAGAGGAAGATTAATTTGAAAGTTGGGGAGAATGAGCTCAGTTCCACCTCACTTCAATTAAAATGGAGCACGTGGAAGTATAAACTTGCCATTTCTCATTTGGCATCTTTTTCTTACACCACCTCATAGCTGCTATGCGTATACACCAAAATGTGGTATATACAGCACAAAGCCTTGTTTGTTATTGTGAAGCAATTTGAGACAGGATCCAGGAGCACAATACTTAGTAAATCTTCCTCTCCATGGTTTTAAAGATAAAAATAAAAACACCAGTACCCTAATGAAATATGGTGAAATTTGACTGTTATCTTGCAGTCAATGGCATGATCAAATATGACTTCAAATATGAAGACAAGCGTTAAAGGTGACTATACACAGATAGTTTTCAGCAATTTGTCCCAACTCCTCCGTACATGCGCATGGTTTTCAGTGACATATCATTCATGGAAACACAGTCAGGACACCCCGAAACACTATAGCTATGAGCACAGTCAGCCAACTTTAATCTAATGACACCCTTAATTTGATGACAGAGAACATGACAAGTGCTTTAGAAAATAGTGAACTTGAAAAATACACTGCACTTGGAATAACATTTGGAAAGTCACATTTTAAACTGACATCTAGACTATAAGAATGTGAGAAGTCAAAACTGTCATGAGTAGAACAAAAACTATAAATACCCAAAAGTGCACCTGTTGAGATTTCAGCATAGTCCTTCAATGATAGTGATGATTTACAAGTGTGTGAATGCACTGCTTCTGATTTATCAGCTACAGCGGCTGTCACGATGCCAACATAACCTCAAGTCCTCCAGTAAAAAAAAGTCAGGAGAATGAATGTTCAGCTACTGGTGGTATTCTAAGCATTTAAATCAGTTGATCCTACAAGAACAGTGAATTTATCGTGCCTATTAAAAATGGTCTTTGGGGAGTCCTACCAGTCTCTTAGACATGCTTGATGGGCTGGTCTGTGGCTGACTGAGCTAACATCTAAGCAGCAGGGGAAGACTGTGTTCTGGAAACAGGCTGGTGTTTTTCTAATCCCTCCATGCCAACTGTATCCATCTCAGCCTGGTAGATTTAAAATTGGTTGATACGCTGATGGTCTGGGGACTGCAGTTGCCAAGAATACAGCACAGTAGAAAGTAACATGAGAGGGGATCAAGTAAGACATTGGGAGAAACATGTCAGCAAATTAAGTTCATTAGGTCAGGCCTGTTATAAATGGTGTAAAAAAAAAAAAAGAGAGCGACTCAGTCAATAAATTAAATCAACAGATGTTTTTTCAGTGACATTTGAGAATCATCAGGTCTGGTGAATACTAGATCATGTCCGGAAACCTATCAGTTCTCACAGTCTAAAATGAACATTAATATTAATATGAATATTGGACCTCATGGGCCAAAACGTTTAGAAGAAATTACAACAATCAACAAAGACTTCATGAACAAAGCCTTTCTCATGATTAATGGCAGACTGATATTGATACCATCTGGCAACTGTCACATTTAGATCTTACAAACTTCTATATTCAAAAATAATAGAATTTAGAGCTTGTACAAAGTGTGGATATTTTGTGTCTGGAATGGCACGAAAGCTCAAAGCACACCTTTAAGAATGTATTTTGGAAAATAGAATCCATTAGACTATGTTCGCTAAACCTTCAGGAGATCCATCTCCCAATATTATCATATTAATTCCTGATTTTTATTTTAAAAAAAATAATGGTTTACGGGAGGAAACATTGCCTATACATTGCGTCAAACCAGCCTAGTCTGAGAAAACCCTACTCTCCATTAACTCAAAAATTTTAAAAGGACACACCCATAAAATTTTTCCGAGTGGCACCTCTGCTGAGCATCTCTGGTCACATGCCGGTGCTGCTTGGGGCACATCACCATTGAGGTCAGAATGGCTTCAGTGTTTATCATCACTCCCGGGGACCAGAAGCAGTAGGGATGGAAGCCTCAAAGCTTGAATGGAGGAGCTTTCAAAAAGTGTATTCTTTAAGCAGTTTTTCGCTGCTCAATCATTTTTCTTAAGGGTCAGACAACTGGGGAATAACCTCAATCTTGGACTACTAGCCACTGTAATACATAAGTAGTCCTGCAGATCAGAATGTTTTATTTTCATACTTCTCCTCGTCCCTGTGCTGTTACAGTTTAAAGTTGTGCTGAACTACATTGTCAGGACTGCTGTCCATGTACACATGCTGTGCATGTACATATGTTTGCACAGCAGTCCATACTTTGTATTTGAATGCAGCTGTGAGTGCTGAGTGCTGACAGCACTGGCACAGGGAACAGTTGAACATTTTTTTAAAAAAAGTAGTGATCTTGGATTTTGGACTCCTTATTTGCAGTACTTCTAATGTATTGCTGCAGATAATAGTCTAGAATCATGGTGACAGATTCCCTTTAAGTCTAACAAATAATCTTATTCGGTATGACCAGAAATGTTTCAAAAGTGACATTCAGAATTCTAATACACTTGCTAAAAACAGCTAAAGACTTTGGAACTAAGACAATGGCCAACACAGCTCCTCAATAACTCACTGATGAGGAGACTAATGACAGCTAGATTGATAGGGTCACATAACAGATCGGCTCTGTCCACACTTTAGTTTCCGTTTTTTGTTTTTTGACTGATGATCTTTGTCATCAGTCTCAGTCCCATGGCAATGAATGGAATCCATGAACTGATAGTGTGGACTGAGCCTTTATGTCTCTCAATTGTCCAAAACCATTTCCAAATACGCACAAAAATTGTAATAAATTAAGAAAATCAACTTTCCATCTATAATGTAGAATGTGGTGCCTGAGCAACAAGACTTGGAGATACACCACTGAGATAATTCTGATGTTTCCACCAGCCTTCAGAATTGGACATCGTCCAGCTTTGGTCTGTTACGATGGTAATTATATTCCGGATACTGAGAAAACAAGTGGTGCATGTCCACAATAATATTGCCAAGAGGCACAACATGTTTCAACAAATTCTTACACTGACACATAATACAGTTCATTGAATGAAAACCTTGCAAAAGAAACTGTAAGTAAACAACTTAGGCAGTAATATAAATACATATTGAATACTGTATATGCATGTTCATGTTTACTCACTGCTCCTCATAAACACAATTCTGTACAAGTCATTTACAGTGCCTTGCAAAAGTATTCACCCCCTTGACTTGTTCGTGTTTTGTTACATTACAGCCTTAAGTTCAATGTTTTGTTAATCTGAATTGTATGTGATGGATCAGAACACAATAGTCTATCAAGACCTAGTGTGTCCCTGTATAGGGAAAGGGGAGAACAATGTCTGAACCAATGTAAACCCAAAAACAGGGACACACAAAAGTGAGACTCGGTAAAAGCTCCGAGTTAAATAGCAAAAACAAACAGATAGGAGCTCATAATACCAAAAAATATATATGCTTTATTAAGACATGATTAAAAAATAACATGAATAGAAGTAATAAATAAATAGATACGATGCCATAAACATGAAGAAATGGGGACGGAGGACAAAAAAGATTGCCACCCTGGGAAGAAAAAACACACGGATCACAAGAGCATGGTACATAGTATATGTATGACATGGGAATCTAATACTGAGTGAATAATCAAACCCATGTACAAAATGTAGAAGCAGTAAGGTACCAGGTGAGGTGCCTGTCAGCGCATGTCCCCTCAGTAGATGAAAAACGGGTATGCAGACAGAAAATAAAGATGAAAGTATACTGCAGACCAAAAATCTATGTAAGATAAATAAACGGAGGAGAACAGCAGGAGACAGGGGCTCACCAAAACAAGAACTGTGTGCAGGAGAGACCCAGGGTGGCGCTACCCCAACGTGCGTTTCGGCGTGCCTTCGTCAGGGGGTAGCGCCATCACTGTGAATCAGGTATAAGAAGATTCCCACAGCCAATGGGGGGATCGGAACTCACTTGTCCCCAGGTGTGTATGGGTAGGGGCGCGCGAAAATCCAAAGCGGAGTCGAGTCCACCCACCCCACGGCCGGCGTCCTGTCGGCACGCCCACACCACGTGAAGGAATCACATGATTGGGCGGCTCCGACGTAAGGAGGCACGGACGTGAGGCGTCGGAGGCGATGCTGGATGACGCGCGCACGCATCACACAGGGGGAGGAGAGTCAGGCAGCCACTGGACAGAACGTGATCGGAACTGGACAGATTGCAAAGTCTAAATTATCACATATATATATATAGCGGCGCGGCATATATTATATTAGAACAAACCATACAGAAAATCATTATAAAAAATAATAAAATATGGTATAATAAGTACATAGATATATCTATACATATGTACATTATATATCAATAGATCTAATATAAACACCAAGGAACCATGATTAAAGGATATGTGGATCATAATTAATGATTAAAAACAGTGATTAAGACCATAATAATGGTTAGGAACATGATTGAGATGTAATGTGAATAGACATGTAAGTAAAAAGATATAGATATGAATAAATATATATATAAATACAAATTCATGAAAACAGTGAATATGAATGCAAAAAAAGGCCAAAAGAAACATCGTGCAAGGCATTACAATAAATGAAGCAAATGAGTGAAAAAAGAAAAAAGAAAAATTAGGTAGATCTGGATATACCATTCAAGATATGAGTAGATGGGTGAAGAAGAGTGAATAAAAGATGAATAATGATGCAAGAATGCAGAAAAAAATGATAAAAAAGGGAAATACAGATTCCTTTGAAAAAAAATGCATAATTGATTACAACAATAAGTTATGCGTGAAAAAAATTGCGTGGTTTGCATAGAGTCTAATGAAAAAAAGTGAAGTACGAATACATGAATCCCCGCCGCATCTTAATAGGTCGGAATATGCGAAAAAGAGTCCGTTCATGATGAATCAAGAAATCAGTGGCTCAATGTCCCACAAATAGAGGCTGGGGAAAGATAAGATGTGAAAATATAAGAATAATTATTATACAAACAGTCTGTTAAAAGAAAAATGGGATCCACAGTTGTGGGCCCAACAGCTACAAAAAGGCGAGAAGCCCAAATTCTTATTAAGACCCATGGGGCGTAAGGTCCCAAGGGTCCAAATCCAGCGGCTCTCCTTTTGAGCGAGCCGCTTGGATGTATTGCCAGCACGTAGATCAACCTGAATGCAATCAATACCTCTAACTTTAAGACATCTTGGATTGCAAGAGTGGAATTCCCTAAAATGTCTAGGGATCGGTTTCAGGGTCTCAACCTCCTTTATCTCCTGTGCATTAAGGATATCCCTCACGTGCTCCCGCACGCAGACCCTTAATTCACGGGTAGTGAGGCCCACATAGATCTTGGGGCATGGGCATACAGCATAATACACCACCCGTGTGCTGGAGCACGTGAGGGATTGATGGATTTTGAATGATCTAGCTCCAGACGAATCTTTGAAATCAAAAGAACGCTCCATATTAGGACATGCGATCTGCCGCATGGTCTAAATCCAGTTTTTGTTGGTGAAGTGGTGAAGTGAAATGAGAAAAATATATAAATAAAACTATTCCTTCATTTGGGCCTCTCGACAAGCCCGCTTGAAGAGGGACATGAGGAAATCATGTGCACTGATGCCCAAACACTTGAGCATCCACAGTTACAAGAAGATGACAGAGGGAACTGCAATTATTGTTTCACAAGGTGGAAGATGATGATGAGACACAGTTGCAATTAGTGTCTGAAGAGGTTGATGATGAGGATGAGACACAGTTGGCAATAAGTGAGGTTGTTGTTAGGTCAACAAGTCAGGAGGATGACCAGAATGAGGAAGTGGAAGAGGAGGTGGTGGAAGATGAAATCACTAACCCAACCTGGGAAGGTGGCAAGCCGAGCGAGGATAGCAGTACAGAGGGGAAGGGATCCGCAGCACCACAACAGGCTGGAAAAGTCAGTGGGGTGACAAAAGGTAGAAGGAGGGCCACACCAAACAGGCCCACAACTGTTCCCCAGAGCACCCCCTTGTGGCAATCTCTCTTGCTAAGGGGTAGGTGTTCCACAATCTGGCGCTTTTTTGAGAAAAGTGCAGACAATAAAAGAATTGTCATTTGCAACATGTGCCGTACAAAAATAATCAGGGGCGTGAACTCTAGCAACCTCACCACGACCAGCATGATCTGCCACATGGCATCAAAGCAGCCTAATAGGTGGGCCAAACGCCTGGGTCCACAATCAGTGTCTGCGGGTCACACCACTGCCTCCTCTTCCCCTGTGTTACGTGCTGGCCAATCCCCTGTCCTGCACCTAGACCTTTGCAAGCACCATCAGCTAGCACATCCACTTCTGTATCCCAGCGCAGCGTACAGATGTCCATATCCCAGGCCTTTGAACGAAAGCGTAAATTCCCAGCCACCCACCCACAGGCCATAGCACTAAATGCACACCTTTACAAATCGCTGGCCCTGGAAATGTTGCCATTTAGGTTTGTGGACACTGAGGCTTTCCGCAGTCTGATGGCGGCAGCCGTCCCTCGTTACTCAGTCCCCAGCCACCACTCTTTTTCAAGGTGTGCCATCTCCGCCTTACACCAGCATGTGTCCCGTAACATCACCCTTGCCCTGACCAAAGCAGTTATTGGAAAGGTCCACTTAACGACTGACACATGGACAAGTGCTTTTGGCCAGGGATGCTACATTTCCCTGATGGCACACTGGATGAACGTTGTGGAAGCCGGGAGCGAGTTGTACCCTGGGATGGCACAGGTGCTACAGATGACATGGATTGCGGGCCCTACTTCCATCAGGATTTCTGCCACCACCTACATTAGTGGCTGCCAACCCCCTTCACTTCCTCCTCCACTTCCACCTTTGAATTCTCATCTTGCAGCACCAGTCAGCCATCAGTCAGTAGCTGGAAGCAGTGTAGCACTGCAGTGGGGAAGCACCAACAGGCCGTGCTATAACTAATTTGCTTAGTGACAAACAGCACACCGCCGCAGAGCTGTGGCAGGGTATAGGGGACCAGACTGAGCTGTGGTTCCCGCCACTCAACCTAGACCCAGGCATGATTGTATCTGATATTGGCCGTAGCTTGGTGGCAGCTTTGGAGCTCGGCAAGCTCACACACATACCGTGCCTAGCCCTCGTGTTCAACTTAGTGGTTAAGCGGTTTCTCCAAACCTACCCCAATGTGCGCCGTTTGTGTGCCCATTTCTGAAAGTCATCTACAGCTGCCGCCGGTCTGGCAACGGATTGCCAAATCACCAACTGTTGTGCGACGTGAGCACACGCTAGAACTCCACGTTCCACATGTTGGCCAGGCAACAGAGGGCAGCAGTGGAATACCAGCTGCAACACGGTCGTCATTTCTGTGGTGGAGAGAACTAGCAAAATAGTGCAATACCATAAAGTACTTGTGGAAAAATTGCTCCAAAAATTTCCAGCTGACAATGCTGGCAGCAGAGTACGTAGTTACTTGGGCAACCGAGGAGGGGAGATGAGGGGAACACACAGCAGTTCCAACCGAGGCAAGACAACACTCTCCAAGGCCTGGGACATTTTTCTCTGTCACAAGGAGATAAAAGTTTTGGAAGATGGTGAAGGAGTAAGTAGCAGACCGTGTCAGCGTCCTCAATGCCTTACAACTATTAGATGTCCAAGCTGGACACGTGGCACGAACTAGCTCTCTACGCCTTGGAGGTGCTGGCCTGCACTGCCGCCAGCGTTTTGTCAGAGTGGGTATTTAGTGCTGCTGGGGGCATAATAACTGATAAGCGCATCGGCCTGTTAACTGAAAATGCTGACAGGTTGACTCTTATCAAAATGAACAAGGCCTGGATTGTCCCTGACTTCTCTTCTCCACCAGAGGAAAGCAGCTGAACATAAAGGCACTTTAAATGTGGCTTTTATGGTGTATTGAATACACTGTATGGTTCAATCTTCCTTTTTTTATCCTCCTCCTCCATCATATCAACATGCTAAGGGTACGTTCACACTACTGTTATTCTTTTCCGGCATTGAGTTCCGTCCTAGGGGCTCAATACCGGAAAAGAACTGATCAGTTTTATCCCAATGCATTCTGAATGGAGAGCAATCTGTTCAGGATGCATCAGGATGTCTTCAGTTCAGTCTTTTTGACTTTTCAGGACGGAGATAATACCGCAGCATGCTGCAGTTTTATCTCCATTCAAAATTACGGAACACTTCCCGGAATGACGGATCCGGCATTTTTTCCCATTGACATGCATTAATGCCAGATCTGGCCCGAGTGTTCCGGCAAAACGGATCAGATATTGCGGTCTGCGCATGCTCAGACCGCAAAAAATGTGAAAAAAATTTATGTTTTTCCAGATGACACTGGAGAGACGGATCTGGCATTTCAATGCATATTTCATATGGATCAGGATCCTGATCAGTCTCACAAATGCCATCAGTTTGCATTTATTTTGACTGATTCGGCAGGCAGTACCAGTAACAGAACTGCCTGCCGTAATACTCTGCCGTAAGTGTGAAAGTACCCTTATTAGGCTGCCCTTGCTCCTAATGTTTTAGAGGGTTAGCTCAGCAGCAGGACCTCAACCATAATTTTTTTGATGGTCAGCTCAGCAGCAGGCCCTCAACCATAATTTTTTCCATGGTCAGATCAGCAGCAGGCCCTCGCCCCTAATGTTTTAGAGAGTCAGCTCACCAGCAGACCCTCAACCATAATTTTTTGATGGTCAGCTTAGCAGCAGGCCCTCAACCTTAATTTTTTCCATGGTCAGATCAGCAGCAGGCACTTGCTCCTAATGTTTAAAGAGTCAGCTCGGCAGCAGACCCTCACCCCTCATGTTTTAGATGGTCAGCTCAGCAGCAGGCCCTCACCTATAATGTTTTAGATGACCAGTTCGGCAGCAGGCCCTCGCCCCTAATGCTTTAGATGGTCAGCTCGGGAGCAGGCCCTCGCCCCTAATGTTTTAGAAGGTCAGCTCGGGAGCAGGCCCTCGCCCATAATGTTTTAGATGGTCAGCTCAGCAGCAGGCTCTCGCCCATAATTTTTTCCATGGTCAGATCAGCAGCAGACCTTTGCCCCTAATGTTTTAGATGGTTAGCTTAGCAGCAGGCCCTCACAACTAATGTTTTAGATGGTCAGATCAGCAGCAGACCCTCACCCCTCACAGTCCCTCACAGTCACTTGCCCATAATGTTTTAGATGGTCAGATCAGCAACAGACGCTCACCCCTAATGTTTTAGATGTCAGTTCAGCAGCAGACCCTCACCCCTAATGTTTTAGATGGTAGGATCAGCAGCAGGCCTTCGCCCCTAATGTTTTAGAGGGTCACCAGATGGCCCTTGCTCCTAATGTTTTTGAGGGTCACCAGCAGGCCAGCAATTATAATTTTTCAAGGGTGTGTAGATTTTATCTTTGGTTTGGTGCGTATTATTGTCAGCCTGTGGCGTACTACATGGACAACATCGTTCCCAGCAGCGACCTGGGAGTCCAAGATGCATCCAGGCATCCTCCCCATGCTGTCCCCAAACCATTTCAGTGGTGTTTCCATGAATTTCTGACCTTTTCAGAGCATGGAGTGCCTGGTTTAATGCTCAGGTTCTCCCATTGACTTCCATTGTGCGCGGGTGCTCGGTAAACCTGATGGATAACTGCCCCCGTCCCTCAATTAAATTACCTCTAGCCGATAAATGCCAGCTCAGAGGCAGAACCGGTAACCATGGGCAGATACCTGCCATATCAAACCCTAAAATCCAATCCCTGGGGAGTCCAGAGTCCCTTTGTCTCCCTCCCTAGCACGCCAGAGCCACCATAACTCCAAGGACCCACCACCGCCCACGACACAAGGGGGTGAAACCTCACCTCCTTGCGTCCCGCCACACCCGCAGAGCCAACTCAATTCCATCCTATAAACCTGAACACCATAAATCAATACCCACCGCATTCAGATGTACCCCATCCCCCCTCCAGAACACCCCTTTTCCGACTCCAGTTCCCTATGATGAACCACAATACCGACATTCCTCACTACAAAACGGCCTACCGCCCTATTGACTTTTGTCTTCGCTTTATTCAGCCTCTCCACTGACCTAGCATCCCTCTATTGCTTACGCGGCACCATATCCAACTAGACCGTCACCATTCCAGGACACCCTCAAAACCGTTACCCCCAACATGTAACACCAAGAACCCCGGGTACGTATCTAACCTTGCAAATTTTTGAAACTCCAGAAGAACCCGGCTCCACAACATTCCTCTCATCCTCAACCAGCGAATCACTGCAGAATCTCTTGGAAACCCAACTGTCTACCGTCTGGCCTTACAGCTGCTTGCAACGCTCCCCAGAACACGTAAGAGTGCCCCATAATCCAAACCAAGCATGCAGAACCACCTGAAAGAAGCACAAAATACCATACATTAAAAGAAATGAAACGGCTCACCACCTGCTTCCAACCCCAATAACCATTACCCCCTTTTATAGCAACGCCGTCCTAACATAGGACCGGAACCGGATAGACTCCCATCGACCAATGCGACGAATAACCTCTTTATCCAACCCTCTCCTAGAATCTTGCCTGGCCGCACCCAACTGGAAAGAATGACCCCCAAGCAATAAGGGGTCCCTATCCAGCCCTTTTAAACAAGATTGGAATACTGCAATAAACTGGAAATGAGAAAGAAATGACCCATTGTTATGAACCAACAACGGTTCAACCTCCCCAACCTCTTGCCCCCCAAACTCCCTAAGACACCGAACTGGGCATGCAGCTGACCCCACCACCTGATATAAAACCACCCAACAACCCTGACCCAACTGATCTGTTTTTGACCTCGTAATACAAAATTGTCATGTCATGAAATAAATCCACGTCCTCCCTCTGAAGCCCACCCGCTCTGCTCTTACTCAGACTAACCAATTCTCCAATGAGCAAAACCCCAAAGAAAGCAAAAGAAAATGCTAGCTTAAACAGCCTAACCTCACTAACTGACACACAAATCTTCCCCAACTGCTCCATCATATCCCCCAACAATGCAAATGAAACAGGCCTACACTGATCCACGCTGGCGACCGCCTCCTCCAACCTTTTCATGCCTGTAATACCCAGAATGATTTAGTCACATCCGATGTAGCCCAACACTTACAACCAAAAGCCACCCCTGCCATAAACGTATTCATTCTGGACACCAACCATCCCTCCTCTCTGCAGTACCCTACAAAAAGCAACATCAAAGCCCCTTCCTCTAACTCACACCCCTGAAAACATCACCTCCATTCTTCCCATAAGCCCCATGCCTTCTTATACGCCACCCAACTCCCCGCAGGCAAGGATCCCCTTACCAATTCTCCGACCGACCAAATGGCAGAGTCCACACCTCCTGGGGTCAGCTCGCTCCCTGCTCATCTTCCTCCAGTGCCAGCACCCGAAACCGCTCCTACTGAAAACGAGACAAAGCATCCGCAATTGAGTTCCTCACCCCTGACACATGGGACGCAACTTCCCAAGCATTCAATGATAAACAACTCAAAACCAAATGCTGAAGCAAGCACACAACCGGCGGTGATGAAGCTGAAACGAGATTAATGGCATCCACCACTCCCAAATTGTCACAATGGAATCGTACCTTACTATTCTGAAAAAATTCCCCCCAAATGGACACTGCCACCACAATGGGAGTTCCAGCAACACCAGATTCTTCACCCAGCCTTCTTCCTGCCATCGCGTTGGCCACTCCCCTAAACACCACCAACCCTGTAAGTATGCCCCAAAACCGTACCCCCAGCTGCATTCATAAACAAGTCCAGATCCGCCTGCATTTCAGCATCCTGACCACAAGAGGCCGCCATTTCCCCAGCTGAAGCCGACACTGAGCCAGCCCCACGCTGCCCAATCAGTGAACCCAGCATAGGGCTGCCATCTTGACCCTGCCGCCCCGTGGAAGGATCCTGGACTCCACTACTGTGCCGGGCATGGTGAGCCTTACCTGTCCCACCTGCCGATCCTGGTCCCGATTTCCCGCCGGCTGAATTAGAGGCAGGGGTGCCCGGTCTCCCCCGCCCAGGACCCCGCCTTGTGATAGGATTCTTCCCGGTACGCGACCACCTGGCTCCACTGCTCCTACCTGTGGCGCATGCCAGAGGGTACCTGGAGGGGCCCCTCACCTGGCATCGGACCCTCGGGGTCTCCTCCAGACTGAGGCATGCCAGAGGCCTGGTCCTCCATGGTCGTCTAAGGGGTTGTGGAGGCCGAGTCCCCCGACCCCGGAAGCAAGCAATGCACAATCGCCTGAAGCCATTCAGGTCCCTTGATCTCCGCCGCCGCCCGGAGCTTCGCCAGCAGCACTTACACAGAGGACATCCTGGTGCAGAAACGGCCACACAAGAGGTACGCAGCAGCTCTGACAGGGGCTGCTGCAAATCTGCTGACCCCACAAGATGGCCCCTTTCCTGCACTTGCCACCCTTTTTAAGCATTATACCCCTCCCCTGAAGCACCGCGCACCCCCGCACCACCAATTGACCCCATAAGTCCCAAAATCCACTCCCTCCAAGCCTCTCTCATGCCAGGGCTACCCCCAGGCTTGCAGCCCTGAGTCCAGCCTGTACTAGATCAGTGGGGTCCCAGCAGTCGGACCCCTATTAATCAGTTATTTATCCCCTATCCTGGATTGGAGATAAATTTCATACTTGGCACAATCCCTTTCAATTAAAGGGTTCTCTCCTGGTGACTCTGGATATAGTATACATTTTTTATGTATTGTTTGAGGAAATACATGACATCACAATTTTTTTCTATGGAAATTACTAACCATAATTATTAACCAGAAGTTTCCCTGAAGACAACAAATTGAACAGAAATAAACCAGAAAACAATGACAAATAGTATAATTTAGTATAGTATAATTTTCTTGATGTCCTTGATGCAGACAGCTGTGGTAGGACACAGGTTTCCTGCCTGCCACCTCCTATCTGAACACTTTACTACTTGAAGCTACACAGACGAAGCTCCCATCCAATTTCCTTATTCATAATTTCCCATCCATCTATTCTCCCTGGTGAATATTAAACTTTAGGAGCAACTTGCTTGTCAGGCTGTGTATGGGATAAACAATACAAATGATTCCGATTGTAAATAATAGGGTTACAGAATGCAGGCCCTTGTTCAAGCCATTGAATGTAAAGCCAGAGGACATACTAACTCATGCTAACATGAGGTCTTGCTTAACCTTTTTGTTGTATCTTGACTTCAGTTGTGTACTGCCACGTTTCTAAGTTGTTCTGAGCATCTAATGAAGTTTTCCTGCAGCATTTCATCTATAACTTGCTTTTTTTTCAAAGACCATTGCAAAGGTCAAATCACCCTTGATATAATACAGGTCCAGACATTTCATGAGATATGTGTCCTGAGAAGCAGATGTAATATCTTGGTTGATGGGTAACTGCAATACTTTGAAATCTATTTAGGTAAGCTTTGGCTGCTAACTTGCTAAGCCTCATTCACACGGATGCAACACAATGATGACAAAATAGAGCATGCATCCGTGCTAAAAACATGGATCCACGGACCACGCTAAAGCACTAATGTGTGAAGACACACATTAAAATGAATGGGGACGTGTGCTGTCCGTGTAGAACACGGACAGCACACGTCCATGGAGCACTAAAGTGTGAATGATGCTTTATTGGTTAAGGAGATTATAAAGTAAATTCTTCAGCACCAAGCAGGATAATACCAGTAAACACACCAGGTGTAAATCTTTTTGTTATACCGTATTTCTGGGTGGGCTCCACTTCTGGTTTTGACTCATAATGACTAATGGAAATTAGAGGTGAGCAAAGTGTTGAAAAATTCATTTTGGTCGATTCGCCAAACTTCTACAAGAAATTTGGTAAGTTAGGTATTTATTCGTCACAAATAACAATAAATTGGGTGTACCCGTACATCACGGTGGCTGAGGAAATTTATGGAGCGGGCTGCAGTGGGCCAGCTCCATACGTGGCAGGTGTCGACTAGTATGTTAGTAGCTACCATATAGTATGTTACAAGTACCCATCAAAAACTATTAGACTGCATGACATTTAAATAAATGTTATTAACATAATTCATGGTTAACAATCCATACATAAAAACAAGTGCAGGGAAAAGGCGACATCCACAAGAGGAGACACAAATGAGGACTCAGTATATCTTTCACATAAAGGCAATAATAAAGTGCATGTACATAGTGAAAAAGTCATCAGATACATGTAATACAGAGAATCAATTACCCATTATGTGTCTCCTCCAGGATGGCAACAACCCGAAACGCGTTTCGGCGAACCTTCATCTGGGGGTGGCGTCATCTCCGAGGGACACACATTAAATACATTAACCGGCCAATTATAACCCACACCAAGCAATTAATAAATAGTGGACATTTGTGTAAGTGGCGTGAAAGAAAAAAGAAAGAAAAAGAAGAGGAAGAGCGGGGCTGGGTTACTGTGACGCGGTGTATCGCGCAGTGTCACGTGGTCCCACATCAGAAAATGCCGATGGCATCAAACGCAACATTGTGCATGCGCTGGCCCAACGCATCTTTATACACATATTATACATAGCAAAATTAATTAGAACAATGAATAGATGAGAAACTGTTATACACCGAAGCATGATCAAATACTGTGAATACATAATTAGACACATAACCTTAAAACAATAAAATAGCTAAATTAAAGAAACATAAATAGATAAGTGACAAAATCGTGAATGAATTACATGAATTAAACAAATTACATGAATTAAAATTATTGTATACTAACCAACACAGTAAATATAATATGCAAAATGCACAAAAAAAAAAAATCAATACATGATTGGTGAACATAAATATTAATACATAATCAGCACATGGTATGTAAATAATGTGAGTGGTGCAAATCAAATGAATAAGTGTACATGATTCAAACAACAAAAAAGTGTGCATTGTGATATACCAATTATCTCATACATAGTGTAAGATCACAAAATTGTAAATAATTCAATACATAATTAACTAAACATAAATATTGACATGATCAAACAGTGCAGGATATATAAATAATATAGGATTCAAGAAACATAAAAGTGTCTGCAGATAACTACTAATATGGTATACATGTCATACAAATTATCAAATACGTAATGTTAAGTCACAAATTTGTAAATTTTTATATAATAAATGTACAATATATATAAAAAGAGAATTGCAAAAGAAAATTGACGCACCAGTACAGAGATCAAAAGTCTAAGCGACCGAACAATTAGAGATATAAAGAATAAAGTGATCCCAAGTGATACATCCAAGAATAAAAAATAATAATAATAAAAAGAAAAAGTGTAATTAAAATAAGGAGTATGCAGATCCGAGAAATGTCTATAAAAACAACGAAAAAGCCAGATGACTCATTAAGACCATTAGGACGTAGGCTCCTTTCACACTCACGTTTTGTGCGGTTCCGTCAATTGACGGATCCTTTCAGATACAAACGTCTGCATCCGTTCGGAACGGATCTGTTTGTATTATCTTTAACATAGCCAAGACAGATCCGTCTTAAACACCACTGAAAGTCAATGGAGGACATATCCGTTTTCTATAGTGCCAGATTGTGTCAGTGAAAACTGACACAATAGAAAACGGATCCGTCCTCCATTGACTTCGGTTTGGCTCAGTTTCATCAGACAGACAGACAGACAGACAGACAGACAGACAGACAGACAGACATCAAACCGCTGCAAGCAGCATTTTGGTGTCCGCCTCCAGAGTGGAATGGAGACGCAACAGAGGCAAACTGATGCATTCTGAGCGGATCCGTTTCTATTTAGAATGCATTAGGGCAAAAACTGATCCGTCTTGGACCTATTGTGAGAGCCCGTTTTGGAAAGCCAAAACGCGAGTGTGACAGTAGACTAAGCGTGTTAAAGGGGTTGTCCGAGTTATGAAAAAAAATTATATAGCACTGAAAATCTTATATATAACTGAGCTAAGCAAGTTTTATGAAAAAAAAATATAATTTTTTTTTTCCTCATTTCCCTGGTTCTTTTCTGGTCCTTTGTTTACATGCATTAAAAACAATCTCTGCCCCTCCCCCTGCTCTGCTAAGGTAGTGAATACAAGAGCTGCCCTGAGTGACATGTCTGCCTGCTGGGAGACTCTGCAGCATGTTGTATGTATAGGACTACAAGTCCCAGCTGTATAATGACACTGCTAAGGGAGTGGATACAAGAGCTGCTCTGAGTGCTGGGAGACTCTGCAGAATGTTGTAAGTGTAGGACTACATGTCCCAGCTGTATAATGACACTGCTAATACACACAGGATCTTCCCCCTACCTTCTTGTGCAATGCTCTCTCTAGTATATCAGCTCCAGTGCCCAGCATTGTCTCCTCACTGCTGTGCAGCTGAAGGGGTTAAGAATCCTAGCAGAGAGTAGATGGGAGTGAAGGGGGGGCGTGGCCAGCACAGTCTCTTTTACAGGCTTGTAAATGACCTTTATCAGAGCAGGGAGAGAAGCTGACATCACAGGTCATGTGACCCTCAGTGAAATCTGAGAAACCAGCCACTGGAGATAAAGTGAGTGAATTGGAAAGCTGTTACATTTGCTTAGTTAGGAACATAGAAAGAACAAAAAAATAACTCGGGCAACCCCTTTAAACTTCCAAATCCACTTACCTTCCAATTGAGCCAATCTCCTTGGGATATCTCCACCACGCATATTCTTTAATACACAATCTATGGCCCGAACTTTCAAGCCAGCCTGGTCACAGCAATGATGGAGTTTAAAATGCCTGGTTTCAACTTGGACTCATCTCTTTCATCTCTGTCAGATATAATATCCTGAACGTGTTGCCGCACCCTAATCTTCAATTCTCTTGTGGTAAGGCCCACATACACTTTCGGACATGGACATGTCGCATGGTAAACCACCGCTGTACTAGAACATGTCAAGCAGTGAGTGATTCAATAAATCTTCTCACCAGTAGCATCCGAAAAATCTACAGCCCTCACCATATTGGTGCAGGCTATACATTTACCGCACGGTGCAAACCCCCGGGTCCGTTAACAGAACCAGCCAATACTTCTCCAAACAGGCCCTCATTTCATGCCATCTAGAGTGGTAATTCGTAATAAACCTTGCTTTATCATCATCCGATTTCTCCTTCCTGGAGTAAAGTAGGCTTGAGCGGGTGCACGACTTTGCCCTTTTATATGCAGTCTTGATGGATAGTTGACTGTACCCCGTAATCGAGAACCTTTGCCTCAGTTCTTCCACACGTTCTTTAAATATGTCATCAGTAGAACATATCCTGTGCGCCCTGGGAACTGCCCAAATCCCATATCCTGGGAACTGTCCAAATGGGATTGATCTAATCATCTGTGGAGGATGAGATGAGGAGGCATGTCAGTACAAGTTCACCACTGTTAGCTTCCCAAAAACAATCAGAATAAAGCCATCGGCCCCCCTCCGAAGTTGTACATCCAAGAAATCAATGACATCCCTATCAAACTTATAAATAAGTTTACTGTTCTTCATGTTATCATTCAAGGCTACAAAAAATGCCTGTAACGGCCAGAAATCACCCTGACAGATCAAGAACACATCATCGATGTACCATGCCCCAAAAAATTGTGAGGTTCATCAATTGGTGCTGATCTGACAGAAAAAGGTCCCTCTCCCACAGCCCCAGGAACAGATTAGCATAAGAGGGCGCACAAGGCACCCCCATCACTGTCCCCTGGAGCTGTAGGTAGAAGGACACATCAAAAATAAAAAAACTATGGGTTAAAACAAATTCCAGCATATCGACTAAAAATCTCCTCTTACCAGTGTTCATATTTCCCCTCTCTAAAAAGTAGTCAATGGCCTGAATACCATCCTGATGCCTGATGCTGGTATATAGTGACTAGTGATCAAATATTGTCCGGGACGGTTCGCGAACGCGATAGCGTGAATATGATTAAATGTTTGCGAACCGCAAGATCACGGCAGGCCCCATTCACTTTAATGGCAGGCAAACCTGAAAAACCTTCAGCTCATATTAGCAAGCCACCAAATACTTAGAAGTGTACAAATAGTCCCACAACATGGAAGTGACATACTAAAGGGGGATAAATGACAAAAATTCCAACAAAAAATATGTATCTTAATCAAGGGACATTTTTATGCATCTTAAAGGGAAATTCTCTGAAATGTACCCTGTTGGAGCGTTGTTCCAATGTCGTTTGTCACTAAACCGCAAACCAATGCTGCACTACCCAAATGCACTATATAGAAAGTATATAATTGGTATTTAACACCCCTGCTTCAATCATTTTTTTTGAGGGGCAACTTGTATATCACACCAGTAGAAATTATTTGTTCCAATAGCGTTTTTCACTATCTGTAGCTGAGGTAATGCAGCAAAACCGCAAACAAATGCTGCACTACCCAAATGCACTATATAGAAAGTATATTATTGGTATATAACACCCCTGCTTCAATCAGTTTTTTTCAGCAGAACCGCACACAACTGCTGCACAATACAAATGCACTATAATATACTTTCCATGTTAGTATATTACACCCCTCAGTAAGTCACAGGTTTATTTATAAGGTAGAGGGTATGTCCATGTGCTGAAACGTCTCAATTGGCTGTCCTGTACCACCTGATGGATGTGTCATGGGTCAAAGTTCTTCACAATGTAAAATAATATGGCGCGGGCGGACATCACCATATGTTCTCCCCTTCGGCGAACCACAAACCAGCAAAGTTCACTCCGAAACTACCGCCGGGCGAACCGCAAGGCAATCTCTAAGTGACTCAATGTCACATGTTACCAGTACTATGTCTTCCTCCAAGTGTATCCCATCAATCTTTTGCAAAAAATCACTGGTGTCCTGAATATAGGATGGTAAATTAAACACCATACCCTTGAGTTGTGTATCAAGGTAGTGTCCAACCCTCTCAGTTAAACTACCACTACCAGAGATGATGTGTCTACCTGGAGGTACTTTGGCATTCTATATGGAACTATAGTATGTTAGCCAAGCAGGGGCTGTTGCTGGTATGGGGTTTGGCTGGTTAGGTGCATAGCACAATATGCAAATTATTGCTGTTGTGGCCTGCTATGTCCTGAAAATGCCCCTTTGTATAGATAATTACATAAAATCGCCAATAGTTGACCACTGTATACATTGTACATAATAATTAAAGTTATACATATCTTTAACCGTTGCATCCTGAAACTACATATGAAGGGTTTTTCGTCGTGAAGCAGATGACCGGCAGTTGGATTCAGCAAACTGTTAAAAGAGGAGAGAAAAATGGTCAAGGGGCATTCTCAGAGTGACAGAAGAAGAAATCCCCCCCCCCCACACACACCCTCTAGTTTCAAACCCACTTCTACAACCTCAATTGCTCTCCTGCCCTACAGGTGGAAGACCCTTCTTCTGCCATCTGCTTTTCCCCCTTTTCCGCATCATCTAATACCGATGATAATGTCATCAGGAATATCCAGCTCCTCTGTCTGCATCTTGTTGACTTTTCTTGGATATGAAGACCGCAAAGGATGAGTTGGGGAAAGCAAAGTCAGCAAAAAATGAGGATGGTCAACATTGAGACATGGCCCCCGTAAGGGGTGCATAAAAAATTATTTCCATTTTCTATTACATACTACTTCCATAGTTAACTACATGGAAAGGGAGGGACTGTAGTACCAGTAACGTGTCCAGATGCACGTTCAGCTTCTGCGCCATTGGATGAGTGTAAACATACTGTTGTCTTTTTGCAATCACTTCAGTGATCGATTGCTGTGGAAACAAGTGACAAGGAGAAGGAGAACTATCTGGAGCAACAGACAAAATTGAAGTCGATAGAAAGAAACAACAGCTTCCTTCTACTGATATTGCCGAGCCCTGACTGTTGGAGATGGGGTGTGGGCTACACTGACTAGTGATGAGCGGCAGGGGCAATATTCGAATTTGGGATATTTTGCAAATATTTGGACGAATATTCGTCATATATTAAAGATTTCTCAAATTCACGATTATTTTCTTGATTGCAAAAATTGACAATGTAATATGCGCGTATTGCGTGCGCAATACAGGCGTGGGTCACTGTTGCTACATTTTTCAAACTGCTAGAAGTTTCCTGAGACTGGAGAAAATGGTTGGCATTTTTAGAACATTACAATAGCTTTATATGCAGATAGAGTGCTCCAATATATTCGCGATTGGCAATAAATAATGCGCATATTTTTGTGCAACTTCACATTTTAGCAGGTCTGACTACATATTACTGATTGGTGCACTAAGTATTGTGACACTACCCAACACCCTGCACTGGAATATAGCTACACTATATCACAATCTAACATACACTATCTCCCACTAACTATCTTTATTATATATATAAGCTAACTAACTATATAATGTAATGACACAGGAAAGCACAGCGCACAGCAATGACACTGCTCTCTCTCTCAGAACTCTATAGAACTACATCAAATGGCTGCTGGGGAGGTTCTTATATAGTAAGGGGTAGGCAACTTTCCTATTGGTTGCTAGGGATGTTGCTAAGCTCAGACAAATACATTGCAGCTTTCTCATTGGCCCACAAGCAAGAAGGGAGGTTACTGATGAAAAAAAAAATCTAGAATATTCGAGAATACAAATATATAGCACTATATTCTAAATATTCGCAAATTCTCAAAGTGGCGATATTCGCAATCAAAATTCACTTGGTGGATGCTATAGCAACATTTTTGCCACTGACCATGCCTTTGAAGGTCCTAGGCAACTGTCTGTTGGCCATAGTGTACAGTAGCAATCGATATGTTAGACCACCCTTTAATACTGAGGCACAGTATGTCTTTGTAGAAAAGAACAGATTAACTATGAATGTCGCAGCAGTTGAACAACATGCATATGGTGATTACACTTAACCTGCAGTGTCCCTGCACTGTCCCTGCACTCTCCCTATCCAATATTCTTTTTAAAACAGTTTTCAGCAACACTGTCCCAAGGGCATGAGCCCTATGCTCAGGAAAATGGCAGAGACAGCGCAGGGCTGTGACATCACAGGGGATGGTTATCTGCTGGCTGAAAAGCATGGGTGATCTCGTGTTCTCGGGCTTCTTACTTTCATCTTGTAACACGTGCAGCCGCCATTTTAGGAAAAACTGATTCGTTACCATAAAGGGCGAGGAAATTCAGATTTGTGGCAAATTCTGTTTTTCCTAAACTTTGGATTGAATTCCTCTTTGAATGCTTTGATTCACTCAACACTAATAGAAATCAATGACCCCACACTGTCCAAATCACTGAGGTGTGAACTAGGCATAAATGGCACATTATATTACATAATTATGCTTGTTTAATTGTGGTCTTTCCCCATCATTGCGTCCGCTTCATACAATAAAAAGCGATTCATGATGTAATTCATCATGAATCAAATTTCTTAACGAAGTTCGGCAAAACTATGCGCTTTTTGTCAGTTATACATTAGGAAGACCAGTTATCAGCCTTCCATGAACTGACAAACATATTGGTGAGGAATTGTACACACTGTATATTAGAAGTGTTATCATTATACAGTGATAATAATTAATTTACACTTTGTTGGGACATGTGGGGTAATAGAACAAAAAATATGTGAATGGGTAGAATAAATTCTGTCTTCTTCTCTTCGAAAAACATAAAGAGAGTCTTGCTATCAGAGCAATGATAAACATTAAAAGGGTTTTCTGAGATCATAGAAAAAAAAAAAGTACATAAATAGGTGTAAATGTTCACTGGGTATTCCACCATAGTTCATAATGAAACATTTGTGAATTTTTATTATCTTGCTCAGCATTGTGCACCACAGATGTTTTCATGCTGCCCGAGCTTGCTATTTGTGAAATGTATTTGTATTGCCTTTATTTGGGTCTTATTTGAAAAAAAAGAGTACCAAAAAGTTAATGCTTAATAGGACAGCTCCCATAGTGGCAGTGGTGTTTTATTTATTTTTATTTTTTTTACCTTTTTATTTTCAGTGATATTTGGGGATAAAGGGATAACGGTGTGAGGTAGCATAATGTACAGTAGCAAGACCCCTCTAGTTATTATTTCAGGTACATTAACAGCTTTGCGTTACATTGATTTGGTTGTGGAACCATTGGTATGATAGTTTCTCCAAAGCATCCCAGGAGCTATTTTACAACAGGAAAATGCCAGGTCAAATATTGTTTATTAAATATTTAAGTTTTTTTTTTTTTTTGCATTTGCATATCATTAACATGTCTATTAATCCTGTGATTTTCATAGCTCCATGACTTTTCCTTCTTGGTGTTGCAATTTCAATGTTGGGGAGTGTATGTACAGGAGTTTAGTGTTTTTGACATAAAAATTAGACAAATGCATCCTGTAAATGATCATTTCCAGTACATTTTGAGGGGGCATTGTGGCATTAAAATGTTTATATTTTGTGTAAATTTTATGACTTTCTTGTCGCTTTTCTAAAGTGACAAGAAAAGTTGTGGGGCTTAGTGTGCAAGTGGAGCCTGTCACCGCCTGCCAGATTTGCTATAACTTGTGCTGTTTTTTTTGCTCACAGGGTGCCAGAGATGCGCATAATTTATTAAGAGGCATCTGCATCTTAATTAATTAGGCTTCTTTACTCCAGAGCACAGGGAATCAAGTCTGGCATATGAGAACGACAGTCTTGATAATTGTCCCCTGATGTTTCCTTTATACACATCATTTATTTTCATTCATATTCGCTACCAGTTAAACAACATTAAACTACAGATATGTTTTGTTGCAAATTTTTGAAGCAGAAAACATTAGGAAATGTATATTCCAGAAGTAAATGTTCCATGAAATTTCAATACAATTTAGTAACATATTGTAACGGGCCATTGGCTGAGTAAATTATACGATGTACAACATAATTTGGTTACCTGTTATAGAAATCTGCAGAAAGATCTACAGTAATTAGATGCTTCATTTCTATTTATAACATTGCTCACATAACATTAGTTTTTTTGCAGCAACTATGTTGGACTTTACTTGCTTGGTTTTAAAACTTTTTGTGTTATATTTTCACACAAAAAGCTAAAATGAATGCTTCAGCTTTATGACTGTTTCAGTGTCTTTGATGGCAAGAATAGCATGGTCTGCAACAATATTCTTGCCATCAGAAACACCAGAGTCCCAACCATTTTATGTCATAAATACCATGGTACTGTTACAAAGAAGAATGGGCTCAGACTGGTCCTCTGCGTAGCAGGTGTTTCTCCCAATGGAACCCTGAAAATAGTGAGATCCTCTCTTTATAAAAGCTCCCTGCAGCCTACAGGTGGCAGCAATAATACTTAGTATTTATTGTATTTATAAGCCATGGGCACAGCCTAAAAAAGTATTGGTGGATTTTTTTTTTTACTCTACTTTTCCCATTCACCTACTCCCTTCAAAAACATTTTAATAAGTCAATCAATAAATTATATGTACTCCAAAATTATTGTTATAAAAACTTTGACTTGGGCTCAAGCACACGTATCCACAAAAAAAAACTGATGACATCCATATTGCATCCATTTTTTTTGCAGATCCCTTGTAACAATGCCTATCCTTGTCTGCAAAACGGACAAGAATAGGACATGTTCTATTTTTTTGCCGAACGGACATGCGGAAAGGGAATGCACACGGAGTAATTTCAGTTTTTTTGCGGATCTGTTGAAGTGAATGGTTCTGCATATGGACCTGTAAAAAAAACGGAAACAGAAAACATACTGTGAGCATATCCTCTGCATTCAAACTTCTAAATTTTGTCAAAAAGACCTGGGTTTTCTGTTGCAGAATCCACATCAAATTCTGCAAACAAAAAACTCTGCCTGGATGAATCTTTACCTTAACTGCCGAATCTACACATAAATCTTAATTTTTCAGCTACCTCCACTCTGAAAAGAGACTTCTGGCAATGAGACCTTATTAAGGATTATTAGCTCCATCCATCCAGCGCTGTATGCGTTTCTTGCAACTGGAGTAAACTTTATTCGTAAACCATCTGCACAAAAGTTAGTTGTCCGTTTCTTCCCAAGTTAAAAGGAACATTTACAAAATACCTCCTTAATTTCTGAAAAATGCATGGGATAATTAAATTAAATTACACATTTTTATCTTAGCAAAATCAAGAGTGTTTCCTTTCCCTTCCCTTTGTGTTTACTTTCCTGCAGTAGCTGACATCAAAATGTTTTCTGGAATGCTTGGGCTAAATAAGTTATGCTTAACTCAATATCTAATATAAATAGCCCCGGGCAGATCCAGCAGTACAATGATAAAAGCTAGAGTTTCTTTTAGTAGCTTGCCACACTTTACTGATATTGTATTTCTCTAATCACCAATCTTTATGTGCCTTCCTGACCCCGAGCTCTCTGTCCAAATAACTGTGTGTTGCTATCAAAGGCTTGTGTCACTGAAAGAGTGAATGGCTTTCATTTTTTCTTGCAAAACTTCCGGCACTTGGCATCTGCAAAGAATTAACCCAAGTAGACTTTTTTTTAAATGCCGCCTCCTGGTCAGAGCCCTATCCAGTGGAAGTTGCATTTTCTGGAGTGAGGTCACTGTGGTCAGAAATAGCTGGACAGACACAATAATTTATGTGAATTTCAAACTGTTTTCTTAAATTAGCTTGGATTTAAGATCATGCTTTAATGCCCACACTATGAATTTTCCGCAGGCAATTGTATGATTTATTAATGAAAATATGACACTGTAGCAGATGATAAATAAGTAAAATAGGCAAAAATAATAACATAACTGAAATATAGTTTATCTATCTGTCTATCTATAGCACATAAAAATAGATTTTCAGGTTTATCTTTAAAACTAAGTATATGGAGATATTTAGTAAAATATAATAATCTTATTTAAAGGGCTAAACTGCAATAATATAAATGTAATGGAGATAAAATTAAATATTACAACTACAATAATGTATTGATAACTCTAAAAGTATGTTGCCTTAAAGAGGACCTGTTGTCACATTAATAAACGTATACAGAGAATTTTTCTGAATTGTCGGCTGCCCCACTATGTGTTCCATTTTTTTTATTCTAGCCTCTTTTTATTTCCAAGATCTGAGTCCTGATACTGTTATTGTCGAATACACGAATCCTTGGCTTTGCCAATCGGGCAGCTACCTGGAGTCTTCACTCAAAGAGGAGTGATTTTCAGCTCTTTGACACTGTCCTTGCAGGCCTCCTGTTCCTGATTGCTCCGGTCCAGTGATGCGGTGCAGTGCCAACATAAAGTAGACATATGGGGAATGTTAAGTAATAAATATTTTATGAGGTATCACTTTCTGTTTTAAAAGCAGAGAAATTGAAATTTAGAAAATTGTGCATTTTTCCAAATTTTTGGTAAATTTGGGATTTTTTCATAAATAAAGGTGAAATATATTGACTCAAATTTATGACTATCATTTACTTATCCAAGTCAATCTCTGAATGACTTGGATAAGTAAAGGCGTTCCAAAGTTATTACCACATAAAGTGAGATATGTCAGTTCTGCTAAATTAGGCCTGCCTGGTCAGGAAGGGGGCAAATGGCCCAGATGGGAAGTGGTTAATGGGAGATTCCACTGAGTATTTGATTAAAAAGTGTTTTTTAGTCCACTGAGTATAATGGAGAGGAAAATTAGTCACAGAAGAAATCTGGAGGGGGTAGTATTTTGAAGAGGTAGTCCTCTGGGAAGATTTCACTGTACTTACGAGCTTACAACTCAACATTTTGAAAAGGTTGTCTGCTTTTATTTGCAGGGGAATAGTTTAAAGCTTCTGGGACAGGTGAACAATCTGGTATTATATTTTGTTTGCAGATACAGATGGATAAATGGATAGATAGATAGATAGATAGATCAAATCTGAACCCGGACATATCCCCATTTTCACCCAGGCAGCCCTTTGATATGAGCATTGGAGCATTTCATGCTTTTTTATACTTCCATCCGCCTAACGGTGTTCCTGGTGATGTCACAGACACTAATGGACGGGCTTTAGCGCTGACCTATCCGTTTTACAGACTAGAGCAGCAGTAAAGCCTGCACATTAGTGCTGGTGACATCACCGGGCTCACTTCTAGGCAGAAGTCTCCTGCTAGCTTATCCATAGAGAGCATGGTATGTCACCTGATCTCCAGAAAAAGCTTAATCGAGCAGGGAAAAGGAACGCATGAAATGCTCCGATCCTCATTTCAGAGGGCCTGCCTGGGTGAAAATGTAGATATGTCGGGGTTCAACTCTGAACCCAGACAATTCCTTAAAGTACTGTAAGGCCTCTTTCACACGGGCGTTACAGATTGGGGCCGGATAGGATGCGGGTGCGAGTGCGCACACAATTTCAGTCAGTTTTGACTGCGATTGCGTTGTGTGGTTCAGTTTTTTCCCCACGAGTGCAATGTGTTTTGCACGCGTGTGAGAAAAAACCTTATGTGGTACCCAGACCTGAACTTCTTCAATGAAGTTCGGGTTTGGATTAGTTGTAGTGTAGATTTTATTATTTTCCCTTATAACATGGTTATAAGGGAACATAATAGCATTCTTTAATACAGAATGCTTAGTAGAAGGTCAAATAACTCACCTCCTCCATAGCTGCCAGTCTCTGCTCTTTTTTCAGGACCTGTAGTGACGCCACTGAGCTCATCACATGGTCCAATCACATGGTCAATCACCACGACGATTGACCAAGTGATTGGACCATGTGATGTGACGTGACCACAGGTCCTTGAGCCGGCAGCTCATGCTTAAAGAAGTAAGAAGAGACCGGCAACTATGCGATCAAGAGGAGGAGGTGAGTTAATTATTATTTTTTTTAATCCCTCAATCCACATTTTACTTAGCATTCTGTTTCAAGAATGCTATTATTTTCCCTTATAACCATGTTATAAGGGAAAATAATAATGATCGGGTCCCCATTCCGATCATCTCCTAGCAACGTGCGTGAAAATCGCACCGCATCCGCACTTGCTTGCGGATGCTTGCGATTTTCATGCAAGACCATTCACTTCTATGGGGCCTGCTTTGAGTGAAAAACGCACAAAAAAGAGCACCTCACGCATTGCACCCGCGCGGAAATCTTGCCCGTGTGAAAGAAGCCTAAGGGTCCTGCTGTTATGGATAACTCTGTATCCATTGCAGTTATGACTTTGTGTCCAATTATCATAATATACCACCATACCCTGATAGAGCAGAATAGTTTGTGGTCCCCATTTTTAGGTAACAGGACCATTTTACAACCTTTGTACCTCCTTTAGCTCCATCCTTATTTCTATGCTTTCTGAAATGCTTGTAATTGAAGAATTTTCAGTACATTTCTGTCCTAATAAATCTAACATTTCTTCATGTTACTAGAAACCAAGAGTTAAAGACATTCCTGTACAAGGCTAGGCATTTGGCTACTTACTTACTGTCCAGTCCTAGCTTTGATGAAACAGGGAAGCCCCATTTAAAGACTGCCAGAGAAGGCATCAGAACAGAAATTGACAGAGGAGTATCATAGTGAAACACAGTTATATGGGATTGAGATTTGCCACTAATCCAAAGTAATTTATCTTTATTATTAAAAGATAACAAGGCTTTGAAGGGCAAGCCCTGTTTATGCACACAGTAAGAGCTCCTCTAATGCAGTTTCCTCTATTACTTTTTCTTTTAATTAATTTATGTATGTCAAGATCAAGGGAGTCTATCATAGAAGATGAACTCCAGGACATGCACAAAATAAATCACATCTTTCCAGCTCATATCCAGTACCCTGTAGATAGCTTACTGAGGAGATTTACTTTTACCTCTCTCTTTTTTTTTTAAAGGGAGGGAACTACTTGTCCTAGTCCTCCTTTAAAATGTTCTGTCATGTGCCTCTTAACACTTCTTATCAAGCCCCAGCATCAGAATCTGAAACAAACCAGCTCTTGACCAGTTCTTGACCTCTATATGCTGTAAGAGCACCTTTCTCTTCTGTCTTATATCTCATTAAAGTTTAAAAGAAAAATGAGGCAGAGGGGAAAAAAATCATTATAAAGCCCAAGTTAACAAGTACTCTCAAAGTCTGGGAGGTGACTCTACTCTTCCAAAAGACCATATAGGCATCTGAGAAGTTCATTTTTCTTAAGAGGGTTATTCCGAATTTTAAAACTGATGGCCCATCCTTAGTATAGGAAATCATAATTAGATAGTGGGGGTCCAACTCTTGACACCCCCCACTTAACAGCTATTTGATGAGATTGCGGTGCTCAGATAAGCTGTCCTTGTGAACTTTCCGTTCATTTCATTGCTCCATACTGTGTAATGTCATACTTTATGCAGCAACTGTGCTGGGCACTGTAGCTTTGTCCCATTCACTTGGGGGTTGACCCCTTAAATATTAACCCAACTGTGTTTATTTTGTTTTGTATTATTATAGCCATAACTTTTAAATTTTTCACTTTACTGGGAAATTTGAGGCTCTTGTGCAATGAATTTAAATTTTAAAGTTTTTTTTATCATCACAGACATTGGTGGCATGTTGCTAGGTTATGCCACTGATCTCAGATAGGTGCAAGTCCCACACCTATCTCCAGAATAGGCGACCAAAAGTGAAGGAGAACAAACCATACATGTGCAGCATGCTCTCAATTCATTTCTAAGGAAGTTCTGAAAATAGCACACTATGCTTTTTTCATGGTGCGTTCTCCATTTATTTCTAAGGGACTTCTAAAGGTCCTGTTCTGGAGACAGAGGTGGGACCTATCTGGCATTGGTGGCATATCCTGGTAATATACTACCAATGTCTGATTTGAGAAAAACACTTTAAGAATAGAATATAGTGCTATATATTTGTTTTTAGAATATTCGTCATTTTTCCCATCTGAACACATGATTGGCCCAAAAGCAACTTAAGCAGGGAGGAATCATGACTTCAGATGAAAAAAAAAAAGACGAATATTCTAAAAAACTAATATATAGCACTATATTCATTATAGTGCTATATATTTGTTTTTTGGAATATTCGTCTTTTATTTCCATCTGAAGTGAACAGTGTTCACTTCAGATGGAAAAAAATGACAAATATTCTAAAAAATTTATATATATAGCCCTATATTCAATATAGTGCTAAATATTAGTTTTTTAGAATATTTATCATTTTTTTCCATCTGAAGTCATGATTCCTTCCTGCTTAAGTTGCAATAAGCAGGGAGGAATCATGACTTCAGATGGAAAAAAATTATGAATATTCGAAAAACGAATATATAGCACTATATTCGAAATATTCGCAAATTCTCAAAATTGCGATATTCGAGATAATAATTCGCTTTTCTAATATTTGCGCTCAATACTAATACTCATGATGAACACAGGCTGGTAACCAAATATATTGACTTGGGTGTAACTCTGCAAGTGCAGAGGCTGATGTCTTCAGCTATGAGATCAGGAGAAGTAGGTGGTAGCACTGTGACACTGTGAGAGGTGGGACAGGAAGACGTGTATTCAAGTCCTTGTAGAACGTAGCACAGTCTATTAGGATGGGAATAGTCAATGTTGTGATGGGAAGCTGAAAGGATGCTCCTGGTTGTGAATTATGTTTTAGAGATTGTCACAAATAATCAGCCCTGACAATGATAAGTACTACCTGTGTGATGCCAACAAAATCTGATAAGCAAATTGTGAAATTGTTTTACTTGTTAGTAACGTGTGGAAAAAAACTATTGTCAATTATATATTTGATAAACTTTGTTTTACACTTTTACACTATGTAGAAAGAAAAAAAATCCTTATTATAGATTGGGTACTGACCATCACTTTTGTCACATCTATACAATATCTTATTCCCCATTTTTAGATATGTCCTTATACCTTAGATGTACTATATGACGAATATAAGTCAATAAGGTCAACCCCGTTAAGATCCATCATAAAATGGATTACGTACAGCATAGTCGTAATTAAAACCTAAACAGACCTAAACTTACTAGTTTTCATGGGGG
Source organism: Bufo gargarizans (assembly GCF_014858855.1). Taxonomy (NCBI): domain Eukaryota; kingdom Metazoa; phylum Chordata; class Amphibia; order Anura; family Bufonidae; genus Bufo; species Bufo gargarizans. Next base: position 391,662,445 of record NC_058084.1, on the reverse strand, counting down.
CTATAATCTACTCAATTGTTCATTTAAAGGGGTTTAGTATGGAAATCTTATTTTTAAATGATCTGTTAGGGAATTCTGAGTTGATAGAGATTCCCTCTTTCGGATGCTCATCGATTAGCCAAAGTGTTACAAGAAGTGTTTCTAGAGGACCCATCACATCTATAAATTACACAGACAGGCCATTGATTTCAGCTGTAAACCTTCATTTTACCGATGGTGGTGCGGAAAGATAAAGGAACACTTGCTGCCAGGTTCTCTAGAGATTGCATCAGATTTTTGGGAAACCCAGAAACTTAACAATAAATGAACATCCTGTGATCAACTTTTGGGAAAAACACCAGTTTTTCCCCTTTGACTTCATGTTCAAGTGAATTTTCTTAAAATGGATAACATAAAAAGAGAACTTCAAGGCAGTTGATATCATGATTCAAGTGGATTTGAACCTGAACTACCCAAGATCTGGGGATACTACTATTGTAAATACAATTGATTTGCAATGTAATATTCATGTTATTTTACACTTCATGCTATAAACCTTGATTAAGAGGGACAGCCAGGGGCATCCGTATTGCGCCGCTAGAGGTGAAATTCTTGGACCGGCACAAGACGAATCAAAACGAAAGCATTTGCAAAGAATGTTTTCATTAATCAAATACAAAAGTCGGAGGTTCGAAGAAAATCAGATACCGTCGTCGTTCTGACCATAAACAATGATATCTGGCGGCGTTATTCCCATGACCCGCCGAGCAGCTTCCGGGAAACCAAAGTCTTTGGGTTCCGGGGGAAGTATGGTTGCAAAGCCGAAACTTAAAGGAATTGACGAAAGGACACCACCAGGAGTGGAGCCTGTGGCTTAATTTGACTCAACATGGGAAACCTCACCCAACCCAGACATGGAAAGGATTGACAGATTGATAGCTCTTTCTCGATTCTGTGGGTGGTAGTGCATGGACGTTCTTTGTTGTTGGAGCGATTTGTCTGGTTAATTCCAATAACGAACGAGACTCGTCCGTGATAACTAGTTACGCGACCCCCGGCGGTGAGGATCGTGTTGACTCTTGGTTAGTGAGACTGGACCTGTAGGTGAAGGCCTGCTGGTGAGCTGACCCTCTAAAAAATTATATGCCTGGGCCTGCTGGTGAGCTGACCTTGTAAAACATTATATGCGATGGCCTGCTTGTGAGCTGATCCTCTAAATAATTATATACGAGGGCCTGCTGGTGAGCTGATGCTGTAATACATTGTAGGTGAGGGCCTGCTGGTGAGCTGACCCTCTAAAAAATTATACAGTCCTGATCAAAAGTTTAAGACCACTTGAAAAATGGCAAAAAAATCATATTTTACATTGTTGGATCTTAACAAGGTTCCAAGTAGAGCTTCAACATGCAACAAGAAGAAATGAGAGTGAGACAAAACATTTTTTGAGCATTTAATTAATTGAAAATAATGATTAAACTGAAACAGGCTGTTTTTCAGCTGATCAAAATTTTAGGACTACATGCCTTTAAAAGGACAAATCTGTGCAAAGATGTGGATTAGTTGTCATTTTCTGTCAGGTAGTCACACGTTGTTATGGCAAAGGCAAAAAAAACTCTCCCTTTTTGAACATGGTCGGGTTGTTGAACTGCATCAGCAGGGTCTCTCACAGCACGCCATCGCTGCTGAGGTGGGACGCAGTAAGACAGTAATTTGGAATTTCTTAAATGATCCTGAGGGTTATGGAACAAAAAAGTCAAGTGGAAGACCCAAAAAAATGTCATCAGCACTGAGCCGGAGGATACAATTGTCTGTCCGTCAAGACACTGGACGATCCTCGACCCAAATTAAGGCCCTTACTGGTGCTGACTGCAGCCCCATAACCATCAGACGGCATCTGACACTGAAGGGCTTCAAAAACTAAAAACGTCTTCAAAGACCTCATCTCCTTGAACGCCACAGAACTGCTTGTTTGGACTTTGCAAGAGAGCATCAAACATGGGACATTCAAATGTGAAAGAAAGTTTTATTCTCTGATGAGAAAAAATTTAACCTTGATGGTCCTGATGGTTTCCAACGTTACTGGCATGACAAGCAGATCCCACCTGAGATGTTTTCTACGCGCCACAGTGGAGGGGGCGCCATAATGGTCTGGGGTGCTTTTTCCTTCAGTGGAACAATGAAGCTTAAGGAAGTGCAGGGGCGTCAAACGGCCGCTGGCTATGTCCAGATGTTGCAGAGAGCATTCCTCATGACTGAGGGCCCTCGTCTGTGTGGTAACGACTGGGTTTTTCAACATGACAACACTACAGTACACAAATTCCCCTGATCTAGATCCAATTGAAAACCTTTGGGGATGGATGGCAAGGGAAGTTTACAAAAATGGACAACAGTTCCAGACAGTAGATGGCCTTCGTGCGGCCGTCTTCACCACTTGGAGAAATGTTTCCACTCACCTCATGGAAACGCTTACATCAAGCATGCTGAAACAAATTTTGGAAGTGATAAACAATAACGGCAGAGCTACTCATTACTGAGTTCATGTTTGGAAGTTGGATTTCATTTTTATTTTTATTTTTTCATTAAATTGAATGCTCAAAAAATGTTTTGTCTCACTACCATTTCTTCTTGTTGCATGTCGAAGCTCTACTTGGAACCTTGTTAAGATCCAGCCATGCTAAATATGATTTTTTGCCATTTTTCAAGTGGTCTTAAACTTTTGATCAGGACTGTATATGAGGGTCTGCAGCTGAGCTGACCCTGTAAAACATTATATGCGAACGGCATATATGCGTGGGCATTATATGCAACGAATAAGCATGTTGACATAATGGAAGAGAAGATGGAGGATGAGAAAAGGAAGATTTAACCATATACCCTTGTTTGTGGTGGAAGGGGTAACTGTATGTCACAGATATTTTTTGGATGCGCACCCTTTACAGTGGAGATGAGGTGCAGCTAATGTTGCTGTTTGCAGCGGCCTAACTATTGTACGCTATTTAGCGCAGAATGCGCTAAAAATAGGTATTGCTGCCACACACAATTGTCCTTAGAAGGGATTTTGGGTCTGTAAAATTTTAGCTATTTAGCGCAGGTTGCACTAAAAATATAGATTGCTGCAGCCACTCATATTGGTTTTGGTGGTAATAACAATTTTAAATCACTCCCTACATCGTCTGTCCCTTCCTCAGCACAGCTCTCCCTGACTAAGAATGAGCTGAATATGCGTCATCGGGTGCTATATAGCACATGCAGTATTCGGCCGTAGACAGTGTCCGCTGCAGACATTACCTGGGGTACATCTGTGTAACATTTCCACATCCCAAATAGCTGTGACATTCCCTGTAATTTTATACTAGCCACTGCTGACATCAGAGACATTATCTGCTGTATATCTCCTGTGTGACATTTCCACATCACAAATATCTTTTTACATTTTTTTGTGCATGCACTTACAAATCCTACACTTCTGTATGTTTGACATACTTTCAAGCATATATAACATTTAATATGCAGAAGGCGAGCAGTAAGGGACAGGGAAGTGGTCGTGATGCTGATAGTGCACGCAGAGGCCGTGGCCCTGGGCACGTTGAAACTGTGCCTGCTGCCAGAGAACAAGAAAAAAAATCATCAACGATACCTAGCTTCATGTCCCAGTTTGCACAGCGGTGCAGTACAATGCTCTCGAAGTCAGACCAGTGCGACCAGGTGGTCGGTTGGATTGCAGCAGATAATGCTTCCAGTCGGTTAAGCATCACCCCGTCTTCCACCAAGTCCAGTCTCAGTAGCCAAGAGTCTGATCAACACAATCCTCACCCTGATCCTCATTTCTTCCACCATGGAGAGTCTTGCCAAACAAGTGATCCCACACTCGGATATTCAGAGGAGCTCTTTTTAGCGCCATTCCTTTATTTGGGCCTCTCGACAAGCCGACTTGAAGAGGGACATGAGATCTTGTGCCCTGAAAGGGAGAAGGCGGGCCACACCAAACAGGCCCGCAACTGTTCCAAGGAGCACCCCCTTGTGGCAATCTCCCTTGCCAAGGGGTAGGTGTTGCACAGTCTTGTGCCTTTTTTAGCAAAGTGTTGACGACAAAAAAATTGTCATTGGCAACCTGTGCCATACAAAAATGAGCAGGGGCGTGAACACTAGCAACCTCACCACCACCAGCATGATCTGCCACATGGCATCAAAGCACCTTTATAGGTGGGCAAAATGCCTGAGTCCACAATCTGTGTCTGTGGGCCACAACACTGCCTCACCTTCCCCTGTGTTACGTGCTGGCCAATTACCCTATCGAAGGTGCAGATCTGGATGCTTCCCGCCCTGCATCTGGACCTTTCGCAAGCACCATCAGCGACCACATTCACTTCCGTGTCCCAGCGCAGCACACAAATGTCCTTACCCCAGGCATTTGAATGCAAGCGCAAATGTCCAGCCACCCACCCACAGGCCATAGCACTAAATGCACCGCTTTCCAAATTACTGGTCCTGGAAATGTTGCCATTTAGGCTTGTGAACACTGAGGCCTCCCGCAGCCTGATGTCAGCGTCAGTCCCTTGTTATGCAGTCCTTGGCCACCACTATTTTTCAAGGTGTGCCGTCCCCGCCTTACACCAGCATGTGTCCCATAACGTCACCCGTACCCTGACCAACGCAGTTACTGGGAAGGTCCACTTAACCACTGACAAGTGCTTTCAGCCAGTTATGCTACTTTTCCCTGCCGGCACACTGGGTGAATGTTGTGGAGGCCGGGAGCGAGTCGTACCCTGGGATGACACAGGTGCTACAGACACCAAGGATTGCGGGGACTAATTCTATCAGGGTTTCTGCTACCACCTACGTTGGCTCCAACCTCCACTTCTCCTCCTCCTTCACTTCCACCTCAGAATTATCCTCTTGCAGCACCAGTCAGCCATCAGTCGGTAGTTGGACGCACTGTAGCACTGCAATGTGGAAGCGTTAACAGGCCGCGCTTAAGCTGATCTGCTTAGCTGACAAATAGCATACCGCCGCAGAGCTGTGGCAGGGCATAAAATACCAGACTGAGCTGTGACTCTCGCCACTCAACCTAGAACAAGGCATGGTTGTGTCTGATAATGGCCGTAACTTTGTGGCGGCTTTGGGGCTCGGGAAGCTCACACACATCTCATGCCTAGCCCACGTCTTAAACTTTGTGGTTCAGCAGTTTCTCAAAACCTACCCCAATTTGCTTGAGCTACTGGTAAAGGTGTGCAGCGTGTGTGCCCTTTTTTGCAAGTCATCAATAAGTTCCACCTGTCATGCTCTGCCCTGTGAGAGGCCTGAGAAAATCTGATAGACTTGCTAAATGTGAGTCTATTTGACAGATTGCTTTGTTTCTTTTTGCTGTGATTTTGGACAGGTTCCCACCTCCCCACAGGTTCTGCTCATTAGCTATTTAGTGGTGCTATTTATACCTGTCTCTCACTATAGAGTTCTCAGCTGGTGTTTGGTGGATCTCCTGCCCCTCGTCCATCTTAAGCCAAGTCCTATTCCTTCCCTTTTGTTGTGTGTTTTTGCTAGGCCTCAGGAAGATGCAAATTCCTGCACCAAGCGCTAGGAACTGTTTTTCTTATCTCCAGCTCCCTAGCTGAGGGTTTGTTTCAGTTTCAGCTAGGCTTAGGTTCCAGCGCATGAGCACTTTCAGCTTTAGGATTCGGTCATGTTGTCAGCAGTCAGGGAAAGACTCAGGGATTGTCAAGTGGTAACCTTTCCCTATTCCCTACCTTTGGGGCCTAGCCTGGTGTTTTGTTGCTTTTGTTGTATTTGGTTTGCTTCCCTTCCCTCACCTACCATGACACCGCCGGTCTGTCAACGCTGCAGCAGTAATTACAATTGCCAGCTCACCGACTGTTGTGCGACGTGAGCACGTTCTGGAACTTGACTTTCCAAATGTTGGCCAGGCTTTGTGAGCAGCAGAGGGCAGTAGTGGAATATCATCTTCAACATGGTCGTCGCCTTTACAGTCAGCTTCTGCTCTTCACAAGCAAGGAGTGGGCATAGATGTCTGACCTCTGTGAAGTTTTAAGAAACTTTGAGGAATCAACACAGATTGTGAGCGGCGATAACGCTATTTTCAGCGTCCCCATTCCACTTCTGTGTCTACTCAAACGATTGCTGCTCACAATTAAGGCCAAAGCTTTGCATGTGGAAAAGGTGGAAATGGAGGAAGACATTACACATGGTGATAGCCAGACCACCCTCAGTTCATCTTCTCAGCGCAAATTGGATGATGAGGAGGAGGAGCAGGAGACGGTTGCCTCCGCTTCACAGTGTAGTACAGATGGAAGTTTAATTCCATCTGTTCAGCGTGGATGGGCAGAAGAGGAGATTGAGAGTAATTCTCCTGATGAGGACAGCGAAGTCTTGTTTGTTGTGACTTTGGCACACATGGCTGACTTTATGTTGGGCTGCCTTTCCTGTGACCCTTGCGTTGTACGCATTTTGGCCAACACCGATTACTGGTTGTTCACCCTTCTCGACCCCCGCTACAAAGAGAACTTGTCATCTCTCACCTGCAGGCCCTTGCATGTAATGCTTTAGAAGGTCAGCTCACCTGCAGGCCCTCAACCATAATGTTTTCCAGGGTAAGATCACCAGCAGGCCCTCACCTACACTCTTTGAGGGCCAGCTCACCTGCAGGCCCTCACATGTAATGTTTTAGAGGGTCAGCTCACCAGCAGGCCCTCACCTACAAACTTTTAGTAGGTTAGCTCACCTGCAGGCCCTCACATGTAATATTTTAGAGGTTCAGCTCACCAGCAGGCCCTCACCTTCAAACTTTTAGAGGGTCAGCTCATCTGTAGGCAAGACCTTAGGGGGAACGTCTAGGTGGGTACTATTTCTATTATGGAGACCAGTTCATACACTTGACAACTATTGTAGGCTAGGCAATGCTCCTATGGATATCTGGGTAAAATATATGCAAATTATCAAGTCTAACATCTGCCAGCATCAGATAGGTTTAGGAAAGCTAATTTGAATACCTTTCCCAGCAACCCAGAGGGGCATTGCTTGGACTACAATACTACATACACATATTCTGCATAGTGGGGTCACTGACTAGTTTACAATACTGTGCATGCGTACTTGGCATACCATGGGCTCTCCATAATGAAAAAGAGTATATCTTAGACAATGCATATATATTGTTATGATTCAAATATCTCTCCTTGGTGAGAGTGGCTTAATCGGCATGAGAAGTCTTATACATGCTCTTCTAGAATTCTGGGAAGAATTGGATGCAAATGGGCTCTTAATAAGCTCTGCCTTTAATGCCACTAGATATATTGTTGAGAAACACATGTCTCTGTACTAGTTTCTCTTTACTTGTAACCACATTTTTTGAACTTCAAATGAATCTTGTCTGGTTTGCTCATCTTTAATATATATCTTACTAGGTGGTTTGTTAATTTCTTTTGGAACTTAAATAATAAAGATGTCACTGATTTTGCAAGTCTTCTGAGAAAAATGTTCAGCTGCTTTCCATTTTTACAGTATTCCCACCTAACAGCACTTTCCACCTCTCTGTTCTATCTCATTATAATGAAAAAGTCAGCATAGTCCAATTGGACATATGTTTCTAGTAATCAAATGTAGAGCTGTTCACCTTTTTAATCATGGACACAAATTAAGCTATGGAATTGGTTTTGTAGGTCCCCAGTGGTCAGTGTGTTGTACAGTCCATTAGGATCCACCTCTAAGGTCATCCCACAATGATTGTGTAACTGACACTTTTAAATGTAACCTAAAAGCCAAAAAGCCTCACTGATCTAAAATATGAGATGAGTCTGTAAAGTCCCAGCAAGCTTTACTGTTATATAACATGCTTTGGCTCTGTATTTTCTTTCTCACTGACTGCAGCACACTCAGAAATTCCACACATCTTGCATTAGAAATGCCATAACTCTGCTTCATTTTTGCAGTTTGACTGGTGAAATGTTTTTTTTCTTGAAAATGCAAAAGAGAACTCTATAATTTATTACAGCACCAGCAATTCAAGATGTTATGCTTGGATGATTTGCAAGCAGTTGGTTAACAACATTCCAGAACGTTTTGCTTTCATTGGCTACCAGGTTATTACCCTCAATTTCATTCTTTAAATCTGTGTTTAAAAACAGTTTAACAACACTTTGATTTTTTTTTAGAAGCAGTTGTGTGTTCTCTTCGGTAAGGTGCTGGGTAGCTTGAAAGAAAAAAAATCATATTTTTGGAAAGTCAAGTACATTGGTGACTAAACTAGATCTTCATGTTCATTTTTCATCTACTACATTGGCCACGAAACGTAAAAATGTAGTTAAAACACACACCGGTTTAATAAGTAATTTTGTGCTAGTTAAAGAGGGATTTTTTAAATGTTCTCTTATATTAAAAAGCATTTGACTACAGTGCAAAAAAAATATTACCATCCATTCTGCCAAATCCTTTTTTATTAACTCATTCAGGATCAGGCCAAATTTTATTTTTCCATCTTAGTTCTTTTTTTCTCCCTGCCTTCCAAAGAGCCATAACTTTTTTTTTTTTTTTTAGAGCCATAACTTTTTAACTATTTTGTTTACATGTAGGGTTGGGGGGGGGGGGGGGGCTTCTTGGACAAGTTGTATTCTGTAATAGCACCATTTAATTTACCATATTTTCTATTTAAAAAAAAAATCTGTAGGGTAAAAAAATGCATAAAAATGGGTAGGCACTTTTGGGTCACTTTTACACGAACGATACGGATTGTGTCAAGATGCAAACTCACGCTATTTCACAAGCAAGTTCAATCAGCTTTGTATGCAAAGATTTTTTCTCTGCAGATGCAATCAGTTTTAATGTGCTTTTCAAGCGCGTGAAAAAAACTAAATGTTTACAGAGAACATCTCCTAGCAACCATCAGTGAAAAACACATTGCATCCGGACTGCATCTGGATTACATCCGGATGCAATGTGTTTTTCACTGAAGTCCCATTCACTTCTATAGGGCCTGGGCTGCGTGAAAAACGCAGAATATAAAACGTGCAGCAATTCTCACGCAACGCACAGAGCCATTGAAATGAATGGGTCAGGATTCAGTGCAGGTGCTATGCATTCACTTAATGCACCGCACCCGCGCGGAAAAATCGCTTGTGTGAAAGGGGCTTTAGTAGTATAAGGTAGTCGCTTTGCCTTTCTTACCATTATGTTGGCCGATGGTGGTTTTGGCGCATGTGCTGTTTAACTACTTGTCCTTGTGGTCATTGTGTACTGTCACATATGCTGTGGATGTGTATGTTACATCTTCTTTAACTTTGGCTATGGGCAACAGGTGCTCATGCGTTAACCACATTATCAAACTCATTTGTTATCACAAATCAGCACAAATGTCCTTGAACTCTGTAAGCAAACAGAAACTTCTGTTTCCGCATGGGACTGAGGGCACCACTATTGGACACATATAAGCTTACCTACCTGCATCCAGTTTGCTATCTAGTTATGTTACATACTACTGCTTGTATATAGTGGCGTCGCTAGAGGGGGGCGAGGGGGGGCAATTGCCCCCCCTATGTTGTCCCTTGCCCCCCCAGGTGCCCCCCCGCTGATTCCCCAGAGTGAATACTAATGAGCGCCTCCATTATGGAAGCGCTCATTAGTACCGAAGGACCAGGAAGTGGTGAACGCTCTGTACTCACCACTTCCTGGTCCTCAGCTGTCGGCTGTGCAGGGCTGCGCACAGCGTAAGGTCGCTCTGTGACCTCACGCTGTGCGCGCCAGTTTAGAGCACAGTCGACTGAGGAGAAAATGGCAGGCGGCGTCCGTCCAGGAGCAGGAGAGGTAAGTGTTTTTATTTTTTATTTTATAGAAAATGTGGCTGCTGGGGGCATTATGGGGGCTAATTGGAGGCATATGGGGCATTTGGAGGCATATGGGGGCTAATTGGAGGCATATTTGGGGGCTAATTGGAGGCATATGGGGGCATTTGGAGGCATATGGGGGCTAATTGGTGGCGTATTTGGGGGATAATTGGAGGCATATTTGGGGCTAATTGGAGGCATATTTGGGGCTAATAGGAGGCATATGGGGCTAATAGGAGGCATATGGGGCTAATAGGAGGCATATGGGGCTAATAGGAGGCATATGGGGGCTAATATGAGGCATAATGGGGCTAATAGGAGGCATATGGGGGCTAATAGGAGGCATATGGGGGCTAATAGGAGGCATATGGGGGCTAATTGGAGGCATATGGGGGCTAATTGGAGGCATATGGGGCTAATTGGAGGCATATGGGGGCTAATAGGAGGCATATGGGGCTAATAGGAGGCATATGGGGCTAATAGGAGGCATATGGGGCTAATATGAGGCATATGGGGGCTAATAGGAGGCATATGGGGGCTAATAGGAGGCATATGAGGCTAATATGAGGCATATGGGGGCTAATAGGAGGCATATGGGGGCTAATAGGAGGCATATGGGGGCTAATTGGAGGCATATGGGGCTAATTGGAGGCATATGGGGGCTAATAGGAGGCATATGGGGGTTAATTGGAGGCATATGGGGCTAATTGGAGGCATATGGGGGCTAATTGGAGGCATATGGGGGCTAATAGGAGGCATATGGGGGCTAATTGGAGGCATATGGGGGCTAATATGAGGCATATGGGGGTTAATTGGAGGCATATGGGGGCTAATTGGAGGCATATGGGGGCTAATAGGAGGCATATGGGGGCTAATTGGAGGCATATGGGGGCTAATTGGAGGCATATGGGGCTAATTGGAGGCATATGGGGGCTAATAGGAGGCATATGGGGGTTAATTGGAGGCATATGGGGCTAATTGGAGGCATATGGGGGCTAATAGGAGGCATATGGGGGCTAATTGGAGGCATATGGGGGCTAATTGGAGGCATATGGGGGCTAATAGGAGGCATATGGGGGTTAATTGGAGGCATATGGGGGCTAATTGGAGGCATATGGGGGCTAATAGGAGGCATATGGGGGTTAATTGGAGGCATATGGGGGCTAATTGGAGGCATATGGGGGCTAATAGGAGGCATATGGGGGTTAATTGGAGGCATATGGGGCTAATAGGAGGCATATGGGGCTAATAGGAGGCATATGGGGGCTAATAGGAGGCATATGGGGGCTAATAGGAGGCATATGGGGGCTAATAGGAGGCATATGGGGGCTAATTGGAGGCATATGGGGGCTAATTGGAGGCATATGGGGGCTAATAGGAGGCATATGGGGGTTAATTGGAGGCATATGGGGCTAATTGGAGGCATATGGGGGCTAATAGGAGGCATATGGGGCTAATAGGAGGCATATGGGGCTAATAGGAGGCATATGGGGCTAATAGGAGGTATATGGGGCTAATAGGAGGCATATGGGGGCTAATAGGAGGCATATGGGGCTAATAGGAGGCATATGGGGTCTAATTGGAGGCATATGGGGCTAATAGGAGGCATATGGGGCTAATAGGAGGCATATGGGGGCTAATAGGAGGCATATGGGGGCTAATTGGAGGCATATGGGGGCTAATTGGAGGCATATGGGGGCTAATTGGAGGCATATGGGGGCTAATAGGAGGCATATGGGGCTAATAAGAGGCATAATGGGGCTAATAAGAGGCATAATGGGGGCTAATGAGGCATAAGGGCTGATATGGGGGCTAATGAGGCATAAGGGCTGATATGGGGGCTAATGAGGCATAAGGGCTGATATGGGGGCTAATGAGGCATAAGGGCTGATATGGGGGCTGATATGAGAGGCATAATGAGGGCTAATGAGAGGCATAATGTGTCATCCACAGATGCCCCCATAACAGTGTGTCTTCCACAGATCCACCATAACAGTGCGCCTGTGCACTGACGAGAGACAGAAAGAAGGGGAAAGAATCCGTGGAAGCAAGCAGAGGACGGCACTGCAGACGACTGAATAGCTTCTTTTGTAAGTAAATTGCTTTATTATAACTGTATCCCTGCATATCGCAATTCTCTCGTATTTTGTAATCTTATTGATATATACTTATTTTGTTTGTGCCCCCCCATTTTTGACTGTGGTATCTTTGTGCCCCCCCTATATATTGTTCCTAGAGTCGCCACTGCTTGTATATAATGACGTTTGTATTATGCATGTTTTGCAGCCAGTGTCGGACAGTCGGACTGGGGTGCCTAGGGCCCACCAGTAAAATTTATTTAGGGGGCCCACCGTACAGATACATTCAAATATGACCTGCTCACACAGCAGCAAGATCCTACCAGATGATTGAATATGGGGGTCCCCGCAGCGACTTTGAGAAGGTAGGACCTGGGGAAAATAGGACACTGGCAGCTTTCCTCTATACCTAGAAGTCATCTCAGCTCTGATCGTGTCGATAATAATAAACTGGGGAGTTTCTCTAATAATCTATCAAATTTGTATATGAGCATATGTAGTGCAGTAAGTCTACTGTGTTACGTGCCACTTATGCAGGGGATGGGAGACTAGGGACCCAGCTTGCTCAGGGGCCCACTGGCGGATTCACCTGTACCGCTGTGGGCCAGTCCGAGCCTGTTTGCAGCCATATGTTTGTTCACTGGCTACTGAGACAGCAGTAGACACAGGTAATACGCATGGCACAGAACACAATATGCAAGCCTCTAGACCTAGGATTTTTTATCTGCAGTCACCTATATACTGGTCTATTTGTGGGGTGATGCTAGGGATGCTTGTCCCTGTCCCCACCTGCCATTGGCTGCTCCCCCCAACACCGGATGTTTTCATCTGCACACATGGAGAAGCAGCAGCAGTGGTGGTGCGGGGACCAGGAGCGGCGCAGGGAGTGGGGAGCAGGTAAGTATATTCACTGTGAGGGGCCCAGGCATATGGGGACATTTAATAGTCTTGGATAACCCCTTTAACATAGTGAAGGCTTGGATATTATATTGATCTTTTACATGGTATATTGTATACATCGTTTGTGAACTCGTTGTATATGCAGCCTATTGATGCAGGTTATACAATTTGGACCATTAGTCAGGTTCTATTTATGATGGGTATTTAAGCCTTCATTTTTATTTCTTTTTTGCTCTAGTACAATAACAGGTTTGCATATATGGGAGGTTTCTGTATGGTTGTTTCTGTATACAGGATTCTAAAGAATGTTTTTTGACCCTACTTTGATTCTTGTATACAGGAAATTGAAAAAAAATATATATTTTTTTTATTATGCTAAAAGAGTGTGATTGTATGGCAATAACAAATGTATATCGTTTTTATTTTGTTTTACCACTGTTTAAAAAATAAAAACCCTCAAAAAATGTTCTTTACATCGCCATATTGACACCCATAATTTTTTTTAAAGTTTTGTCTACACAACTGTGTGAGGATTTGATCTTTGTGGGACAAGCTGTCGTTTTCATTGGTACCATTTTGAACTACATCTGAATTTTTTATCACTTTTATATTAATTTTTTTGTGGGGGAGGGAGAATGACCAGTTTGATTTTCTTTTCTTTTGCAACATTCACTATGCATGATAAATATTTTCATGCTTTAATAGGGCAGTTTAAAATGCATCAATACCATTTTTTATTGGTTATTTTTCATATTTAAAATTGGGAAAGGGGGATTTGAGTTTGTGTTTTTCTAAATATTTTCATTTTATTTTAGGGGACTGAAATATGCAATATTCTGATTGCTTGTAGAATAATACTGCACCCTAGAGAGTTTTCACAGGCTTCATTTGGAGCCTTACCACAGGTAATGAGTATTTTGCTATGGTTTGGAAAGCCTTCCCTCAGATGTCTCAGTCACTATTGACCGGTGTACAATGACTGGGATTGGAGTCACCTCCTATCTAGATCATTGCTGGAAGGTATCAGCTGTATTGTACAGCTGGCACCCACTGTGTATGATGTGGGATCATCTTGTGAGCAGCGCCATACATCCTCCATGCACCTTGTACATACAGTTATGCCTAGGTGTGGGAAGGGGTTAACAAATTGTAATTCACTTTACACTACATTGTAAGTTTCAAAATTGCTTAATTTATTAATAAGCGTTTCATGTCTCCCATAACATTGGTTTTGGAAGAACAGCCTCTTAGGCACTGAAAATGATTTTGTTATTTTTCATAGTTGTTTATTTTTAATAATTACTTTGTTTGTACTAATATAATAGTGTACAAAACAGATATGAGAGGATAAATACAGTATAATGAGAGTTCTGGTAGGGAAAAAACGAATCAAACACAGAACACAGACATTTAACCCCCAGATGATGTGGTCAAATGTGACCATGGTATCTAAGTGGTGAAAATCTGTAAGTGCTGCACTCACACTTGGATCCCCTTCACTGAGCCTGGGGAAGCTGTTCTATGGCCATAACCTGCAGGAGGCGGCATTACATTGGACTATACTAAATGCTCTATTTGACTATACATTTAATTATATTGCTAAATAGAAATTGCAATATGATGATTGCATGTTGTTAGACTTTTGGGGGAGCTAAAAAAAAAGTAAGAGTGAAAAAAAAAGTGGCATCTCTGTAATCATAGTTACCCAGAAAATAAAGATCAGCCGGTCAGTTCTACCACATTTGGAACACCATAAAAGCAAAACCCATAAAATTGGTGAGATTGTATTTTATTTCTTCCACCCTATTAGGAATTGTTTTTCAGATTCCCACTACATTGTCTACATTGTATGCAAATGGTGCCATTAGAAAGTACAAATTGTATAGAAAAAAACAAGCCCCTTACACAAACAAAAAAAAACGAATGCAAAATAGTTCGGTCTTTTAAGGGTAAAAAAAATTAACAAAATAAAAGATGCCACCAGAAATGCTTACAAAAATACTATAAAAAACTGTTAAATTCCAAGCTTTTAAAAAGTCTAAAAAAAATAGCAGGTGTGAAGGAGACCTCACATAGCTTTCAGTGTCTAAACATAAGCCTGGGAGATGGTAGGATAATTCTAATTAGTCTGGTAAGAGCTTAGTTCCCAGTGTTGAGTCCTAATTTACAGAGGAGTATTCAGACAGCATTTTGCATCAGTATTTGTAAGCCAATATACAGAAAAAGTACACATTTCACACATTGTTCCTGATAAATGCCTAGTCAGTTATCTTGCGTAAAGGGGGCTTTAGCATTCAGGGCAATTTGATTTGTAGTTTGGCACAAGCCAGCAAGTTATTGGCTTTTAGGTTATCAGTGAGTGGGCTTTTTTTTTTTTTTTTTTGCAAAAACACCACACACCCAGAATCTGCTGAATCAAATAGGGAATTATGAAATGCATTGCAAACAGACCATTTTGGAGCATTTTTCTCACTTTTGTTGCATGTTCTGGATCCTCTCTATTTTATTTTTAGTTTTATTTTTTTCTTGGTAGGTCGTTTTTTCCAGTTTTCTCATAGACTTCTCTATAGAGAAACAAATGGGAGGAAAAATGTGCAACCAGAAAAATTACAAAAAAACATAAATATGATGGTGATTTTCGGGAGCTCCAAAAAACTGCCACAAAAATGATGTTTAAAGCAAGCCTTACCCTTATTTAAGACAGTTAAAGAATAAATAGATTGTATTAAAGCAACTTTCAATGAAAGCTAAAACTGATTGTAAACATTTTTGGCATGAAATGTGCAAACTAAACTAAAGTGTTTGTAAATCATGTGCACAGAGTGTTTTTCTTCCAAAAATAGCTGCATTCTTAAAGTGGTTTTCTCAAGAGTTAAATATTGATGACCTATGCTTAGGTTTGGTGATTAATATCAGGTCATATCTGTTCAACTCTAAACACCCTGACCAATCAGCTTTTGGAAGGGGCCTTAGCGTTTGACATCACATCTCTAAGTTAAATGGCCTTTCTGCTGCTCTGTCCCATTGAAGTGAAAGGGAAAGACCTATACTAAGAAATACAACAATTATATAATGTCCAAACACGTGGCCTCTTCAACCTGATCACTGGGTGTGCCTGGTAGCTATACCCCCAAAGTTCTGATATTGATAGTCTACCCTGAGGATAGATCATCAATATTGAATTCCTGAAAGACCTCTTGAAGATGTAAGTGCACTTTATACATGTAAAATGTGTCCTCTGCTATTAGTTATACTGATTTTAAAAGTTACCATGGAGTTGCCTGACCTCATAAAAACACATGGCTGCAGGCCAAGGGCATTTATACAGGTCATGACATGTTAGGGAGATCTCTAATATCCATTTTCATTTTTAGTATAGCATGCCATATTTACAATAATGCTACAGAACCTAAAGGTGGCCATAAACATTAGATGAACATCTGCCAAACCTTCCAATTTTGTCAAAACTGACCAACCATTTAATGTGTTTGAAGGTGGATTTCAACATGCTTGATACTTTGTTCTCACAGGAGATAAGCCACTTATCAGAGGTGTCTTGCAGAGGCTTTCCTCTGTACCTTTTGAGAACATATGCACTTTTGGCCAAGCCATTGTGCATATCAGTGGGGGATGGGAAGACTTGTTGTAGGCTGAACCACTATTTAGCAGACAGCCATGTTTGGGTTATGTCCATTTAAAGAAGTTGTCAGGGCATTACTAAGTGAAGTCAATTGGAGCAGCACTGTCCATTACACAGATGACAGAGTTGTGTAGTTCCAGCGCTAACTTTCAGTAATGGAGCTAAACCTGAACAGCTGATCGATGGAGGTGTGTGTAGGACCCCTGCTGATCAGCTAGTGATGGTCTATCTAAAGATAGGCCAAAGCTTAGTAAAGCCAAGACAAACCCTTTAAGGGCTAAATTTCTGTCCATTATTGATTGAGTAAATGATTAACACATATAAAAGGTCCACTCCTGGGGTGGAAGGAATCATTGGAGACGGGCACCCACGAAAGCCCTCTACACAAGTGCTGTGGTTACTCTTCTGAACACATATGAAAGGTCATCATCCTGCTCATAAACAAGGTTTGCAGCATATGAGGTATGTATTATAGTGCTTTACAGCACTTGAGACATAAACCTATATAAAACACATTTCAGCTGCTGGTGAAAAGTCACCAAACCACTAAAATACAGTGTCACTTTTTAATCAAAAAGGATCCACACAAACAAAACATGTAGACATGTATGGCCAAGTCCTACAATATTAGTATTAGCAATGCTTTTCAAATAATTCATTTAAGCCAACATACACTATTGTCATTACAGAAACAGTGGTTCATGTTTTCAGTTAAAGTGGTTGTCTCACTTCAGCTAGTGGCATTTATTATGTAGAGAAAGTGAATACAAGGCACTTACTAATGTATTGTGATTGTCTATATTGCCTCCTTTGCTGGCTGGATTCATTTTTCCATCAAATTATACACTGCTTGTTTCCATGGTTATGATCACCCTGTAATCAGTCAGTGATGCTCGTGCTTGCAGGAGAAAATGCCGGCCTCTCTGGTGACTGGGAATGTGGGGGCTCACCTAGGCTGGTGCTTTTTTTTAATAGTAAGCAAGCATGGCCGCCGATGATAAATTGCGGCGTGGTCGTAACCATGGAAACAAGCAGTGTTCAATGGGATGGAAAAATTTATCCAGCTAGCAAAGGAAACAATGTGAGTAATAACAATACATTAGTAAGTGCCTTGTATTAACTTTCTCTACATAATAAATGCCCCTTGCTAAAGTGAAACAACCCCCTTTAACTACAAATAGAAAAAGAATGGTCACTGTACTTTCCAGCAAACTTCATATCAATAAATAATGCAGGTGAATATAAGAAACTCTGTAATATAACAAATCAAGAGAAAAGTGCCCTTTTCTCCCTCAAGCAGTCTACTCCTTCTCTCACCTCTCCATAGACTTCTATGGCCATCATGTGTCTGTGTCTATCTCACTGCAGCCCACTCCTCCTCACTCCTCCTCTCTATATAGACTTCTATGAGCATTAGACTTCTCTGGGCAGCATAGAATATAATCCTTCAGTTAGCTGGCAGTCTGTCTTGTTGTTCAAGACTTATTCAGCAGAGAATGGCAATTAAGGATAGCGGAAAAAGAGACATTTTTTTCCGATGATATATTACAAAGTTTCTTATAATTACCTGTATTATTGATTTAAGCAGAGTTTTTACAGTGTCCATTTAAGGCTTTCTATCATGTATATGTTTAATGTGTTTTTTCCCAAGCACACTATATTATATAAATGTTACAATGCATCAGACTGTTGAAAATATCTTCATATAAAGATTTGAAAGTAAGCAACAATATTGTGTACTCGGCCAAACCAAGCTCATCTGCAGCCAAAACCATATTTTTCAGTAAAAGCCTTCTTTTACCCCTTTTACACGTCCTCCAAAAGCTCAGCTAAACACTAAAATGACCACAACCTTGTGTCACTAAATCTTATTTTCAAGGTGGCAAACCTCAAAACTTGCCCATGAATTGATCTATTTCACTTCATCATGGATTTTTATTTAAATTTTTTCCTCTTATGCAAGTACTTAATTCAAGACTCAGCTATTACTATGAATCTTTTAATGCTTCCCTCACCTCAAAAGAGTTGGCTATTCTATCAAGAGCTAATTTTTCTGTGTAACCACAGAGCACATACCCCACCCACTAAAACAGAAGTAACATTTTCACCACAATTCTTACTTTACAAAACATTTGCTCTTTTCATGATAAGTACACACCAGAATTGTAACCACAGGACGGCATCTTGTGACACATTCTCTTTATTAGGAGTTACTGGGAATATTTACATTTTTCTATTACCATTGAAGTGTAAAAACAAAGGAGCCAGCTATTAGTTAATGTACCAGACACTGGACAACAGGGGTTTCCTGGCTACCTCTTCTTCTCCTGTTTACTAACATTGCTTTAGGTTAGCAATGAGTGAATTGATTTAAATGAATCCATTTGTTCAGCATACTCGATCTTGCTCAAGAGGCTCCTCCCTCCTATTTGATTGACAGGATAGACATCTCGCCTGGCCCTGTCAATCTTACGCCTGCTCTGAATAGCAGCACAAGCGCAGAGGCTCTGCTGCTGCTACCTATGTAGGGCCTTGCATGTGCCGCTACCCAAAAGTGTAGCGGTGCATGAACAGTCACTGCTTCGGTATCAGCAGCAGAACCTCTGCATTTACGCCACTACTCACAGCAGTGGCACAAGTGTGTGATTGACAGAGCCAGGCGAGATATCTAGCCTTGTCAATCAAGCCAGGTGAGTAAGAACTCTGTTTGCTGAATGAATCAATTTGTATGAATCAATTCACTCATGTCTATTTGGGGTAGTTGTTGTGCAATTGCTTTACACCTGAATCTGGGTCAGATTATCAATTTACTTCACCTGGTTGATTTAGGGGCAGTTTTTCATTGGTTAGCCTTCCTATAAATGTTCAGAATTTCTTTAATTCTGTTCCAGTGATAGCGTAAGCTTTGTGCCTTTGTTATTCTTATTCTTAGTATCTTGTTCTAGTCCAGGGGTCAGCAACCTTCAGCACCCCAGCTGTTGTCAAACTACAATTTCCAGCATACTCTATTCATTTCTATGGGAGTTCTGAGAATAGCAGAGTAATTATGCATGCTGGGAGTTGTAGTTTCAAAACATAGAAACAGAAACATAGAATGTGTCGGCAGATAAGAACCATTTGGCCCATCTAGTCTGCCCAAAACATCTGGAGTGCCGGAGGTTGCCTACCCCTGTTCTAGTCTATTTAATTTGGGTCATTGTGGTTCTCATGCTTTTCATTGCTGCTACCAATAACATTTGCTGTTTGTTTCTTTGCTGAATTTTCTTTTTGATTTGTCTTGACTAGAGATGAGCAAATCATTTCCACTGAATCAAAATTCAACCCAAATTTTTGAAAAATGTGTAATCTGTAGAATCAGAATTTAATGTGATTCGATTCAGTAAATTTTGTGAGTGAGGGAGAAAAAGAACACCAGAATGTAATTTATAGCTTTTCAAGAAGATTGAAGCATTTTCAATTTTGGGTTGAATCAATTTGAGTCAAAATCAAAAAAGACAACTGATTTGGATGAAGTGGACCTAATATTTCCAGAAATTTGTTTATTTCTAGTCTTTTTTTCTCTTTTTTTAAATAAATTTTTTATTTTATACAACGCAACAAGGTACAAGTAAAGTTACTGACACGCCTCGCAGGGCATGTTGCATTACAAAGAAGTCAGAACATTTGTCACACAAGATACAGCCATAGTACACTTTACTATGTTTCTAAAACTATATAGACATATAGCACCGTTTAGGAAAATTTCTGTGTCAGCGGCATTGGTGACTGAAAAAGCTAAAAATATAGGGAGGTATATTAATGAGAGAGATTGAGAAAAAGTCACTGTGAGTAGCTAGGGTGCCTACATTTTTGCCACAGATGCCATTGGCGTTGCAACTTCGGGTGGTTTCTCGCTTCCCATGAGGAAATTTCCTCAAAACGGAAAATTTGGTCAATCTTCAATTTCCATTGCTCAATGGGGGGAGGTGAGGTAGACAACCAGTATTTAGGTATTAATAATCTAGCTGCTATCAAGAGCTGCTTGAAAAGAAAAGGCATAGGATGTACTTCCTTAGCTATGTCGAGGTTAAGGAGGGCTCTGCTCGCAGATATTTGTATTTTTGTCTTACAGATTAAATTACTAATCTGGAATATTTCTATCCACCAGGTCCTGATGATTGGGCAATCCCACCAAATGTGGAAAAAGGTTCCTCTATTTTTACCACATCTCCAACATATATCAGAGGCTGTAGGCGAATACAGGGCTGTAATATCCGGTGTTTTGTACCATCTGGTTAGGATCTTGTATCCATTTTCCTGTATGCGCACACATCTAGATAGTTGGTGTGGGGATGACAGGGCATTTGACAAAACGGAAAAGGGAATTTCCTGGCCTATATCCTTTTCCCAGTGCCGGATAAACGCCGGTTTGGTGAAAAGCGGTGGTATGTTGATTCTTTTGTATAGTTGTGAGATCAGTCTTCTTGGGGGAACAGGGTCCGAGATGAGAATCTCCGACCACTGCAACGGGTGAAAGAGGTCGCTTTTTGTAATGTGTTGTGAGAGGTATGCGTGTACGTATGATGTGGAGGAGATATGTAAGCCGTCGGCATTGAAAAGTTTTTGGAACTCTTTAGGCTGGAGTAAGGGGCCATTAGTATCAAAGAAGGACAGGATTGGGGTAGATGAATCTCTCAATTCTTTTGGAGTACATTCAATTACTGCGGGTAGAGCAGTTCCCAGGATATCCCTGATGGAGAGAAGTGGGGAAGGAAAAGGGATTGAGCAATGGGAAGATTGGAACCACTTCCATGCATTGATGGTGGCCTGAATAACAGGATATGGTGAGGAGGGTAACGTACATGAGCTTCCCTGAGCTAATAGAAGGGATCTAAATGGTTTGCGAATCAGTTCTTGCTCTATCGCAACCCAGGGCTTTACGTTATCAGATCTAAGCCAATCTATTGCTCTAGATATTAAAACTGCCTTTCCATATAGTTCTGGGTCAGGTAGTGCAATACCTCCAAAACATTTAGGACGTGATAACAGCTCGTACGACAACCTAGGTTTCTTTCCTCTCCAGATAAAGGATCGGAAAAGTTTTTTCAGAGAGTTATAGTAAGTTTTGGGGACTGGGATAGGCAGAACCTGTTGTAGGTAGGTAAGGCGAGGAAGTATCAGAGACATAAGCAGGTTTTTCCTACCAAACCAGGATATGGTTGGAATATCTAGTTTACTTATGCTATGGGAAATATTATCCAATAATGGAGTATAGTTTAGTGAGTATAACTCAGAGGGTTTAGGACTAATTTTAATCCCTAAATACGTTATGGTAGGGGAGGACCAGTTGAAAGGGGAATCTCTCCCTAAACTTCTTTGAGTTGATTGGGGGATACCTATACAGATTACTAATGATTTCTGTTTGTTGATTTAAAAATTGGAAAGGGCGCTATATATATCCAGATGTTTTTGGATTGCAGGTAGGGATTCCTTCGGGTTGGACGTCATAATCATAATATCATCCGCGAAGGCGGCAACTTTGTGGTCTGTACCTCCTAATGTTACTCCTCGGATCTCCGAGTCAGTTCTCAATTTTAGGAGGAGCGGTTCCAGGGCCAAGACGAATAGCAGGGGGGATAATGGGCACCCCTGTCTAGTACCGTTTTGAATTGAGAAGGGATCTGATAGGTCACCATTTATCATAACAGAGGCCGAGGCTTGGGCATACATTGCAAAGGTGGCCTGTACAAAGGGATCAGGTAGGCCAAATCGGGTCAGGATGCTTCGCAGATAAGACCAGCTGATTCTGTCGAACGCTTTAACAGTAAAAGCGGTTTTGAGCGAACGGAGGAGAACTGTATTATATTCAGTACTCTAGCTGTATTGTCTCTACCTTCCCTGCCTCTGACAAAGCCCACCTGATCCCCGTGTACTATTGATGGGAGGAAAACTGCAAGGCGGTTAGCCAACAATTTTGCTAATAATTTGAGGTCAATATTGAGGAGGGAAATGGGTCTGTAGTTAGCACAGTGCTTGGGATCCTTCCCCTCTTTAGGGATCAAAGTGATGTGTGCTAGTGTCATGTCCCTGGAAAGCTTCTCTCCCTGCAAGGCTAAATTACATACCTCTAATAGGTGAGGAAGTAAGCGTTGTTGGTACGTTCTGTAATATTGGACCGGAAGGCCATCTGGGCCTGGGCTTTTCCCTGAGGGGGACTGTTTTAATGCAGTCTCTAATTCCTCTAAGGTGAAAGGGGAAGCCAATTTCTGTTTTTGGTCTTCAGAAATAGTTGGCAAGGGGAGTGAGTCTAGAAAGGAGTTGAGGGTGGTTGTCAGGTCTTCTGAGGCTATTGTGTGGGGCAAATTATAGAGAGTTGTTTATTTCTAGTCTTGACTGTCTTATTAGATTGTGTTACAATGCAGGGTCAGTCTGTAATGGGGGTTTTTCTACTCACTGTCATTCAGTATTCTCTACCCTTAATGTCATTACCATCTCCTGTTTGCCTCATTGCTAGACTGCTATCTCCTTCATTCATTGCCATCACCACTTGGTTCCCGGTGTCAATCAGTTAGTTTATTGCTGTATACTTATTTCCTGATAGAGTTAATATGTGCTTCATATATTTTCCATGTGACTCCCTAGTTGTTCTACAGTTATCAGAGTTATCTAAGGGGTATCTGAGTACCGGGGGACACAGTTAGTACTAGGGAAAGGCAACTGGAAAACCTACCCACGGTGAACTATGGATCCATGTCGCGACATGACACCCCCAGTACAAACTTAGGAGACCTAAGATATACTCATCATACACTATACTTCCCTAACTATACTGATTGTGAAATGGCCAGCTCCACCACTTAGAATTCTGAGCTATTTTTTCTAACTATTATCAAAGTTTTGGCTTATATTATGGGGCTTTATTGAACAAATGATTGATATTTTTTTATCACAAAGATGTGCAATGGTAGCTAATCAGTACAAAAAGTGGGACTACCTTTATACACATAAGTTATATTTCTGTAAGACTGCTTCCCAGGAAGTACAAACCAGATTCCCAAAAAGTTGGGACACTATACAAATCGTGAATAAAAATTGAATGCAATGATGTGGAGATGGCAAATGTCAATATTTTATTTGTAATAGAACGTAGATGACAGATCAAACGTTTAATCCGAGTAAATGTATAATTTTAAAGGAAAAATACGTTGATTCAAATTTTCACGGTGTCAACAAATCCCCAAAAAGTTGGAACAAGTAGCAATAAGAGGCTGGAAAAAGTAAATTTGAGCATAACGAAGAGCTGGAAGACCAATTAACACTAATTAGGTCAATTGGCAACATGATTGGGTATAAAAAGAGCTTCTCAGAGTGGCAGTGTCTCTCAGAAGCCAAGATGGGTAGAGGATCGCCAATGCCCACAATGTTGCGCAGAAAGATAGTGGAGCAATATCAGAAAGGTGTTACCCAGCGAAAAATTGCAAAGACTTTGCATCTATCATCATCAACTGTGCATAACATCATCCGAAGATTCAGAGAATCTGGAACAATCTCTGTGCGTAAGGGTCAAGGCTGTAAAACCATACTGGATGCCCGTGATCTCCGGGCCCTTAAACGACACTGCACCACAAACAGGAATGCTACTGTAAAGGAAATCACAGAATAGGCTCAGGAATACTTCCAGAAACCATTGTCAGTGAACACAATCCACCGTGCCATCCGCCGTTGCCAGCTGAAACTCTACAGTGCAAAGAAGAAGCCATTTCTAAGCAAGATCCACAAGCTCAGGGGTTTTCACTGGGCCAGGGATCATTTAAAATGGAGTGTGGCAAAATGGAAGACTGTTCTGTGGTTGGACGAGTCACGATTCGAAGTTCTTTTTGGAAATCTGGGACGCCATGTCATCCGGACCAAAGAGGACAAGGACAACCCAAGTTGTTATCAACGCTCAGTTCAGAAGCCTGCATCTCTGATGGTATGGGGTTGCATGAGTGCGTGTGGCATGGGCAGCTTGCATGTCTGGAAAGGCGCCATCAATGCAGAAAAATATATTCAGATTCTAGAACAACATATGCTCCCATCCAGACGTCATCTCTTTCAGGGAAGACCCTGCATTTTTCAACAAGATAATGCCAGACCACATTCTGCATCAATCACAACATCATGGCTGCGTAGGAGAAGGATCCGGGTACTGAAATGGCCAGTTTGCAGTCCAGATATTTCACCTATAGAGAACATTTGGCGCATCATAAAGAGGAAGGTGCAACAAAGAAGGCCCAAGACGATTGAACAGTTAGAGGCCTGTATTAGACAAGAATGGGAGAGCATTCCTATTTCTAAACTTGAGAAACTGGTCTCCTCGGTCCCCAGACGTCTGTTGAGTGTTGTAAGAAGAAGGGGAGATGCCACACAGTGGTGAAAATGGCCTTGTCCCAACTTTTGGAGGATTTGTTGACACCATGAAATTCTGATTCAACATATTTTTCCCTTAAAATGGTACATTTTCTCAGTTTAAACATTTGTTCCGTGATTTATGTTCTATTCTGAATAAAATATTAGAAGTTGGCACCTCCACATTATTGCATTTAGTATTTATTCACGATTTGTATAGTGTCCCAACTTTTTTGGAATCCGGTTTGTACTTAACTTTCACAAAAGTTTTCTAAACTAAATTAGAGAAACCACTTTTCAATTTCAGGTTCCTAATATGATACTTATATATGATTAAAGCATTTATTGTTTCATTTGTCAATTTTTTGTTGATTTTTTATTTCTTTATTCTATATTGCTTTTTGTGTATAGCACATACATGAAATGCCAGTCTTGATAAAGTTCCCCCATATTTTGTAAACTGCAAAAGTGAATTAAAAAATTTGAGATTTCCACAATATGACACTGTAATCTGATCAAAAGAGTGTTAATATCAATGAACTTTGCTTATAGAAATACATGTATAATAGGTGCATAGCCTGTGTGCAAAATTCAATCTATAGAATACGATAGGCTCATGATAGAAGGAATATATATAGGCTTTGTGGTGATCAGCAGAGATCAACATAGGTCATAGAACTGAAATGACTTTAACACGAACATTTGCAATCAGTTTTAGCAAATAATTAGCTACTAAGTGGCCAGCTACCATTAATATTAGCAGTTTGGTCCTGAACTTAGCCAAATAAACAACATTTCAGCCACTTGTCCCTCAGAGAACTGCACCACTTTTGTTATAACATATAATACATACCATGCCCCAAGGATATTTAGCTTCCTGTTTAGGCTGCAGCATTCAAAGATGGTTAGCCACAAGGCAAGTATAAATAATACTGAAGAAGATAAATGTGGAATGAGATCTAAAACCAGTGATTCAAATGCCCAAATGTATTATTTATTTTATATTGTAAAGGTTTGCTTAATATATTTGAAATATCAACCATATAAAACACATAAATCAATTGCTGTTTGTTACTTTTGTATCTAAAACTTTAGTGGAACTCAAAGAACCCACCTTTAGATTAATAAATATAAGTGCAGATGTGTTTTCTTTCCAAACTTTTAGAAAACCTACCCTTAAAGACATCTATAGCCATCCAATTTGGTAAGAATGTCCCTTGTGTATTTGTGCCAATCTTTCTTGTATCTATGCGGTTATTGTGGTCCGCCAGCTTAAGAACCACTACCATAATGAAAACTATCTTATTTATTCATGCGAAAGTTTTGATCTCAAACGCCAACAGATGTTCCACTTTGGGTAACTGGTCAGTGAAGACAGACCAAAGTCATAGGGGGTCTTTAAAAAGTCAGAAATGAAGAAATCCCAGCTGCTGTGTCTTTGTGAATAAGCCTCTTTTTATTTTCTCAAAGTAGAATGTCCTACTGGTTGTAGGACATTCTACTTTGAGAAAATAAAAAGAGGCTTATTCACAAAGACACAGCAGCTGGGATTTCTTCATTTCTGATATATTGGAGGTTGCTCCTCTCCCGTGCAGCGTGCAACACAAAGGTGAAGTGCTGACCCATTTTCTTTTTCTTTAAAAAGTCACACTGGGTGTGTGTGTGTCTTTTTGAGGCCACTTACGCAACATTTTTTTATCACTTTTTGCATTTTTATACTACTTTCTCCAGTTTTGAAAAGTGGGTGGGAAAATTAAAAATGTAAAATCCACTTCAGTAGGGGGATGGTGCAGGAAACTTGAATAGCATTTTTAGACAAAACTGTTAATCTTAAAGGGTAACTAATAGTGTTGAATGAAGCAAAGCATTCAAAGTGGAGTTCAGTCCGAAATTTAGTAAAACATTGATTTGCAACAAATCTGAATTTCCTCATGCTTTTTCCTAAAATGGTGGCTGGACATGTTACAAAGTGAAAGTAAGAAGCCCAGGAATGCAAGATCACCCAAAATGCCGTACAGCCAGCCATCCTATACACACACACACATAAATATACAGTACAGACCAAAAGTTTGGACACACATTCTTATTCAAAGAGTTTTCTTTATTTTCATGACTGTAGGTTCACACTGAAGGCATCAAAACTATTAATTAAACACATGTGGATTTACATACATAAGAAAAAAGTGTGAAACAACTGAAAATATGTCATATTCTAGGTTCTTCAAAATAGCCACCTTTTGCTTTGATTACTGCTTTGCACACTCTTGGCATTCTCTTGTTGAGCTTCAAGAGGTAGTCACCTTAAATGGTTTCCACTTCACAGGTGTGCCCTGTCAGGTTTAATAAGTGGGATTTCTTGCCTTATAAATGGGGTTGGGACCATCAGTTGCCTTGTGGAGAAGTCAGGTGGATACACAGCTGATAGTCCTACTGAATAGACTGTTAGAATTTGTATTATGGCAAGAAAAAAGCAGCTAAGTAAAGAAAAACAAGTGGCCATCATTACTTTAAGAAATGAAGGTCAGTCAGTCCGAAAAATTGGGGAAACTTTGAAAGTGTCCCCAAGTGCAGTCACAAAAACCATCAAGCGCTACAAAGAAACTGGCTCACATGCGGACTGCCCCAGGAAAGGAAGACCAAGAGTCACCTCTGCTGCGGAGGATAAGTTCATCCGAGTCACCAGCCTCAGAAATTGCAGGATAACAGCAGCTCAGATTAGAGACCAGGTCAATGCCACACAGAGTTCTAGCAGCAGACATATCTCTAGAACAACTGTTAAGAGGAGACTGTGTGAATCAGGTCTTCATGGTAGAATATCTGCTAGGAAACCACTGCTAAGGACAGGCAACAAGCAGAAGAGACTTGTTTGGGCTAAAGAACACAAGGAATGGACATTAGACCAGTGGAAATCTGTGCTTTGGTCTGATGAGTCCAAATTTGAGATCTTTGGTTCCAACCACCGTGTCTTTGTGCGACGCAGAAAAGGTGAACGGATGCACTCTACATGCCTGGTTCCCACCGTGAAGCATGGAGGAGGAGTTGTGATGGTGTGGAGGTGCTTTGCTGGTGACACTGTTGGGGATTTATTCAAAATTGAAGGCATACTGAACCAGCATGGCTACCACAGCATCTTGCAGCGTCATGCAGTTGAACACCGTCAAAATAAATAAATGAAAACTGTGCTAAAAAATATTTTTTTGTCACCTTACATCGCTAAAAGTGCAACACCAAGCGATCAAAAAGGCATATGCCCCCCAAAATCGTACCAATCTAACCATCACCTCATCCTGCAAAAAATGAGCCCCTACCTAAGACAATCGCCCAAAAAAAAAAAAAAAAAAAAAATATGGCTCTCAGACTCTAGAGACACTAAAACATGATTTTATTTGTTTCAAAAATGTTTTTATTGTGTTAAATGTAAAAAAAAAATAGAAAGTAGACATATTAGGTATCTCCCCGTTTGTAACGACCTGCTCTTTAAAAATATCAAATGAACTAACCCCTCAAGTGAGCACTGTAAGCACTTTTTTATAAACACAGTGTCAAAAAAGCAATTTTTTGTCACCTTATATCACAAAAAGTGTAATGCCAAGCGATCAAAAAGTCATATGCACCCCAAAATAGTACCAATCAAACTGTCATCTCATACCGAAAAAAATGAGCCCCTACATAAGACAGTCGCCCCAAAAAATAAAAATAACCCATGGCTTTCAGAATATGGAGACACTAAAAATTTGTCTTTTTGACTGAAGTTTTGTTTGACTGTTCACCCTTGTTTTGTTACTGAAAAAAGTGGATTAAAGTGGAAAATCTGCCCAAAAATTAAAATTATGAAATTTTATCTACATTTTCCTTTAACTTCTTTGCAACACCTAAGGCTACTTTCACACTAGCGCTTGATCGGATCCGTTCTGAACGGATCCGATCATATTAATGCAGACGGAGGCTCCGTTCAGTATGGATCCGTCTGCATTAATAACTTAGAAAATTTTCTAAGTGTGCAAGATGCCTGAGCGGATCCGTTCAGACTTTCAATGTAAAGTCAATGGGGGACGGATCCGCTTGAAGATTGAGCCATATGGTGACCTCTTCAAGCGGATCCGTTCCCATTGACTTACATTGTAAGTCTGAATGGATCCGCTCGCCTCCGCACGGCCAGGCGGACAGCTGAACGCTGCAAGCAGCCTTCAGTTGTCCGTGTGGAGGCGAGCGAAGCGGAGGCTGAACGCCGCCAGACTGATGCAGTCTGAGCGGATCCGCTCCATTCAGACTGCATCAGGGCTGGACGGAGGCGTTCGGGTCCGCTCGTGAGCTCCTTCAAACGGAGCTCACGAGCGGACCGACGAACGCTAGTGTGAAACTAGCCTAAGGGTTACCAAAGTTTTAAATATCAGTTTTGAATATATTAAGAGGTGTAATTTCCAAAAAAGGGTAATTTTTTGGGGAGTTTCTACTCTAGGGGTACATCAGGAGGTCTTCAAATGTGACATGGCAACTTAAAATTATCCCAGTGAAATCTGCTCTCCAAAAACCATATGGCGTTCCTTTCCTTCTGCGCCCTGCCGTGTGCCTGTACAGCAGTTTGCATCAACATATGGGGTGTTTCTGTAAACTACAGAATCAGGGCAATAAATATTGAGTTTTGTTTGGTTGTTAACCCTTGCTTTGTTACAGGAAAAAATTGATTAAAATGGAAAATCTGCAAAAAAAAGTGAAATAAAATTTTGTCTACATTTTCCTAGAATTCTTGTGCAACACCTAAGGGTTACCAAAGTTTGTAATATCAGTTTTGAATATCTTAAGGGGTGAAATTTCCAAAATGGGGTAACCTTTTTGGAGTTTCTACTCTAGGGGTGCATCAGGGGTCTTCATATGTGACATGGCAACTTAAAATTATCCCAGTGAAATCTGCCCTCCAAAAACTATATGGCGTTTCTTTCCTTCTGCTTTTTGCCATGTGCCCGTATAGCAGTTTACAACCACATATGGGGTGTTTCTGTAAACTATAGAATCAGGACAATAAATAATGAGTTTTGCTTGGCTGTTAACCCTTGCTTTGTTACTGGCAAAAATTTACTAAAATGGAAAATCGGCCAAAAAAGTGAAATTCTGACATTTCATATACATTTTCCTTTAATTTTTGTAGAACACCTAAAGGGTTACAAAAGTTTGTGAAATTCATTTTGAATACCTTGAGGGGTGTAGTTTCTAAAATGGGTTTATATTATGTAAGCTTTACAAAGTGACTTTAGACCTAGACTGGTCCTTAAAAAGTGGATTTTGGAAATTTTCAGAAAAAATTTCAAGATTTGCTTCTAAACTTCTAACGTCCCCAAAAAAGAAAATTTAATTTACAAAATGATCCAAACATGAAGTAGACATATGGGAAATGTAAAGTAATAACTATTTTAGGAGGTATCACTATCTGTTTTGAAAGCAGAGAAATTTTTGGAAAAATGTATATATTTTTTATA
Organism: Bufo gargarizans; assembly: GCF_014858855.1. Lineage (NCBI taxonomy): Eukaryota > Metazoa > Chordata > Amphibia > Anura > Bufonidae > Bufo > Bufo gargarizans. Next base: position 391,632,177 of record NC_058084.1, on the reverse strand, counting down.
AATAAAAATGAAATATTTTGACTCACATTTACCATTGTCATGAAGTACCAAATGTGACGAGAAAACAATCTCAGAATTCCTTTGATAAGTAAAAGCGTTTTAAAGTTATCACTACATAAAGTGACATATGTCAGATTTGCAAAAAATGGCCTGGTCCTTAAGGTGAAAAATGGCAGGGTCCTGAAGGGGATAATTGAGGCATCACATTTCACAATATAAATACTATAATCAATGTTGTATCGCATCACCTTTCTCTGAAGAACCTCAACAAAGTGCACAAAGGCAGTTTTCTTGCCCATCTGTCCCTAGGTATAAATATTTGACTTTATCTGTGGCTCAGACATACTTGAGCTAACCTTTCAGAAGTTGTGGTTAGCCACAGAGAGGGTGGGGAGAACTTTTTCTCTTCAAATTATCTTCAAAAGGATTTTCAGTTATATTTTATTTTAAAAAAATCTCATGAGAATAAATTCAACCAAATCACTTAATTATATAGTTGAATGTTTGTATAAAGCACAGGAGAATGCAATGTAATTACTGAACAATATTTGAAGACTTTTAGAAAAGGGAAATTTTGGAATTTGGTTTGGGATCTTGGATGTAAAGAAATTATAGCTGTAATTATACAAGGTAATCTTATATGTTCCTACTTTAAAAGAGCAAATACTTTCAAATGTTCTGACCTGGTGAATTTATTGCTACAAAGTCCCAGAGACATGTGAAACGTGACATGTGAACTGAAAAGGAATACCAAATAGGAATAGCAAATGAGAACCATAGTTTAAAACATAAATACCAATTTCATATTGGAATTTTTTTTTAAACTTTTTGTACAACTAATTGTGACTTCATTAGATAACTGAAACCCAGCCTTCAGGACACAAGACATAGAATTCAAATTAGTACTTTTGTATCAGTTGTATTTTATAAAATGTGGATTGGCTTATTGATGTGTAATGTGGGTGGAACTAGATGTTTTCTTTGCAAATTTACATTTAAAAAAGAAGGCGAACACAGAACAAATTGCACAACATTGCATAAGCTTTTCCTTTTTGTCACTTCAAAGGGTATTATAGTTCAGATGGTTTTCACATTATAGGGGGGGGGCATCATTTTTTCAATATTGCAGTGATATGTACAGTTGTAAATTGTTCACACTCAGTGGCCCAGATTTAGTACTACTCTTATTTGTAGCTAGTAAAATAAGTGGGTAAGGTATCAAATGCACTGCACCAGAAAAGTAGAGTGATATTAACTGTTTTATTTGGGGCGTAGGCATTTGGAACAAATTTATGACATATTTGCACCATTTTAGGGTGATTTATGCTGTGCCCAGCAATTTGTATTTTCTAAGAGTTGGCCCGATCTTTCATGGGCAAAGCTACATTTTTGCAAGATTTATCATTGCAATAAATATGATTAGACTTTAGAGTAAAAAATCTAAAGTTATTTGATGCAACAAATTTAGGCTAATTTCACACTAGTGTTAATATTTTCCAGTATTGAGATCCGTCATAGGGTCTCAATACCGGGAAAAAATGCTTCCGTTTTGTCCCCATTCATTCTCAATGGGGACAAAACATAACTGAACAGAACGAAATGCTTTAAAATGCATTCTGTTCTATTCTCATACCGGAGAGAAAACCGCAGCATGCTGTGGTTTGCTTTCCGAACTGGGATGCTGAGCAAGTTCCCACGATGCAAGTCAATGCGACGGATCCTTTTTCTCTGACACAATAGAAAACTGAGCCATCCCCTATTGACTTTTAATGGAGTTAATGATGGATCCGTCTTGGCAATGTTAACTCCTTAAGGACACAGCCTTATTTCACCTTAAGGACCAGGCTTTTTTTGCAAATCTGACCAGTGTCACTTTAAGTGGTGATAACTTTAAAACGCTTTGACTTATCCAGGCCATTCTGAGATAGTTTTTTCGTCACATATTGTACTTCATGACATTTGTAAAATTGAGTAAAAAAATCATTTTTATTTATAAAAAAATACAAAATTTGGAAAAAATTTGGAAAAATGTGCAAATTTCCAAGTTTCAATTTCTCTACTTCTATAATACATAGTAATACCTACAAAATTAGTTATTACTTTACATTCCCCATATGTCTACTTCTTGTTAGGATTCTTTTGGGAATTACATTTTATTTTTGGGGGATGTTACAAGGCTTAAAAATTTAGAAGTAAATCTTGAAATTTCTCAGAAATGTTCAAAAACCAACTTTTTAAGGACCAGTTCAGGTCTGAAGTCACTTTGTGAGGCTTACATAATAGAAACCACCCAAAAATAACCCCATTCTACAAACTACACCCCTCAAGGTATTCAAAACTGATTTCACAAACGTCATTAACCCTTTAGGTGTTCCACAAGAATGAATGGAAGGGCACACGGCAGGGCGAAGAAGGAAATTAATGCCATACGGTTTTTTGAAGGCAGATTTTGCTGGACTGTTTTTTTGACACCATGTCCCATTTGAAGCCCCCCTGATGCACGCCTAGAGTAGAAACTCCAAAAAAGTTACCCCATTTTACAAACTATGGGATAGGGTGGAAGTTTTGTTGGTACTAGTTTAGGGTACATATGATTTTTGGTTGCTCTATATTACACTTTTTGTGAGGCAAGGTAACAAGAAATAGCTGTTTGTTACCTTTTTTATTTTTTGTTAGTTATTTACAACATTCATCTGACAGGTTAGATCATGTGGTATTTTTATAGACCAGGTTGTCACGAACGCGGCGATACCTAATATGTATACTTTTTTTTTAATTTATGTAAGTTTTACATAATAATTTCATTTTTGAAACAAAAAAAATCGTTTTAGTGTTTCCATAGTCTGAATGCCATAGTTTTTTCAGTTTTTGGGCGATTATCTTGGGTAGGGTATGATTTTTGCAGGATGAGATGACGGTTTGATTGGCACTATTTTGGTGTGCGTGTGACTTTTTGAATGCTTGCTATTACACTTTTTGTGATGTAAGGTGACAAAAAATGGTTTATTTAGCACAGTTTTTATTTTTTTTATGGTGTTCATCTGCAGGTTTAGGTCATGTGATATTTTTATACAGCCGGACGATACGGACGCGGCGATACCTAATATGTATACTTTTTCTTTATTTATGTAAGTTTTACAAAATAACAGCTTTTTTATGTTTTAGTGTCTCCATATTCTGAGCCATAGTTTTTTTTATTTTTTGGGCGATTGTCTCATGTAGGGGCAAATTTTTTGTGGGATAGGGTGACAGTTAGATTGGTACTATTTTCGTGGGCATACGCCCTTTTTGATCGCTTGCTGTTGTTCTTTTTGTGATGTAAGGTGACAAAAAAATTGTTTATTTTTTACGGTGTTCATCTGAGGGGTTAGGTCATGTGATATGTTTATAGAGCCAGTCGATACGGACACAGCAATACTTAATATGTCTATTTTTTTTCCCCCTATCTGTTACCAATTTTTTTTAACTTTATTTGGGGAAAATGACGTTTTTGTTTATTTTTACTTAAAACTTTAAATTTTTTGGGGGGGAAAACTTTATTTTTTCAACTTTTTTTTTGTACCACTTTGGGACTTCAACTTTTGGGGGTCTAATCCTTTACAATGCATTCCAATGCTTCTGTATTGGAATGCATTGGCTGTATGAATAATACTGTGTGTATTACTCATACAACTTCCGGCCTGTGAGATCCAGGGGGCAGGATCTCACAGGCTTATCACCGGAAGGCAGTACAATGCCTTCCTTAGGCATCGCGCTGCCTTCCATGCCATCGGGTCCCCCCTACAGCCCCACGGGGACCCGGTGGCACTGCCGACCGCAACCGCCGCATGTAAAAGCCGCAATCCGCAGGTCTGAATTCGCAATCGCTGACACGGGGGGGGGGGTTCACAGATTGAGCCAAGGTGCCTGGCTCATGGTGCGGCGGTGATCGGAAATACACATGACGTACCGGTACGTCATGTGTCCTTAAGTTCCAGGACAACATGCCATACCGGTATGTCATGTGTCCTGAAGAGGTTAAAGATAATACAACTGGATCCATTTATAATGGATGCAGATGGTAGTATTATCAGTAAAGGAAGCTTTTTTGCTGAACCCTGCCGGATCAAGCAAAAACGCTAATGTGAAAGTAGCCTTAGCTAATGGTGTGTCACATTTTGTAAATTTGTCACAAAAATCTAAATCTTTAGATAAGTTCTAAGTTGGTTCAATCTGAACCACATTTTGTGTTCCAGAATCATGGATTTCAGCTTCATAAATGAATCTAAAAGCTAGACAAAAGTTATCCATGCCCACATTCTAATTGAAAATTGGGAAACATTAAGGTTATCAGGGAAAGCCATTCTTTTTGTGCATCTAAATAACAAAAGTGGCTAAAATCATATATGTTACCTTACACAGTCTCTAGTAGAGTTGAGCGAACACCTGGATGTTCGGGTTCGAGAAGTTCGGCCGAACTTCCCGGAAATGTTCGGGTTCGGGATCCGAACCCGATCCGAACTTCGTCCCGAACCCGAACCCCATTGAAGTCAATGGGGACCCGAACTTTTCGGCACTAAAACGGCTGTAAAACAGCCCAGGAAAGGGCTAGAGGGCTGCAAAAGGCAGCAACGTGTAGGTAAATCCCCTGCAAACAAATGTGGATAGGGAAATGAATTAAAATAAAAATTAAATAAATAAAAATTAACCAAAATCAATTGGAGAGAGGTCCCATAGCAGAGAATCTGGCTTCCCGTCACCCACCACTGGAACAGTCCATTCTCAGATATTTAGGCCCCGGCACCCAGGCAGAGGAGAGAGGTCCCGTAACAGAGAATCTGGCTTCATGTCAGCAGAGAATCAGTCTTCATATCATAGCAGAGAATCAGGCTTCACGTCACCCACCACTGCAACAGTCCATTTTCATAAATTTAGGCCCAGCACCCAGGCAGAGGAGAGAGGTCCCGTAACAGAGGATCTGGCTTCATGTCAGCAGAGAATCAGTCTGCATGTCATAGCAGAGAATCAGGCTTCACGTCAGCCACCACTGCAACAGTCCATTGGCATATATTTAGGCCCAGCACCCAGGCAGAGGAGAGAGGTCCCGTAACAGACAATCTGGCTTCATGTCAGCAGAGAATCAGTCTGCATGTCATAGCAGAGAATGAGGCTTCACGTCACCCACCACTGCAACAGTCCATTTTCATAAATTTAGGCCCAGCACCCAGGCAGAGGAGAGAGGTCCCGTAACAGACAATCTGGCTTCATGTCAGCAGAGAATTAGTCTGCATGTCATAGCAGAGAATGAGGCTTCACGTCAGCCACCACTGCAACAGTCCATTGGCATATATTTAGGCCCTGGCACCCAGACAGAGGAGAGGTTCATTCAACTTTGGGTAGCCTCGCAATATAATGGTAAAATGAAAATAAAAATAGGATTGAATGAGGAAGTGCCCTGGAGTCCAATAATATATGGTTAAGGGGAGGTAGTTAATGTCTAATCTGGACAAGGGACGGACAGGTCCTGTGGGATCCATGCCTGGTTCATTTTTATGAACGTCAGCTTGTCCACATTGGCTGTAGACAGGCGGCTGCGTTTGTCTGTAATGACGCCCCCTGCCGTGCTGAATACACGTTCAGACAAAACGCTGGCTGCCGGGCAGGCCAGCACCTCCAAGGCATAAAAGGCTAGCTCTGGCCACGTGGACAATTTAGAGACCCAGAAGTTGAATGGGGCCGAACCATCAGTCAGTACGTGGAGGGGTGTGCACACGTACTGTTCCACCATGTTAGTGAAATGTTGCCTCCTGCTAACACGTTGCGTATCAGGTGGTGGTGCAGTTAGCTGTGGCGTGTTGACAAAAGTTTTCCACATCTCTGCCATGCTAACCCTGCCCTCAGAGGAGCTGGCCGTGACACAGCTGCCTTGGCGACCTCTTGCTCCTCCTCTGCCTTGGCCTTGGGCTTCCACTTGTTCCCCTGTGACATTTGGGAATGCTCTCAGTAGCGCGTCTACCAACGTGCGCTTGTACTCGCGCATCTTCCTATCACGCTCCAGTGCAGGAAGTAAGGTGGGCACATTGTCTTTGTAGCGTGGATCCAGCAGGGTGGCAACCCAGTAGTCCGCACAGGTTAAAATGTGGGCAACTCTGCTGTCGTTGCGCAGGCACTGCAGCATGTAGTCGCTCATGTGTGCCAGGCTGCCCAGGGGTAAGGACAAGCTGTCCTCTGTGGGAGGCGTATCGTCATCGTCCTGCCTTTCCCCCCAGCCACGCACCAGTGATGGACCCGAGCTGCGTTGGGTGCCACCCCGCTGTGACCATGCTTCATCCTCATCCTCCTCCACCTCCTCCTCAGCCTCGTCCTCCTCGTCCTCCAGTAGTGGGCCCTGGCTGGCCACATTTGTACCTGGCCTCTGCTGTTGCCAAAAACCTCCCTCTGAGTCACTTCGAAGAGACTGGCCTGAAAGTGCTAAAAATGACCCCTCTTCCTCCTCCTCCTGGGCCACCTCCTCTTCCATCATCGCCCTAAGTGTTTTCTCAAGGAGACATAGAAGTGGTATTGTAACGCTGATAACGGTGTCATCGCCACTGGCCATGTTGGTGGAGTACTCGAAACAGTGCAACAGGGCACACAGGTCTCGCATGGAGGCCCAGTCATTGGTGGTGAAGTGGTGCTGTTCTGTAGTGCGACTGACCCGTGCGTGCTGCAGCTGAAACTCCACTATGGCCTGCTGCTGCTCGCACAGTCTGTCCAGCATGTGCAAGGTGGAGTTCCACCTGGTGGGCACGTCGCATATGAGGCGGTGAGCGGGAAGGCCGAAGTTACGCTGTAGCGCAGACAGGCGAGCAGCAGCAGGATGTGAACGCCGGAAGCGCGAACAGACGGCCCGCACTTTATGCAGCAGCTCTGACATGTCGGGGTAGTTGTGAATGAACTTCTGCACCACCAAATTCAGCACATGCGCCAAGCAAGGGATGTGCGTCAAATTGGCTAGTCCCAGAGCTGCAACGAGATTTCGCCCATTATCACACACCACCAGGCCGGGCTTGAGGCTCACCGGCAGCAACCACTCGTCGGTCTGTTGTTCAATACCCCGCCACAACTCCTGTGCGGTGTGGGGCCTGTCCCCCAAACATATGAGTTTCAGAATGGCCTGCTGACGTTTACCCCGGGCTGTGCTGAAGTTGGTGGTGAAGGTGTGTGGCTGACTGGATGAGCAGGTGGAAGAAGAGGAGGAGGAAGCCGAGAAGGAGGAGGTGGCAACAGGAGGCAAAGAATGTTGCCCTGCGATCCTTGGCGGCGGAAGGACGTGCGCCAAACAGCTCTCCGCCTGGGGCCCAGCTGCCACTACATTTACCCAGTGTGCAGTTAGGGAGATATAGCGTCCCTGGCCGTGCTTACTGGTCCACGTATCTGTGGTTAGGTGGACCTTGCCACAGATGGCGTTGCGCAGTGCACACTTGATTTTATCGGATACTTGGTTGTGCAGGGAAGGCACGGCTCTCTTGGAGAAGTAGTGGCGGCTGGGAACAACATACTGTGGGACAGCAAGCGACATGAGCTGTTTGAAGCTGTCTGTGTCCACCAGCCTAAATGACAGCATTTCATAGGCCAGTAGTTTAGAAATGCTGGCATTCAGGGCCAGGGATCGAGGGTGGCTAGGTGGGAATTTACGCTTTCTCTCAAATGTTTGTGAGATGGAGAGCTGAACGCTGCCGTGTGACATGGTTGAGACGCTTGGTGACGGAGGTGGTGGTGGTGGTGTTGGTGGTACATCCCCTGTTTGCTGGGCGGCAGGTGCCAACGTTCCTCCAGAGGCGGAGGAAGAGGCCGAGGCGGCTGCAGCAGAAGAGGTAGCAGGGGGAGCCTGAGTGACTTCCTTGGTTTTAAGGTGTTTACTCCACTGCAGTTCATGCTTTGCATGCAGGTGCCTGGTCATGCAGGTTGTGCTCAGGTTCAGAACGTTAATGCCTCACTTAAGGCTCTGATGGCACAGCGTGCAAACCACTCGGGTCTTGTCGTCAGCACATTGTTTGAAGAAGTGCCATGCCAGGGAACTCCTTGAAGCTGCCTTTGGGGTGCTCGGTCCCAGATGGCGGCGGGCAGTAGCAGGCGGAGTCTCTTGGCGGCGGGTGTTCTGCTTTTGCCCACTGCTCCCTCTTTTGCTACGCTGTTGGCTCGGTCTCACCACTGCCTCTTCCTCCGAACTGTGAAAGTCAGTGGCACGACCTTCATTCCATGTGGGGTCTAGGACCTCATCATCCCCTGCATCGTCTTCCACCCAGTCTTGATCCCTGACCTCCTGTTCAGTCTGCACACTGCAGAAAGACGCAGCAGTTGGCACCTGTGTTTCGTCATCATCAGAGACATGCTGAGGTGGTATTCCCATGTCCTCATCATCAGGAAACATAAGTGGTTGTGCGTCAGTGCATTCTATATCTTTCACCGCTGGGGAAGGGCTAGGTGGATGCCCTTGGGAAACCCTGCCAGCGGAGTCTTCAAACAGCATAAGAGACTGCTGCATAACTTGAGGCTGAGACAGTTTCCCTGGTATGCATGGGGGTGATGTGACAGACTGATGTGGTTGGTTTTCAGGCGCCATCTGTGCGCTTTCTGCAGAAGACTGGGTGGGAGATAATGTGAACGTGCTGGATCCACTGTCGGCCACCCAATTGACTAATGCCTGTACCTGCTCAGGCCTTACCATCCTTAGAACGGCATTGGGCCCCACCATATATCGCTGTAAATTCTGGCGGCTACTGGGACCTGAGGTAGTTGGTACACTAGGACGTGTGGATGTGGCAGAACGGCCACGTCCTCTCCCAGCACCAGAGGGTCCACTAACACCACCACGACCATGTCCACGTCCGCGTCCCTTACTAGATGTTTTTCTCATTGTTATGGTTCACCACAACAACAAAAATATTATTTGGCCCAATGTATTGTATTCAAATTCAGCGGGATATAAATTTGAGGCCTAGTATTTAGGCGCTGGGTGACCGGTATGGATTTACTAACAGAATTAGACTTGGAAATGCACAGTAGCGTGTGTGTGAAGTTATTCTGAATGACCCTATGTGCACCTTGAATATTATATACCCTTTTAGGGATAGATTTCAAATAGCTCTGATATAGCAGGAACCACTAAATTATGAAATTGCTAAATTGGGAATTGTACTTCAACCCAGAACAAAAAATGTGCTTTGACAGACACTAAATAACTTTCCCAGCCACAACAGTACAGCGGTAACGAGAGATTTAGCGGGATATAAATTTGAGGCCTAGTATTTAGGCGCTGGGTGACCGGTATGGATTTAGCGACAGAATTAGACTTGGAAATGCACAGTAGCGTGTGTGTGAAGTTATTCTGAATGACCCTATGTGCACCTTGAATATTATATACCCTTTTAGGGATAGATTTCAAATAGCTCTGATATAGCAGGAACCACTAAATTATGAAATTGCTAAATTGGGAATTGTACTTCAACCCAGAACAAAAAATGTGCTTTGACGGACACTAAATAACTTTCCCAGCCACAACAGTACAGCGGTAACGAGAGATTTAGCGGGATATAAATTTGAGGCCTAGTATTTAGGCGCTGGGTGACCGGTATGGATTTAGCGACAGAATTAGACTTGGAAATGCACAGTAGCGTGTGTGTGAAGTTATTCTGAATGACCCTATGTGCACCTTGAATATTATATACCCTTTTAAGGATAGATTTCAAATAGCTCTGATATAGCAGGAACCACTAAATTATGAAATTGCTAAATTGGGAATTGTACTTCAACCCAGAACAAAAAATGTGCTTTGACGGACACTAAATAACTTTCCCAGCCACAACATGGCAGCGGTAACGAGAGATTTAGCGGGATATAAATTTGAGGCCTAGTATTTAGGCGCTGGGTGACCGGTATGGATTTAGTGACAGAATTAGACTGGGATATGGCCAAAAAATAACCACACTATTGCTGGTTAAATGCACTTGGTGACGGGCGCAGCTTGCCCCTGATGTAGTATATGGCCAAAAAATGAACAGACTATTGCTGGTTAAATGCACTTGGTGACGGGCGCAGCTTGCCCCTGATTTAGTATATGGCCAAAAAATGAACAGACTATTGCTGGTTAAATGCACTTGGTGTGATAACTTGACCAACCACACTACTGAGGGTTAAATGCACTTGGTGACGGGCGCAGCTTGCCCCTGATGTAGTATATGGCCAAAAAATGAACAGACTATTGCTGGTTAAATGCACTTGGTGACGGGCGCAGCTTGCCCCTGATTTAGTATATGGCCAAAAAATGAACAGACTATTGCTGGTTAAATGCACTTGGTGTGATAGCTTGACCAACCACACTACTGAGGGTTAAATGCACTTGGTGACGGGCGCAGCTTGCCCCTGATGTAGTATATGGCCAAAAAATGAACAGACTATTGCTGGTTAAATGCACTTGGTGTCACAGCTTGACGAACCACACTACTGAGGGTTAAATGCACTTGGTGACGGGCGCAGCTTGCCCCTGATGTAGTATATGGCCAAAAAATGAACAGACTATTGCTGGTTAAATGCACTTGGTGACGGGCGCAGCTTGCCCCTGATTTAGTATATGGCCAAAAAATGAACAGACTATTGCTGGTTAAATGCACTTGGTGTGATAGCTTGACCAACCACACTACTGAGGGTTAAATGCACTTGGTGACGGGCGCAGCTTGCCCCTGATGTAGTATATGGCCAAAAAATGAACAGACTATTGCTGGTTAAATGCACTTGGTGACGGGCGCAGCTTGCCCCTGATTTAGTATATGGCCAAAAAATGAACAGACTATTGCTGGTTAAATGCACTTGGTGTGATAGCTTGACCAACCACACTACTGAGGGTTAAATGCACTTGGTGACGGGCGCAGCTTGCCCCTGATGTAGTATATGGCCAAAAAATGAACAGACTATTGCTGGTTAAATGCACTTGGTGTCACAGCTTGACGAACCACACTACTGAGGGTTAAATGCACTTGGTGACGGGCGCAGCTTGCCCCTGATGTAATATATGGCCAAAAAATAAACAGACTATTGCTGGTTAAATGCACTTGGTGTGACAGCTTCACCCTGATGTAGGCTTTAGCCAAAAAACAACCACACCATTGAGGGTTAAATGCACTTGGTGACAGGCGCAGCTTGCCCCTGATTTAGTATATGGCCAAAAAATGAACAGACTATTGCTGGTTAAATGCACTTGGTGTGACAGCTTCACCCTGATGTAGGCTTTAGCCAAAAAACAACCACACCATTGAGGGTTAAATGCACTTGGTCGCAGCTTGGATGCACTTGGTCGCAGCACCGCACAAGACACAAAATGGCCGCCGATCACCCCAGAAAAAAGTGACTGACAAACGGTCTGGGCAGCCTAAAAACAGTGAGTGAGCATTTGAATTTCAGCAGCTCAATGATGCACAGCTGCAGATCGATCGATTAATCAAGTGAAGTCCTTTGGAGGAGTTAATCTGCCTAATCTCGCCCTACTGTCGCATCCGCAACCTCTCCCTACGCTAATCAGAGCAGAGTGACGGGCGGCGCTATGTGACTCCAGCTTAAATAGAGGCTGGGTCACATGGTGCTCTGGCCAATCACAGCCATGCCAATAGTAGGCATGGCTGTGACGGCCTCTTGGGGCAAATAGTATGACGCTTGTTGATTGGCTGCTTTGCAGCCTTTCAAAAAGCGCCAAGAAAGCGTCACAAAAGCGCCAAGAAAGCGACGAACACCGAACCCGAACCCGGACTTTTACGAAAATGTCCGGGTTCGGGTCCGTGTCACGGACACCCCAAAATTCGGTACGAACCCGAACTATACAGTTCGAGTTCGCTCATCCCTAGTCTCTAGTGTTCAGCAAATCGAAGTGTCTGAAGTAGAATTCGATACGAAGTTTAGGCAAGATTTGATTTGCACCGAATCCAAATTTTCCGTCGACTTGTGTAACAAGTTGATTTTTACCTAAAATGGTGGCTTCACGTGTTACAAAGTGAACGTGAGAAGTCTGGGAACATGAGATCACCCATAATGGCGCATGTATTTTATCTGGTTCTAAAGTGGTTCCTGAAGTTTTCCACCCAACTGCAAGACATCTTGATAATGGCCAGGAAACTGTGCATGTACTTCAGCCACTCTTACACTGCAAAGCACACCCTCCTTGAGCTGCAAAGGCAGAATAGCGTTCCCGAACATTGCCTGATGTGCAACGTTTCCACGCGTTGGAACTCCACCCTCCACATGTTGGACTGACTATATGAGCAGAGGAAGGCCGTGAACGATTTCTTACTCTCCTGTTTAACTTCAATGTTAGCCAGTTGCAGCTCATGTGTGACACTTACCGTTTCCTCAGGCCCTTTGAAGAGGCTACTTTATTTGTCAGTCGCCAGGACTACGGGATGAATTATGTGATTCCACTCCTTCACGTCCTGGAGTAGATGCTGATAAAATCTTGCTGGCCAGGGGACAGGAGATATGGCGCCTACATCTCATGGCCACCTGAGCCATGTAGGGGCTGAACTGGTGGAGGAGGAGGAGGATATTAACGCACAAGCAATGCATACAGAAATAGGGGGGTTATCTGCACAAGTGACAGGAGAGGAGCAGGAGGAGTATGAGAAGCTGAAGGACAATGAGGAAGACCTGGCAGGTGACCCCGCCACACCCGTGGCAGTATGCAGTGGAGATGGAGGCAGAGAGTCCCTCCAAGTCCCTTGTGCAAATGAGCAGATGCATGCTGAGTTGCTTGTGCAGTGACAGCTGCATTATCACCATTAAGCAAAGGGATGACTACTGGCCCTCAATCATGTTAGAGCTTGTTACTGGGTCGAAATCAGGGCCTTTTTTACATCTGCTGAGATATCCTATGTAGTCAGTTGGCTGCTGCCTATGTGCCCCATTGCCCCTCCTCATAAAGATATGACTGAGGGGCCCTCTTTGCTCATGCTCCACTGCAATGACTCCTGGAAGAGGAGGGCAGGGATAGCACCAGCTCTGTCAGCAGTAAATTGAGTCTCCAGTCTCTGATGAGCGCGTTTCTTCACCTGTCTACTGAAGAAACCAGCCAGCAGGACATGGAACAGAATCTTAACCAGCACGTGGTGGCATACTTGGACTGCACCCTGTCACCCATTATCCAAAATCCCCTGGACAACTCGGAAGCCAAACTTGAATTGTGGCTGTAGATGGCCAAGTTTGCCCTGAACAAGCTTTCCTCCCTGGCCAGTAGTGTGGCATTAGAGCGGGTGTTTATTGTGGCGGGGGGCTTAATTACCCCAAAGAGATCTCACCTTTTAAGACAAAATGTTGAGAGACTACCTTTGTAAAGATGAATCAGGGTGGATCAGCCAAGATTTCCGGTGCCTTATGCAACAGACTAGATCAGAGATGGTTAACCTCTTAGAGACCAAGTGCCCAAACTGCAACCCAAAACCCACTTATTTATCGCAAAGTGCCAACACGGCAATTTAACCTGAACACCAATATTATATATCTTCCATGTACTTTATAATTTAGCTATAATAACCTGCCTACATTCAATGTGCTGTCTGTGCTGTTCATAGCATGTCCTGCACTATTGAATGGCAGGCAAATTCTAAGGCATATTGGTACACCATAGACTTTCTCCAGGGTGCGGGTGCCCACAGAGACAGCTCTGAGTGCCACCTCTGGCACCCGTGCCATAGGTTCGCCATCACTGGACTAGATCATTCTGGCAGTAATGTTCTCTTTATATCTTTATAAATAGGAATCACGATCTCTGCTTCCTGTATTATTTTACATAACATTTGTGATACATATACTAAAAAAAAACCTTGGTTGAACATTTGTGACATAAGCACCTGGGTAACTTCTTCTAGTTTAAGTAAAAGATTAAATGGATTAAGGAAGATAGATATCCAGCCATACACCTGTTAGCAGTGTGCCTAAACCCTACATTGTAGATTTCTCCACAGAAGGATTACATAAATCCAATATGTCATGGAAATTATCAAGCAATTTATATGGAGCTAAAAGTAAAGAAGATGTAAACTATTAAACTCTTATACTCGCAGGATCACTCAACAGGTCTTAAAGCATGTAGGACTTCTAAGACATTAACTCAGACATATATGACCTGGATAGAGCAAATTTCATACAGCGCTAGTTATGCATGATCTTATATTTCCTGCTCATTTCGCTAATGGTGCTGATAAAGACACAATTCTATGGCTTAAACTGTTCTCATTCTAACCTGGCAAAACATATCTGTGTCAAAATCTGTTAATAGAATTTCACATCTCGCAAACTGTTTAGTCTCCCTATAAAACATATACACCATGCTTATACAAGATGACCCAAGCTGCTTTGAAGTACACCTTTGCTAATTAACACTTCCAGAGGTGTAAGTTCAAGCTCCTACGGGCCCTAAACCTACTATGTGCCATTTATAATAAAGGCGTCCTCTTTTGTGGCAAAGGGACCTTTGGGCCTCCTTAGCATCAGGGTTGGTAGTGGTACCTTTTCACCCCTTATAGCCACTGAACCCAACATTAACAAGCATTAGACCCAACATTAGCAAACTTGACTAAGGTTCAAAAAGCCAAGATAAGTGAGGGAAGTTATGTAGCCACCGCTATATTCCAGTAGAATATCTCTGTGAAGGTTCTCATTCATCCAGTTCATGGTATATCAGTAGTACTCAGAGCAACCGGACTTTTTCTACTTGTTTCGATAATAATCCAACTAGCTTACTCAGTTATTTTGTCATAATTATTAGTGATGATCGAGCATGCTCAGCTGAACACCTGTTCGGCTCGAGCATCTCGATGCTCGGCACATGGCAGTATTTGGCCGAATACCGCCTGTGCTCGAGCACAATGCTCGAGTCTCCACCCCGCACGTTTCTTGGCTGCTACACAGCCAATAAACGTGCAGGTAAGTACAGATGTAGCAGGGTTAGCACTCCAGCTCTTAACTCAAATTTCTTAACTCATCGCGTTATAGTGAATAAAAAGGCATTGGAAATCAATTGAAGGTGTTTGCTTAGATTAGATAACACAACTCAGAAATCTCAGAAAAAAGGAGTATTAACTCTACTCCATCCGTACTACCCTCACTGTAATGCCGTAGCCATGTTGGTTACTGGCATTACAGTGATTGGCTGGCCAGAACGCGTCATTGGGTGCTATATAGCACCGGATGAGGCATGTTCGACTCATTCTTAGTCAGGGAGAGCTGTGCTGAGGAAGGGACAGACGTTGTAAAGAGTGAAACTTTTCAGAGACCCAAAAGTCCTTTTATGGACTATTGTTGTGTGTGGCAGCAACAATATATAATTATAGCACAACCTGCGCTAAATAGGTAACATTTTACAGACCCAAAAGTCCTTCTAACGACTATTGTGTGTGGCAGCAATATCTATTTTTAGTGCATCCAGCGCTAAATAGCGTACAATAGTTAGGCCGCTGCAGACAGCGACATTAGCTGCGCCACATCTCCAGTGTAAAGTGTGTGCATCCCAAAAAAATCTGTGACATCAGTGCACTTTTTCTGTAGATGGTGTCCGCTGTGGACAGTGACATTAGCTGTGCCACATCTCCTGTGTAAAGTGTGCGCATCCAAATAATATCTGTGACATCCAGTGTACTGTTTAAATAGACGGTGTCCACTTCTGACAGTGACATAACTAGTGCCACATCTGCAGTGTAACATGTGCGCTTAAAAAATGTGCGCTTAAAAAAATGTATCTGTGACATAGAATGTACTTTTTCCATAGACGGTGTCCGCTGCGGACAGTGACATTACACTGGAGATGTGGCGCAGCTAAAGTGTGCACATCCAAAAAATATCTGTGACATCCAGTGTCCTTTTTCCGTAGACGGCGTCTGCTGCGGGCAGTGACATTAGCTGCACCACATCTCCAGTGTAAAGTGTGCGCATCCCAAAAATATCTGACATCCAGTGTACTTTTTCCATAGAAGGTGTTCGCTGTGGACAGTGACATTAGCTGCGCCACATCTCCAGTGTAAAGTGTGTACATCCCAAAAAATATCTGTGACATGCAGTGTGCTTTATCCGTAGACGGTGTCCGCTGCGGACAGTGATATTAGCTGCGCCACATCTCATGTGTAAAGTGTGCACATCCCAAAAATATCTGTGACATACAGTGTTCTTTTTCAATAGAAGGTGTCCGCTTCTGACACTGACATAACTAGTGCCACATCTGCAGTGTAACATTTGCACTGTAAAAATGTATCTGTGACATACAGTGTACTTTTTCCATAGACGGTGTCCGCTGCGGACAGTGACATTACTAGCGCCACATCTGCACTGTAACGTGTACGCTTCCAAAATGTATCTGTGACAGTGTACTTTGTCAATAGACGGTGTCCGCTTCTGACAGTGACACTAGCTGCTCGACATCTCCAGTGTAACGTGTGCGTTTAAAAAAAAAGTATCTGTGACATCCAGTGTACTTTTTTGCATAGACGCTGCAGACAGTGACATTACCGGTGGTACCTCTTCTGTATAACATTTCCTCATCCCAAATACCGGTGACATTCCCTGTAATTTTTTATTAGCCGCTGATGACAGCATTGATATTATCTGCGGGATATCTCCGGTGTGACGTTTTCACATCCCAAATACCTTTTGAAATTTGTTTGCGCATACACTTCCAAATCCTACGCTACTGTACGTGTGACAGACTTTCAATCATATCTATCATTTAATATGAAGAAGGCGATCAGTAACGGATAGGGCAGTGGCCGTGATGCTGATTGTGTACGAAGAGGCCGTGCCCCTGGGCGCTGTGAAACTGTGCCTGCTGCCAGAGCACAAGAAAAACTATCATCCATGATACCTAGCTTCATGTCCCAGTTTGCAGGGTGGAGCAGGACACCACTCTTGAAGTCAGACTAGTGCGACCAGGTGATAAGATAAGATGCCTTTATTGTCATTGTACAATACAATGTAATACAATGAAAAATACAATGAAATGTTGTTTGGAGCAATCCTAGATGCCATGGACAGAGGAATAAGAACTGACATTTAAACTAAAGCATTACACTAGAAAAAAAAAAAAGAAACATTGCACTAGAAAGCATTACTATTCACAGTTCACAGCATATATATAGAAAGAGCAAAGTAGGAAGTGCTTATGAGTATATATACACTGATTCAGACACCACTGCAGACAAGAGGTCATCATGGGTTCATGAATGCAGCAGTCACTTTCAGTCTGTGGTAGTTTCTATCCTAGGAGGGGGCAATAATCTCTGAGCATTTAGGAGACTGATTGCTTTGGGGTAAAAGCTGTTCTTCAGCCTAGTGGTGTGGGCATGTAGGGCTCTAAGACGCCTACCAGAGGGTAGGGGAATGAAAAGGCTGTGGCCGGGTGAGTTAGATCCCCGCAGATAATTTTTGCCCTGTTGCTGCAGCGAGCAGTGAAGATGTCATCCAGTGATGGTAACTGAGTACCAGTGATTCTGCCAGCCATTCTGATGATGTGCTTGAGGGACTTCTTATTCTCAGAAGAGCAGCCGGAGTACCACACTGTAATGCAGTATGTGATAACAGGTTCTATGGTGCACCTGTAAAAATTGACTAGCAGCTGTTTTGGGAGTTGTGCTTTCTTCAGACTCCTCAGAAAATAAAGCCTCTGAAGGCCTTCTTTGGTCATTTCTGTTGTGTTTTTTATCCATCACAGGTCCTGACTAATATGAACTCCCAAGAATCTGAAACTTTGAACTATCTCCACGTTTCCACCATTAATGCTAATGGGATGGTGTCCATTTTGTTTCTTCTTCCTAAAATCCAGAATTAGCTCCATTGTTTTCTTGGTATGAGGTTGTTGCTCTTACTCCATCTCTCTAGGTTCTCAACCTCTTTCCTATAGGCTGTTTCATCATTGTTGGAGATTAGGCCTATCACGGTCATGTCATCTGCAAATTTTATAATGGTATTGGTATTGTGAATAGGTTTACAGTCATTTGTGAAGAGGGAGTAAAGGAGAGGGCTCAACACACAGCCTTGCGGTACCCCAGTGTTTAGTGTTAAGGACGAAGAATAGTGCTTGCCCATGCGTACGATTTGTGGTCCTTTTGTAAGAAAATCCATTATCCAGTTGCACAGGTGTGAGCTGAGACCCAAGTTGTTCAGTTTCGTTGCCAACTTGTTGGTAGGGATGGTGTTAAAGGCCGAGCTGTAATCAATGAACAGCATCCGCACATAGCTGTCTCTCTGCTCCAGGTGTGACAGCGCAGTGTGAAAGGTAAGTGAGACAGCATCCTCAGTTGACCTATGTGCTCTGTAAGCAAACTGGTATTGGTCCAAGGAGGTGCAGATCTTGCTCTTCATGTGCCTGAGGACAAGTTGTTCAAAGCACTTCATAGCAATAGGAGTGAGAGCCACCGGGCGATAATCATTTAAGGTCTTCACCCCGGCCTGTTTTGGAATTGGGACAATTGTGGAGGACTTTAGGCAAGTGGGGACAAGGTGGTCGGTTGGATTGCAGCCAAGAGTCTGCTGAACACAATCCTCACCCTGATTCTCCTTCCTCCCACCATGGAGAGTCTTTGCAAACAAGTGATCCCACACTCGGATATTCAGAGGAGCTCTTTTTAGCACCATTCCTTGATTTGGCCCTCTCACCAACCAGGCTTGAAGAGGAACAGATCTTATGCCCTGATTTCCAAACTCTTGAGCATCCACAATCACAAGTAGTTGACAGTGGGGAACGGCATTTACTGTTCAATGAGGTGGATGATGATGTGTCTAGTTGCCAATAACGCAACGGCAATTACTGTCTCAAGTGGTTGTGGAAGAGTATATGGCACAGTTGTCAATCACTGAGGTAATGGTACAAACTGTGCCTGCTGCCAGAGCACAACACACAAACTCATCCACGATACCTAGCTTCATCTCCCAGCTTGCAGGGCAGCGCAGGACACCACTCTCGAAGTCAGACCAGTGCGAATAGGTGGTCGGTTGGATTGCAGGAGATAATGCTTCCAGTTGGTTAAGCACCACCCTGTCTTCTACAAAGTCCAGTCTCAGTAGCCAAGAGTCTGGTCAACAGAATCCTCACCCTGATCCTCCTTCCTCCCACCATGGAGATCCTACATTCGGATATTCTGAGGAGCTCTTTTCAGCGCCATTCCTTCATTTGGGCCTCTCGACAAGCTCGCTTGAAGAGGGACATGAGGAGATCAAGTACAGTGATGCCCAAACTATTGAGCATTCAAAGTTACAAGAAGATGACGGTGGGGAATGGCAATTAGTGCTTCACGAGGTGGATGATGATGATGAGACACAGTTGCCAATAAGTCAACGGCAATTAGTGTCTCAAGAGGTTGATGATGAAGATTAGACACCGTTGTCAATAAGTGAGGATTAGCAGAGTGAGGAAGTGGAAGAGGAGGTGGTGGACGATAAAGTCACTGACCCAACCTGGGAAGGTGTGGGAAGGATCTGCTGCACCGCAACAGCCTGGAAGAGGCAGTTGGTTGGCAAAAGGTAGTAGGCGGGCCACACCAAAAAGGCCGACAACTGTTACCCAGAGCACCCTTTTGCGTCTATCTCCCTTGCAAAGGGCTAGGTGTTCCGCAATCTGGCGCTTTTTTTAAGAAAGTGCAGACAATAAAAAAATTTCATTTGCAACCTGTGCCGTACCAAAATGAGCTGGGCCGTGAACACTAGCAACCTCACCACCACCAGCATGATCTGCCACATGGCATCAAAGCACACTAATAGGTGGGCCGTATGCCTGGGTCCACAACCAATGTTTGCGGGTCACACCACTGCCTCATCTTCCCCTGTGTTACGTCACGTGCTGGCCAATCCCCTGTCCAAGATGCAGGCTCAAATACCTCCCGCCCTGCACCTGGACCTTCGCAAGCACCATCAGCGACCACATGCACTTCCGTGTCCTAGCGCAGCGTACAAATGTCCTTACGCCAGGCATTTGAATGCAAGCGCAAATACACAGCCACCCACCCACAGGACATAGCAATAAATGTGCAGCTTTCCAAATTACTGGCCCTTGTTATTTAGGCTTGTGGACACTGAGGCCTTCCGCAGCCTTCCTTATGCAGTCCCCAGACACCACTATTTCTCAAGGTGTGCCGTGCTCGCGTTACACCAACATTCCCTTAACATCACATGTGCCCTTACCAACGCAGTTATTGGGGAGGTCCACTTAACCACGGACACATGGACAAGTGCATCCGGCCAGAGACGCTACATTTTCCTGACCGCACACTGGGTGAATGTTGTGGAGTCCGGGACAGAGCCGTAACTTGGATCGCACAGGTGTTACCGACGCCAAGGATTGCGGGCCCTACGTCTATCAGGGTTTCCACCAGCACCTACGTTAGTGGCTCCAACCCCCACTTCTCCTCCTCCACTTCCACCTCCGAATTATCCACATGCAGAACCAGTTAGTCATAAGTCAGTAGCTGGAAGCAGTGTAGCACTGCAGTGGGGTAGCGGCAACAGGCCGTGCTGAAGCTGATATTCTTAGGGGACAAACAGCACACTGCCGCAGAGCTGTGGCAGGGGATAAGAGACCAGACTGAGTTGTGGCTCTCGCCATTCAACCTAGAACCAGACATGGTTGTTTCTGATAATTGCCATAACTTGGTGGCGGCTTTGGAGCTCAGCAAGCTCAGACACATCCTATGCCTAGCCCATGTCTTAAACTTAGTGGTTCAGCGATTTCTCAAAACCTACTCTAATTTGCCTGAGCTACTGGTGAAGGTTCGCCGCGTGTGTGCACATTTACGCAAGCCATCGGCTGTTTTGCAATGTGAGCACGCGCTGGAACTCCACGTTCCACATGTTGGCCAGGCTCTGTGAGTAGCAGAGGGCAGTAGTGGAATACCAGCTGCACCATGGTCATCATCTTTCCAGTCAGCTTCCGCTATTCAGAAGCGAGGAATGGATATGGATGTCTGACCTCTGTGAGGTTTTAAGAAACTATGAGGAATCAACACAGATGGTGAGCGGCGTTAAGGCTATTATTAGCATCACCATCCCACTTCTGTGTCTACTCAAATGCTCACTGCTCACAATTAAGGACGACGCTTTGCATGTGGAAGAGGTGGAAATAGGGGAAGACATTACACAGGGTGATAGCCAGACCACCCTCAGTTTGTCTTCTAAGCACAAATTGGACGATGAAGAGGAGGAGGAGCAGGAGACGGTTGCTTCCGCTACAGAGGGTAGTACCCATGGAAGTTTAATTCCATCTGTTCAGCGTGGCTGGGCAGAAGAGGAGGAAGAGGATGAGGAGATTGAGAGTGAATCTTCTGATGACGACAGCAAAGTCTTGCCTGTTGGTACTCTGGCACACATGGCTGACTTCATGTTAGGCTGCCTTTCCTGCGACCCACGCGTTATATGCATTTTAGACAACACGGATTACTGGTTGTTCACCCTTCTTGACCCCCGCTACAAAGAGAACATCTCATCTCTCATTCCTGTGGTGGAGAGGATGAGCAAAACAGTACAATACCAGAAGGTCCTTGTTGAAAAATTGCCCCCAAAATTGCGATCGGCCCCAGGTGATTTAGAGTCATCAAACGGCAGCAGGCCCTCGCCTATAATGTTTTAGATGGTCAGATCAGCAGGCCCTTGCTCCAAATGTTTGAGGGTCACCAGCAGGCCATCAATCATACTTTTTTTTAAGGCCGTGTATGATGCCCTCCTTTATGTGTAACAAAGGGTGTATTGGAATGCCTTGTAATTTTTGGCAGCCCTTTCCCTTAGTGCATAGGCTTTATGAATGTAGGAGTCCCACTACATGAACAATTGTACCACTATGTGAATAAGGCCCTCCTTTATGTGATATACAGGTTGCATCGGAGTGCCTCTTCCTTGTTATTTCTGGCAGCACTTGCACTTTATATACAAGTAAACATACAGGAAAGAATGTTTCCTAACAATTTTTCCTCTAAAATTGATTTTATCTTCGATTTGGTGCGTATTATTGTCAGTCTGTAAAAGTGGTGTACTACTCAGACAATATCGTTCCCAGCAGCGACCTGGAAGTCCAAGATGCATCCAGACATCCTCCCCATGCTGTTCCTGAACAATTTCGGTGGTGTTTCCATCAATTTCTGACCTTTTCCTATGAACCAGGCACCCTCCCCTCCTAAGAGCAGGGCAGGGGGTGCCTGGTTTAATGCTTGGGTTCTCCCATTGACTTCCATTATACTCGGGTGCTCGGTAGAGCACCTGAGCATCCCGATGTGTTCGGCCAGAGCACCCGAGCCCCCTAGCACTTTGGTGCTCGATTAACACTAATAATTATTCTTTGTGTCCCAGTAAAAAAAAATTGCACCTTCAATGTGGAAGGTATATAATGTGAATAAAATGATACAAAGCCCCCATAAACTCCATATTAATTCCAGTTTGTAATGTAACAACCATGGACATCATCTGCATGGAGTTTGTATGTTCTCCCTGTGTGGCTTTCCTCCAGGTACTCCGGTTTCCTCCCACACTCCAAAGACATACTGATAGGGAGCATAGGCTGTGATCCCTATTTGGGACAGCTTGATGCTAATGTCTGTAAAGCGCTGCGAAATATATATTAGCGCCATATAAGTGCGTAATAAATAAGTAATAAATAACAAGCCAGGAAAGCAACAAGCCGAGATGGGAATCACACTTTTGCAAGGAACTGTGTATCATAGATTTTCCACCTTTCGTATATATTTAACCATTTGTGGTCTCTCTGAATTTTCTTACAAACAATATTCCTAACTACAAAGAATGAGGCACAGTTCAAAAGTGCATTCATAATAATATCAAAGTGAACCTGTGTAATGAGAATAATGATGGAGATAGAGTTATAATATTACTTTTTGATCATCAGGATTTTCGGTTTTGTAAAGGCAAGTTATTAATTTAAAAAGCAATAAAAAGCTATTTTTTCCTGAAAACATAAACAAGTATTTGAAAGAGACCCTCTCGGTGCCCCTAGCCTGACATCCTGTTAACCCCCTCTTACTGAAATGCCTTGAAGCACAGCTGCATAATTGACCTACGCTAGGTAGATATATTCGTCACAGGCTAATTCCTGTCTCCCTCTGCAACACTGCTTACATGCTCAGCAGTGATTTATTTCTATTTCATCCTGTGACACTACTATACATATATATATATCTATATATATATATATATATATATATATACATATATATTATACTGTAAATATGGTTGAGTATACATGTGTACATAATAAAGTTAATTGATTTTGAATTTTTCTAAAAAATTCTCTTTTGTTTTTAGATTTATACACTAATCATGGTCATGATTGATGCTCTGTATGGTGAATGGAACATCGCTGATCCGGTTGGCTACCCACAGTTTTTCTTGATATCGTCCACATACATGATGACCCGACTGTTGCTCTAGTGTAGATGTGGAGCATGATCCATGCCAGCTCGGAGCCGACCCACATAATATAATACATATATACGGTTTTCCAATAAGATGTTGTTGATATTTTTATTACCATTATATTTAGCTCTGGCATTTACACTCTGTGCACGGATTGGAGGGTGAGGTGGTCCATTGGGGTGGACGACGGTTCGCGGGGAGGACATTTTACGACGTCGTCACCTCCTCAGCCCGACAGTGATTGGATCGCTGATACGACTAATCGCTGCCGTTGGACACCAATCCTGCCTATTATGTGCACGTTAGGGTGATTGTATGGTCAGCAATAAGGTTGACAGGGCGCTGGATCCTGGATTCCCTTATTTGTTCCTTTGTGGGATTTCCGGGTACACAGTGATCCAGACCTACACTTTAACATGAAGTTTCCCTAATTAAGTTTGTGTACCTGATGGTATCCGATCATGTGACTTGGATCACGTGACTATTGATGGGAGGCCGATACTTGCACATGGACATGCGCACACTGACCGAGAGACAGGCCTAGCCATCTTTGTTGTGGTCGCTAGTCAGTCTCTCTGCGCTCGAAGTATCGCGCGATTTCAGAGACTGAATAGGGACGACGCCGAGACTGCGATGCCGGCTCTGTACGGACCATCAGCTGACTGTGAGTTTTTAATGTTTTGGGATCATGTGGACACACTTGCACTAACTACAGGTAATTACAGTACTTGTCTTATATTATAAACACTATGCATTTTTATTTGACACTTGCTATATGTACTGTATCCTGCAACTCCTGAGACACTATTTATGGATTTTGTTGACTAAGATAAATTACTGTTCTTATGAATTTCTGTCCTTGTATGGATACATTTTTTAATTGTATTTTCAATTGATGCACCTTTATATTGTATGCCTGTAACACATGTGCACATAGCTTGAGAGAAAGACAGCAACAAGCTGTTGAAATGTCGCTGCTGACACTGGGTGAATAAACTACACGTTTTCCGTTGAAATCCGTGTTGTGCTGCCGGCCTTCTTTTGCTATTTTATCGCATTGGACCCAGGTGCCGGTTCACATTGGCTTGACCTGCACCCGCATCCTACAGTGTGCTGCATCCTCATTTTTCCAAAGTTTATATATTACAATATATATATATATATATATATATATATATATCCCAGACCCGGTGACTTGTATCAACCAAACACACCTGGGGTGTACTCTCTACGGACCTGGCTCCGATATTCTGCTGGCGGTGTCAGGAGCCGGGCCATGTAAGAGCTCTGACTGTCTCCATCAGGTGGGACCCATAGATACTAACTATGGCTACCATCAGTTGCTATATGCCAGGAAGCTGTGTGCAGCAGGTACCCCAAAAACTCTAAACCACCTGTGCCAGGTGGAGGTAGGAGACACTCCAGCAGAGGCTCTGCTGGACTTAAGGAGTATGGTGTCCTTAGAAAGGCCTCCCCTGGTACGGTCAGCGGAGTATACCGGACGGAAAGTCGGGGTCATGTGCATCCATGGAGACTTTAAAGACTATCCCACCGCCCTTGTGTCTCTAACCACAGGGCCTGGCAGATGGGCTCACAAAGTGGCAGTTGCCCCAAATTTACACTCCAAACTTATATTAGGGAGAGACTTCCCAGGATTCCCGGCACTGTGGCCTGCTATGAGAGTGACTGATACCCATGAGACAGGGGTAACCCTAGCAGAGTGGCCTGGCACAGGGGGAAGACCAGGACCCTGGGAACCTGAGACTGAAGGGCCAGCGGTAGGGGTGACCACCACTTCGGTGGAAGAGGGGGAGACAACCCCGCTAAGTTTGATGGTGGGAGACGTGGAGGACTTGCCGCCAGGTCCTGAAGTTGGGGAATGTGTTTTGGGCTGTATTTTTACATATACCCATGCTGGGTGAGAGAAATATCTTGGTCAAATGCCAACTTGGTATAAAAAAATGGTAAAAGTTGTCTTTTGCCAAGATATTTCTCTCACCCAGCATGGGTATATGTAAAATAACACCCCAAAACACATTCCCCAACTTCTCCTGAGCACGGCAATACCACATGTGTGACACTTTTTTGCAGCCTAGGTGGGCAAATAGGCCCACATTTCAAAGAGCACCTTTCTGATTTCACAGGCCATTTTTTTACAGATTTTGATTTCAAACTACTTCTCACGCATCTGGGCCCCTAAAATGCCAGGGCAGTATAACTACCCCACAAGTGACCCCATTTTGGAAAGAAGGCAGCCCAAGGTATTTCATGATGGGCATAGTGAGTTCATGGAAGTTTTTATTTTTTGTCACAAGTTAGTGGAATATGAGAGTTTGTAAGAAAAAAAAATCATTTTCTGCTAACTTCTGACAAAAAATTAAAAATTCTAGGAACTTGCCATGCCCCTCACGGAATACCTTCGGGTGTCTTCTTTCTAAAATGGGGTCACTTGTGGGGTAGTTATACTGCCCAGGCATTTTAGGGGCCCAGATGCGTGGGAAGTAGATTGAAATCAAAATGTGTAAAAAATGGCCTGTGAAATCCGAAAGGTGGTCTTTGGAATGTGGGCCTATTTGCCCACCTAGGCTGCAAAAACGTGTCACACATCTGGTATCGCCGCACTCAGGAGAAGTTGGGGAATGTGTTTTGGGGTGTCATTTTACATATACCCATGCTGGGTGAGAGAAATATATTGGTCAAATGCCAACTTTGTAACTTTGTATAAAAAAATGGGAAAAGTTGTCTTTTGCCGAGATATTTCTCTCACCCAGCATGGGTATATGTATAATGACACCACAAAACACATTCCCCAACTTCTCCTGAGTACGGCGATACCACATGTGTGACACTTTTTTGCAGCCTAGGTGGGCAAAGGGGCCCACATTCTAAAGAGCACCTTTCTGATTTCACAGGCCATTTTTTACACATTTTGATTCAAACTACTTCTCACGCATCTGGGCCCCTAAAATGCCAGGGCAGTATAACTACCCCACAAGTGACCCCATTTTGGAAAGAAGACACCCTAAGGTATTTCATGATAGGCATAGTGAGTTCATGGAAGTTTTTATTTTTTGTCACAAGTTAGTGGAATATGAGAGTTTGTAAGAAAAAAAATCATCATTTTCCGCTAACTTGTGACAAAAAAAAATAATTATAGGAACTTGCCATGCCCCTCACAGAATACCTTCGGGTGTCTTCTTTCCAAAATGGGGTCACTTGTGGGGTAGTTATACTGCCCTGGCATTTTAGGGGCCCAGATGCGTGAGAAGTAGTTTGAAATCAAAATCTGTAAAAAATGCCCTGTGAAATTCGAAAGGTGCTCTTTGGGATGTGGGCCCCTTTGCGCCCCTAGGCTGCAAAAAAGTGTCACACATGTGGTATCGCCGTACTCAGGAGAAGTTGGGAATGTGTTTTGGGGTGTCATTTTACATATAACCATGCTGGGTGAGATAAATATCTCAGCAAAAGTCAACTTTTCCCTTTTTTTTTATACAAAGTTGGCATTTGACCAAGATATTTCTCTCACCCAGCATGGGTATATGTAAAATGACACCCCAAAACACATTCCCCAACTTCTCCTGAGTACGGAGATACCACATTTGTGACACTTTTTTGCAACCTAGGGGCGCAAAGGGGCCCAAATTCCTTTTAGGAGGGCATTTTTCGACATTTGGATCCCAGACTTCTTCTCACGCTTTAGTGCCCCTAAAAAGCCAGGGCAGTATAAATACCTCACATGTGACCCCATTTTGGAAAGAAGACACCCAAAGGTATTCAATGAGGGGCATGCCGAGTTCATAGGGAAAAAAAAATTTGGGCACAAGTTAGCGGAAATGTATTATTTTTGTTTTTTCTCACAAAGTCTCCCTTTCCGCTAACTTGAGACCAAAATTTCAATCTTTAATGGACTCAATATTCCCCTCAGCGAATACCTTGGGGTGTCTTCTTTCCAAAATGGTGTTATTTGTGGGGTGTTTGTATTGCCCTTGCATTTGAGGATCTCCGCAATCATTACATGTATGGCCAGCATTAGGAAATTCTGCAATTCTCCTTATATTGAGCATACGGGTAATGAGATTTTTTTTTTTCGTTCAGCCTCTGGGCTGAAATAAAAAATGAACGGCACAGATTTCTTCATTCGCATCGATCAATGTGGATGAAAAAATCTCTGCCAAAAAAAAAAAGGAGGGGAAAGGCGACTGCCAGGACATAGGAGCTCCGCCCAACATCCATACCCACTTAGCTCGTATGCCCTGGCAAATACGATTTCTCCATTCACATCAATCGATGTGGATAAATAAATCATTGCCGGGATTATATATATTTTTTTTATATACAAAGTGTTTGCCAAAGCATATGAACACCGCCACCTCCTCAGCTCATATGCCTTGGCAAACTTATATTTTACTGCAGAGGAGAAATCTTGTCTTGCAACGCCGCATACACCGACTTGTGTGTAATCTGACAGCAGCGCAATGCTTCTGTCAGAATGCACATCAGTGTTGCAGCTAGTCGATCGGTTGGTCCACCTGGAAGGTAAAAAAAAAAAAAAAAAAAAAGAAAAAACCAGACCGCAACGCAATAAATTTTATTAACTTTATAATAACTTTAGAACAGAACATATAAACTTTATTTAACTTTTGAAACTGAATGTTAACTTTTTTGCTTACTGGTGTTTTTTTTTGTTTTTTGTTTTTTACCTTTATAGGACAAACCACTCCTACCCCATGGGACAATGTGCAAAGCGCAAATCGCCCAAAGATGTGGCAAAGTACATTATGCACTTTGTCCCAAGTGAAAGGAGAGGCTTGCAGCAGCTCTGTGTGTGAATGGGCCCTAATAGCCCTGTGTGCCTGTCCTGGTGAGATGTGATCCCTATGCTAAGTGTACCTGTGTGTGGTACTTCCGGAAACACTCTCCAAAGCATAGGTCAGGGTGGTCAGGGCAGTCAGGACAGAAATAGCGGGTGTCACGCCTTATTCCACTCCTGCTACAGACACGTCATCTTTTTCGGGGTGACGGTTGAGTTGAGGTACCAGGAACGACACTGGGGAATTGTCGCTCGTGTAGACGGCTAACTACACTGGTGGATGGGGCCACGGAACCTCCTGGGTACAGGAGGTTCTCGATGATCTCTTCCTGAAATTTGAGGAAGGATCCTGTTCTCCCAGCCTTACTGTAGAGAACAAAACTATTATACAGAGCCAATTGAATCAAATATACAGACACCTTTTTATACCAGCGTCTGGTGCGTCGGGAAACTAAATACGGAGACAACATCTGGTCATTGAAGTCCACCCCTCCCATGAGCAAATTATAGTCGTGGACCGAGAGGGGCTTTCAAATGACTCTGGTTGCTCGCTCAATTTGGATTGTCGTGTCTGCGTGAATGGAGGAGAGCATGTAAACGTCATGCTTGTCTCTCCATTTCACTGCAAGCAGTTCTTCGTTACGCAAGGCAGCCCTCTCTCCCCCTTGCAAGACGGGTGGTAACGAGCCGTTGGGGGAAGCCCGCGCGACTAGTTCGCGCGGTGCCACAGCAGCCAATCTGTTCTAGAAACAAATGCCTGAAAAGGGCCACACTTGTGTAGAAATTGTCCACATAAAGATGGTACCCCTTGCCAAATAAGGGTGACACCAAGTCCCAGACTGTCTTCCCACTGCTCCCCAGGTAGTCAGGGCAACCGACCGGCTCCAGGGTCTGATCTTTTCCCTCATAGATCCGAAATTTGTGGGTATAGCCTGTGGCCCTTTCACAGAGCTTATACAATTTGACCCCATACCGGGCGCGCTTGCTTGGGATGTATTGTTTGAAGCCAAGGCGCCCGGTAAAATGTATTAGGGACTCGTCTACGCAAATGTTTTGCTCAGGGGTATACAAATCTGCAAATTTCTGGTTGAAGTGGTCTATGAGGGGCCGAATTTTGTGGAGCCGGTCAAAAGCTGGGTGGCCTCTGGGACGGAAGGTGGTGTTATCACTAAAGTGCAGGAAATGCAGGATGGCCTCAAATGGCCTCAAATGGCTGCGACGGGGTAACTAATGCACGTGCCACCGTACCAGCTTCAACTGCCCTTCTGGTGCTCGCCACTTCACCATGTTGTACGGCAGTGCTGGTACTAGGTCCAGGGAGAGCTGCGCTGCTGGTGTATGCCTCACCACGTAACCCGACAGCGCCAGCCCCACTCTGCTGCCCTTGAAGCGGATCCTGCGCAACCTGTGGTCTAGCAACACGGGGCCGGGTACGCCTGGTGGTATCAGGGACCTCAACCTCCTCGTCCGAACTTTGAGTCAGACTGCCACTGCTTTCTACAGGTTCATATTCTGACCCGCTAGATTCGTCAGATGAGGGTTCCCATTCCTCATCCGACTGGGTCAGAAGCCTGTAGGCCTCTTCAGAAGAATACCCCTTGTTTGACATTTGGGCAACTAAATTTAGGGGTATTCCCTGAGACTACCCAAGAAAAAAAGCAAGCCTGTCTTACAAATGGGAGGCTAGCGAAGCACCGGAGGCTGCTGCGGTTGATAAAAAAAATATCAAAACAGATTTTTTTTTATCGCCGCAGTGCTTGTAAAGTGAATGTGCAGTGATCAAAAAAAAATTTTTTTTTTGTCACTGCGGCGGGGCGGGCGTGGGCGAACGCACGTGTGGGCGACCGATCAGGCCTGATCGGGCAAACACTGCGTTTTGGGTGGAGGGTGAACTAAGATGACACTAATACTATTATAAATCTGATGTTATCAGTTTTGATCACTTACAGATACTATAAAAGTACAAATGCTGATTAGCGATACGCTCATCAGCGAATAAGTGAATGCGGTGCGGTGGGCTGGGCGCTAACCAATCGCTAAACTACCTAACCAAGGGGCCTAAACTATCCCTAAAACCTAACAGTCAATACCAGTAAAAAAAAAAAGGGACAGTTTACACTGATCACTTTTTTCACTTTCACTAGTGATTGACAGGGGTAAGAAGGGGTGATCAAGGGGTTAATTGGGGTGCAGGGGGGTGATCTGGGGCTAAGTGTGGTGTTTGGTGCTACTCACTGTGAAGCCTGCTCCTCTGCTGGATCCAACCGACGAAAAGGGCCAGCAGAGGAGCAGGAAAGCCATTTAACACATCATATTTACTAATATGATGTGTTAACTGGCTTCTGATTTGATATTTAAAAAATCGCCAGCCTGCCAGCCACGATCATTGGCTGGCAGGCGGATGATGTGACCCCCCTCTAACTTTTTCCAGTCCGCGATGCGTATCATCTTGCGTCTCGCGAGATGACGCGTATATGCGTGACAGTGCGCAGCGCTGCCGCCTCCGGAGCGCGATCCTGCGTTAGGTGGTCCGGAGGCGGTTTTTATAGCGCTGCAGCGATTTTACTGTGTTTTTGCAGTGATCAGAAAAAAAAATTCTGTCACTACGGTGGGGCGGACTGTACGCAAGTGTGCGCACAAGTTCAGGCCTGATCGGGCGAACAGTGCGTTTTTTGTAGAA
This sequence comes from Bufo gargarizans, assembly GCF_014858855.1. Taxonomy (NCBI): domain Eukaryota; kingdom Metazoa; phylum Chordata; class Amphibia; order Anura; family Bufonidae; genus Bufo; species Bufo gargarizans. Next base: position 391,601,290 of record NC_058084.1, on the reverse strand, counting down.
CCTAAGGTGACCCTAATGTACTGATATAGATCTGATTGCGATCAGTCTTGATCACTTACAGATACTATATAGTACTAGTGCTGATTAGCGACAGCGATAATCAGTGACTGTGGTGTGGTGGGCTGGGCGCTATCTACCTAACAAATAGCTAACTAACTGGCGGTGATAAGGGACCCTTAGGCCCCATTCACACGTCCGCAACTCTGTTCCGCATTTTGCTAAATAGAATTGCGGACCCATTCATTTCTATGGGGACAGACTTTGTCCCGCTCAGATCCGGAATTGCGGATCCGCACTTCCGGGTCCGCACTTCCGTTCCGCAAAAATATAGAACAAGTCCTAATCTTGTCCGCAATTACGGACAAGAAAAAGGCATTTTCTATATAGTTCTGGCAATGTGCGGATCCGCAAAATGCGGAAAGCATATTGCTGGTGTCCGTGTTTTGTGGATCCGCAAAACACATACGAACGTCTGAATTGAGCCTTACAGGGGGATGATCAATGACAGGGGGGTGACAGAGGGGTGATCAGGTAGTCTATATGGGGTGATCAGGGGTTAGTAAGGGGTTAATAAGTGACAGGGTCCACTAATCCCCCTACAGTGCCCCGCCTCCTTAAAATCTGACCTCCACAGCAGCCCACTCCTTTAACAGTGACCTCCACAACACAACACCCGCCCCCCTCCACAGCGGGGCATTATTGTCTTTTATTGACAGTATATAAAACCCCACAGAATTAGTATACACTTAAGGTCATGTAAGTTACATCAGCCTCTACAACAACATTGGCTAAGCGTCACAATCAAAATCATATTAATTCCCACATAAGCTGTCTTATACTAAGAATGTGCTTCGTTCCCTATAGCAACCAATCAGAGCTCATAATAATGACCTGTAGCAAAATAGAAGCTGAGCTGTGATTGGTTGATATATGCAACCTGATGAATATCCAGGCTAACTGCCACAACAGACAATGGCTCCTGTAGTTTGGCGGTTAGGTTACTAAGCATATTTTTGGCAAATAATTGGAAAGTGCGGAGTGAACATTTCCACTCAAAGCATAGTTTATGACGTTTCCCAAGTCACAGGAGGTGGCTGTGCAAAATATTGTGATTGTAAATGTAATGGTGCGAATTCCTTTAGCGGACATACACACATACATGCATACACTTAGATTTATATATTAGATATAAAAAGAATTGGCACCATATATGTCAAGAAATGTCTTCTAGAAACAATGAACATCTAGTTTTATTCTTTAAGACCTTGATAGAAATGGATTGTTAGACAGGCCTTGGATATGTTTGGCGGTTCATTTTGTCACTTCTCTGTGTATCCTCATGTGAATTTTGTTTATGTGCTTGTATCCTTACTCAGTTCTGTTATCTTGAGTGTTACTCCTTCCCTGGCTGTGTGTGTCTACATCTGTTCAACTACTTGGTTCATTAAGTCTGCTATATAGTCCGGACTCTTGTGTCAGTTTGGTGGCTATCTGTGACCTGCCCTGGTTGGGCAGTTATGTCATGTCTTTCTTTCATGTGTTGCAAAATGCCTTGCATTGGATGGTTTTCTGTCTGTTTGTACCCTGTGTCCGCTCTATGCATTCTATGTACTCTGATTGACCTTGTCATGGATTGTATGTGCTCTGAACGATTCTGTATAGAGCTTAGTAGCCTTAGTAGGTCAGCTGCCAAGTACACTGGGACCATGCCAGGAGGTAGCGGTCTGGTCAGTGACCTGCAGCAAAGTTCTCATCCCTGTACACGGGGTTAAAGGGTGAATATTGGCGAGGTGCCAGAATAATGCCCTTAGATTTTGACCCTACAACAAACCTGTTACTTGGCACAGTAGTTTTACAGTTACTGTCCGTATGCATGTACATAACAGTTTCTATGATGTACCGTAGATGACTTCCATAGTGTAGTTATTGTAATTTAAATGGTCTGCTTTAATATAACTTAGGTAGAACACTCATTTCATTGGAAATGGTAGAAACCATTTACAGGTATAACTTACAGATGAGGAGGAGGTAAATGTAATGACCAGTGGACCATACTTGTCCCCTTCCTGGCTGGCCTCGAATACTACTGTTATGGTAGGGCCACATGGTCAGGTTTCCTGATGCAGTTTTGGAAGCCAATATCAGGAGAGAATCATAAAAAGAAAGTATAAAAAAAACAAATACAACTTCTCTTCGCTATTTTATTCATCCGGTATGAAAAATCCTGATTTGCGATCATGATTACTGCTGACGACAATTCTATGGTCAATAAATCACAGAGATGAATACTGCTGGTCAATATGGAGCCTGCTGATCTCCTCTACTCACATACACTGCTGATTCTGGCTGTTGCCTGTCCTTCTAACACAGAAAGAAAAAAAAACATTTTATGCTATAGGTTGAATTGCATAATTAATTTTTCAGACCAAGAACATTGGTTTCCTCCTCAGTACTTTCTCATGAATCCCATCTCTTCCTTATTATGTAGTCCTGAACCATGACCTTAACTAAGGTATGGGAGGCCTGTACTTTTATGAAACGTTCTTCTGGTATGTTTTGTGGTTTTACGGATGAGTTAGTAGCTGTACCCCTAGAGTCATTTTGGCAGGCCAGCCACTCCTGGGAAGATTCACCACTGTATCAAACCTTCTCTATTTGGCTCTCACTGCAGTTTGATTGAGCCTCAAAGGCTTAGACATTGCTGTGTAACCCTTCCAAGACTTTATATATTTTAACAACTTGTTTTTTAATATCTCAAGATCAACTTTTTTTTAAAATCACAATGACACTGTGTTCTTGAGAACATAATTTATAGACATCACACATGAACAGTTTGTAATTGTCTTCAGCTTATTTGTTGATCTGTCATAGAAGAAGCAAAAGGCCCCATACACAATAGAATGTTGTTGGCGAAACTCAGTATGAATGTGTATGGGGAAGTTGTGAGAGTATAAGCATTTGTCAACAGCTATTGAAAGAGTATGGGTACCTTAAAGGAAGTGTTTAACTTCAGATAATTTTTATAAATGAGCTTTTCTCACCTAGCGAGACTATTTGAGGGAAGCATACTTACCTTCTCCCTGACTTTGGGTTCAGCGCTGTTTTCACTGCACTTTGATCCTCCATGTTAACTTCCGGCATGGATTGGGGGTCATTTGCGTGGCTGCAGCCAATGACTGGCCACAGTGGCGACGTGTCCCACAAGTGGCACGTAACCCAGCAGTGTCATGTCGCTTGAGGACAAGTCACTGCTGCGGCCAGTCACTGACTACAGCAGCACATGTGACCACTGTCCAACCTGCATGCGGTGACAAAACAGCAGTGAGATAATAGAGGACCCATGGAGCCAGAACAAAGCTTCGAGGAGCAAGTAAGGCTGCTTTCACACTAGCGTTCGTCGGTCCGCTCGTGAGCTCCGTTTGAAGGGGCTCACGAGCGGACCCGAACGCAGCCGTCCAGCCCTGATGCAGTCTGAATGGATGAGGATCCGCTCAGACTGCATCAGTCTGGCGGCGTTCAGCCTCCGCTCCGCTCGCCTCCGCACGGACAGGCGGACAGCTGAACGCTGCTTGCAGCGTTCGGGTGTCCGCCTGGCCGTGCGGAGGCGTGCGGATCCGTCCAGACTTACAATGTAAGTCAATGGGGACGGATCCGTTTGAAGATGCCACAATATGGCTCAATCTTCAAGCGGATCCGTCCCCCATTGACTTTACATTGAAAGTCTGGACGGATCCGTCCGAGGCTATTTTCACACTTAGCTTTTTTTTGACATTTTAATGCAGACGGATCCGTTCTGAACGGAGCCTCCGTCTGCATTAATATGATCGGATCCGTTCAGAACGGATCCGATCGAACGCTAGTGTGAAAGTAGCCTAAGTATGCTTCACTCGACAAGTCCTGCTGGATGGGGAAGGGGGAGGTAGAATGAACAAAACTGAATCTGAGGTTGGACAACCCCTTTAAGGGTCAATGTGTTTTGAACTAATGCATGCTAAAGTTGAATATTTTTTACATTTCAGATTTTGGTTGTCTTTTTTGAGGGGCAATAATCTTTTTATAGCACCAAAATGGAATAACCATTTCAATTTACAAAAGAAAATGGTTAAAAAAAATATTTAAAAAATGCAATGTGTATACTGTAAAGTAGTTCGTACATCCAATGCAATTTACCACTTAAATATTCCTCTGTAATTCTAGTATAATATATCAGCTGGGCACAGGTTACTAATTTACTGATGTAGCTATTACTGACAGAAATAAAGATCTATAAGCCCATGTGGGTGAGCAACAGGAAACTTGTCCATGTTCAATGCGGAAACACAGCCAAGTGTTCAAATGGACAGCATATGTATTGAGTCCCTATGTGGTCATTTTTTTCCCCTACTGATTTTAATGAGTGAGTCTTGTGGAAAAAATGGATACAGATAGAACATGCTTCTATTTTCTCTGTATGGACCGATGGTCTGTAGGGAAAATAACCTATGTGAATATACCCTTACTGTTTAATGGGTGCTTGGCTATATTTGGCGCTCCCATAGTCATGAATGGAGGGCAGCCTCGAATCACGGTGCGCCCTCCGGCACTTTGCGGGCTCTATTCTAAGTATAGGTGTGTTTTTCTTTACTTAACTGCTTTTTTCTTGCCATAATACAAATTCTAACAGTCTATTCAGTAGGACTATCAGCTGTGTATCCACCTGACTTCTCCAAAACGCAACTGATGGTCCCAACCCCATTTATAAGGCAAGAAATCCCACTTATTAAACCTGACAGGGCACACCTGTGAAGTGAAAAACATTTCAGATGACTACCTCTTGAAGCTCATCAAGAGAATGCCAAGAGTGTGCAAAGCAGTAATCAAAGCAAAAGGTGGCTACTTTGAAGAACCTAGAATATGACATATTTTTAGTTGTTTCACACTTTTTTGTTATGTATATAATTCCACATGTGTTAATTCATAGTTTTGATGCCTTCAGTGTGAATCTACAATTTTCAGTCATGAAAATAAAGAAAACTCTGTTTTCTCTGTAATGTATGCTACACTAGTAGCATACATTACATATTTCCACCACTAGAGGTCTCCATCAAACCATTTATATAGTGCAGCCACAGGAATATATCTGTAAAGAATAAATCAAGGCAACTGGACGTACTGTAGATTTCTTGAAAATGTTTCACTCGTTCTTTCAACGAGCTTTCTCAATTCTGAGTGACTGTACAAAAATTCTGGGAATAAATATGTAACTGAATCCACATCTGGCGATTATACCCAGCATTGGGTCAAAGGTGTTGATTCCATTATCCTAATTGGAGTCAGTAGGTGATAAAGACTTCCCAGAAAAAGGTGTCAAGACAGCATTGTATGTGGCAGACAATAGATGTCTAACCCCCCCTTCCCCTCCACCACCACCTCTATTCAAGCTTGGCTTCTCCATTTTTACGTAGATGGCCTCCTTCACGCCTCATTTGTACCAATAGGCCTCCTTATCCAAAACACGTACTTGACTGTCTTCAAAGGTGTGACCTGTTCCTTTTAGATGTAAGTACACGGCTGAATCTTGACCAGAAGTTTTGGCTCTTCTATGCTGAGCCATACGCTGATGTAGTTGTTGTTTTGCTTCGCCAATATACAGTTCTGAGCATTCCTCATTGCACTGGACTGCGTACACAATGTTGTCCATCTTGTGTTTAGGCGTTGGGTCTTTGGGGTGAACCAGTTGTTGCCTCAGTGTGTTGCTGGGTTTAAAGCAAACAGGAATGTGATGTTTATTAAAAATCCTTTTGAGTTTCTCAAACACCCCAGCTACATATGGGATAACCATATTCTTGCGTTTGTCATGCTTCTCGCCCTCACTTGTAGTCTTGGTGCTCTTTCTTCTCCTTCCTTCTGTTTTGACAAAGGCCCAAACTGGATACCCACAAGTTTTAAGTGCCCCTCTGAGGTGTTTGAGTTCCTTGGCCTCTGTGCTGGTAGGGATTTTCTCTGCCTGGTGGTGTAGAGTCTGGATGACTCCCAGTTTGTGGTCTAGAGGATGGTGGGAATCAAATTGCAGGTACTGGTCTGTGTGTGTTGGTTTTCAATAGACCTCTATTCCCAGCTTCCTTCCCTCTTCCACTGTTATAAGACAGTCCAGAAACGCCAGTTTGTTGTTCTGCATATCTTCCCGCGTGAAATTGATGTTACGATCCACTGAGTTGATGTGGTCGGTGAAAGCATGTAACTCTTGTTTATGAATTTTAACCCAAGTGTCATCCACATATCTGAACCAATGACTCGGTGTAATTCCCTTGAAAGTGGTCAGGGCTTTCCTTTCTACTTCCTCAATATACAGGTTCGCTACAATAGGCGAGACTGGCGATCCCATAGCACAGCCATGTTTTTGCTTGTAGAACTTGTCCTTATACTTGAAGTGGGTGGTACTCAGACAAAGGTCCAGTAAGGCACACACTTGGTCTGGGCTAAGTTCTGTTCTGCAGCCTAAGGTGTTGTCTGCCACATACAATGCTGTCTTGACACCTTTTTCTGGGAAGTCTTTATCACCTACTGACTCCAATTGGGATAATGGAATAAACACCTTTGACCCAATGCTGGGTATAATTACCAGATGTGGATTCAGTTACATATTTATTCCCAGAATTTTTGTACAGTCACTCAGAATTGAGAAAGCTCGTTGGAAGAACGAGTGAAACGTTTTCAAGAAATCTACAGTACGTCCAGTTGCCTTGATTTATTCTTTACAGATATATACCATGACCTGGATAAATGAGAACCTTCACAGACAGCCACAGGAAGTAATGGGGAGATTAGTAGTTGGGAGTTAGGAGGAAGGAGAGGAGACAGTCTTGTCTCTGTTCTCCCGGGCCTAGTCAGGGGAACTAATTTACCTCAACCTTTGAGTTGAAGATTAGGAGTATCTGATTCTACATTGTAGATTACCCTTCCGGGTATCAAGTGGATTATTACTTAGAGGACTGCAACCTTTTAAAATAATGAAGCAGAGAGTGTGCCTGCCATGAGGGAGATCGCCCTTGGGTTGCTGAATCTTTGAACTATAGACTATTGGCAAAGGAAGATAACTGCCGTTTGTCAGGTTTTAGTCACCTTTGCATTAGGTGGAGAGTTTCTAAGCTACAGGCTGCCTACCGTAATTAAGGACAGAAAGGCCATCTGTCAGAATACTTATTTACAGAGGATCTAAACTAATACTGAAAGGCTGAGTGATCAGAGCAAGATCAGGAACCAAGTACAAGTAAGAAGATCACGTCTACTAAAGTGAGCAGGAGATAACCTCTACATTTCACCTCTAGGAGCCTGCTAATTTGGATTTGTAGCTTTACCCTTTTTGCCATCTGTATGCAAGACAAAATGATGATATTGGATGCCTTACTACATCTGACAAGTAAAGTTCCTGTTTGGTTTAACTACTGCCTCACTTCTCATTCTTCTGCTCCATCTCTTAATTGCACCTTATGGTGCTGGCATCACGAACACAGGGGCCCAGCCAGCAAAGCACCCTAAGCATACCCACTACCATCAAGGGCACCTCAATTTCCATCTGGCTGGTGTTCCCTGCAACCGAGAGTACCCCAGAGGATTTAGTGCTGTCTTCCCATCCACTGCACTGCCGACCCAGGGGACAACTTAACTGTGAGTAAATTAACTACTGCACCCACCAGCTCACCACCACTACACTCACTATCCCCTGTGCCCCGGCACATTGCATATGCTTTGTAGTTGTTAGTGTTAAGAAAACTGAAGTATCAGAAGTGAACTTTGATACAGATTTCAGGAAGAATTTGATTTGTCACAAAGCTAAATTTCCGTGTGCTTCGTGGTAACAAATCAATTTTCCCTAACTAAACCTATATGAGGTGCCTGGGCATTAGGGGTTCATTATAGGGGTTGTATAACCCCTTTCAACTAGTTGTTTCTGTTGAGAGCAGTAAAAGCCACTGTGCCTATTACATATGTATTCGCTTGTATCCCACTGCCAACCTTGAGTAAGGGAGCCACATATACCTCTCATGAGCTAAAAAGATCCTTTGGTAAAGTCTGAAGTTTTACATACATAATCAGACTGCACTTTTCCTTAACTATATTGTAGGTTATTTTTCAGTTTTTTATGATTTAAGTATGATGAAATCTTTGAGACAAGTCTGCCAATATCCTGATGACTGGATGTGTATTGACATTGAATGAATTGTATGTTGAGCTCTTTTCTGAACAGGCCACTTGTATAAGTTACTTGTCTGCCGCCTCATTTGTTTTGCTCCTTAAAAAGCTTTGAAACTGCCCCAGAGAAAAATTGGCGCCGTCCACAATAAAAGGTATTATTCAAAATACAATCTAAGGTTAGTTGCTGCTCCCTGTCCAAGTGGTTAGCATTACCTCTTTAATCTTGATATTTATGCTTGGCACAGAGAATGCATCTTATTTAACGCCATAATTTATATTGGACTTGATCAAGAAAGTATTTCCAACCTGAAAGCCTAGAATAATGGCGGAGACCGCCTGTCTGATTATATCGTATGGGTAGATAAAGTGAACGTTCTATATTCTACAATGTAACACAACAGCAAATATTTTTATGCAAATCAATCAAACAGTCTTGACGGAAGAGGAGATTTCACAAAATATGCCACAAAATCCAAGCTAGAAATCTGTCAGTGAGCTTTTTCCATAATTTTCTGTAGTTTTTCCAAAAGTGTGCAAATTTTTTGTAGTGTGAAATTAGAATTACATTGAAATCTATGAAAAAATAATTGAAATCCACTAAAACACACATACTGTACAGTGCACAGCAGAAATATTACACAGATAATGTTTTCCCCATAAAATAAAATGCAGTAAATTTCCTCTTCAGCTTTTTTCCTAAATGAAAATATGCAGGTTTTACGCGAACCGTTGTCCGTGAAAAAAATAGGACAGGTCCTATTTTTTTCACGGACTGGAAACACGGATCACGGGCACGGCTGACAAAAGGTGCATTTTCCGAATTTTTCACGGACCCATTGAAAGTCAATGGGTCCGCCGAAAATCACAGAAAACGGAACAACGGACACGGGACACAACAACGGTCGTGTGCATGAGGCCTAACATTGAGCCTGATGGCAATTTAGCCCTGCAAACAGAGATAGCCACAGTGTTGGTGCCGTGTCTATCTTAGGCTCATTGACAAACTAAGCATTTGGATATGGTCCAGCCGGACTGTTAATAATCGATTCGCAGTGGAGTGGAGAATTGCGTTTAAAAGCTAAAACTGCCCCCCCCCCCCCGACATGTTTCACCAGGATTCTGGCTTCTTCAGGGGTAAATGGGCAGCAATGAGTGTCCCTATCAGACTGGAGGTATAAGTACTCAATATTTAAATTGGCAGAACTGATGTCCTATCACATTCGGGGCAAAAGATTCACCAACCAATTATATTAGATACCGAACACCCACAGGAGGAGTGGAACACCAATCCCGAGCGTCTCTTGGGTCGTCATCAGTGACGCGCTGCGCACTAGCTACCTGCCAAAACACTTAGAGCAGGAGAGCTCATATTATTGGAACTGCGCATGCACTGACAAATGTTGTCAGAACTGCACATGCGCTGTGCAGCACAGTGATGCGCATGGACTCTACCCAAAAACGGTATATTGCGCAGACTAAAGCTATGCATAGACTTGGGAAGAATGGAGCACTACAGATGGCACATAGCTGCTCGTCTGTTGCGCTAAGACCTGCTGCGCACAGGTAGCTAGTGCGCAGCGCGTCACTGATGACGACCCAAGAGACGCTCGGGATTGGTGTTCCACTCCTCCTGTGGGTGTGGGTGCCCCGAATGTAATAGGACATCAGTTCTGTCAATTTAAATATTGAGTACTTATACCTCCAGTCTGATGGGGACACTCATTGCTGCCCATTTACCCCTGAAGAAGCCAGAATCCTGGTGAAACATGTTGGGGGGGGGGCAGTTTTAGCTTTTAAACGCAATTCTCCACTGCGAATCGATTATTAACAGTCGGCTGGACCATATCCAAATGCTTAGTTTGTCAATGAGCCTAAGATAGACACGGCACCAACACTGTGGCTATTTCTGTTTGCAGGGCTAAATTGCCATCAGGCTCAATGTTAGTCTGCTAGCACATGCGATCGCTGGGTGTGCTAATTTGACAGTGGGCTGCACGCACACTGTGTTCCACTGCATTATACGGTGGGTCTGTCAACCCTATTCAGTCAGCAATAGCTCTGCAGACAGTGACACGGCAGCACTTTGCATTTGAAGTGAAAGGGTGGGAGACAGTGCACATCTCCTTACCGCCCCTCACTGACCAATATCTATACCCACCTGTGGATTGGTGACTGTATTTTTAACATTTTTTGGTTCACTAATAAAAATCTAAAATCACACTCGCTTACATTTAAATTTTAGTTTATGTAATAATAAAAGTGAAGTTTTAATTTCAACCTGGGTCAAGATAGGTTTTACTGCCTGTTTAGGCATCTGTTAATAAATATGTTAAATAGCCTTACCCAGGTCAGGTCCAAATTATGAATATTTTGGATCCATATGGAGACAGGGCTGGTTCTAGCTTTGTCAGAAATATATTGTCAGGTACTGTATGATGTCCTTTTTTACATCAATCATGGCACTATCTCTTTAATAGTACATATCTATATTTCAATACATTTATTTGTGGGATGAGCCCAATTCATCTTCTTAGAGTGTGACTCTACTTACAAATATACTTTAAAGAATGCCTGCCCAGTTGAGGTAAATTATATAATTGAGTTCCAGGAACGTTCTGGAACTTGTGGGCAGGTATAACTGATGGCCAGGGATAGTGACATTTGTCTGTTTTCTTCCAGTAACAGCACCACATTTGTCCCATAGGTTGTGTGTGGTATTGCACCTCAAACCCATTTACTCTAAAGGGGTTATGCCATGAATAACAGGAAACAAAAATAAGGAGAATCAGACATCATATAGTACATGACATTCTCTTTCTAGCAAATCTAGAACCAGCTCTTCATCTCACATGGACCCAAGATCTCCCCATTTATTGCTCCAATTATTGTTAGATTTTCTTTAGGCAAGCACCTCATGGTGTGTGTCCTTTCTCAGAAGGTGTGTCCTTTCTGCTCAGGTCTCTCCTTGTAACAATCACAGCTTCTAACGGTAGATACAGCTGGTGGCAGTTGAAGGATGGAACTGAGCATGTGCGTCCACCTCAACCAGGTTGACAGAGAAATAAGGGTGTAAGAACAAACATCAGGCGGAGCTATACAGAGAGATTTTATTGAATGACCCAGTGGCTATACAAAATGTTTAATTAGTTGCAATTACAAAAGCAATCTGATCCAAGTGCTGGTTTGAAGTAGAATATTTTTCAAGAGACTACCCTCTTTACTGGAACTGAGCTATGCTGCCAGACACAGCCACTGGACAAGTGTAGTAGTGTTTGAGGGTTTTTGGAAAAATAGTCATATTTTTTAATCCTGCAAAGCCCCTTAAGCCTCAGGCCTCTCATCCATTAACAGGTATAATTAGCCTTTCATTTGTAAGAGCCCACACTCCATACCTCATTTATTAACCAGAGACACAAAGCATCTCTATCTCCCTGAAGAACACAACACGTGTGCACTACATGAACAGACAATTGGTTCTTATAGGCATCATGCAAGGCTTTGTTTTCTCTGTGGTGCTCTCCAGGGGACTTGAACACTCACTGCTAGGTTCCCAGGCAGATCGCAGGGGGACAACTTGCGATCAGTTCATTTTGGTGGACCCTTGCAAAAAAAAAAAATAGATTGTCCAAAGGAAACATCCTAGTTTGCAACAATGAGCCCAAAATTTCCCAAAGTAAAGGGGTCTTCTGAAACTTAGATACCGATGACCTATACTCTGGATAGATCATCAATTTCAGATTAGAGGGTATCCAACTCCTGGAAACTCCAATGATTAGCTGTTGACAGCAGCTGGCGGTGCCAGAAACAACACGGTGGATTGTGCTGGAAACAGAACCCAAGACTGTACAATTTGTGGCACCAGTGTATTTCTGCTCAGCTCCCATTCAATTAAATGGGATCTTAGCTGCCGTAGCCTGGCACGGCCTGGCTTCCAGCTCCGCACACTGTATATTTTGCTATGCCAGTGGCTGCCCAAAACAGCTGAACAGTGGGGATGTAAAGTGTCGGACCCCATTTATTTGATATTGATGAACTATCCTGAGGAAAGGTCATCATTCTCTAGGCCTGGGAAAATGTCCTTAAAAACATTTTCTACATTTTTAGTTCCAATCTGGGCAAAATATCCTGACTTGTATGTGTTTTAAAGATAAATACTCCAAAATGTGGAAGATTTACCTGATTGTGGCCATTGTATTTCTTACATTCCTGTTTTCCCAACAAACCATTTCCAAATGAAAAATGTGGAGGTCAAAGTGACATCTTCCTCAGAGCCAAATCCTGAAAAATATGCAATTTTGGTAAAACAAACAGTGCGGATAGGAAAGACTGCATCTGAAGATCGTGAACGGCAAAACAAAGCCACAATATTGTCCATCTCTTGCCAGACAAAGAGCTTTAGAGGTTGAGAATGACATGCCTCAGGCTGGCACGTGATCCCAGTAATTAAATTAAATAACAGGAAACATGTTTTCCATACGACATTCCCTGGCCACACACAAACTGTAACAGTAAATCTTTTATGTTAAATTGGTCCGGTGAGAAGTCCCAGGCTTAAGAAATGTGCCAAATTTTGTGTTTATATAGTGCACATAAAAAGTAGCAAGTACACTAACTCCTTGACATTGCATAAGGCTACCTAAAGGACATCCAGATTTCATTTGTTTATGCCCTCTGGGCTTATTAAATTAAGCCATTTCAGCACTATGCAGAGGCTGCTCACACAGGCCGAGGGAAACCTGTTCATGCATCATATTCATTTTTCTTGTAATTAGAAAAGAAAATGTACTTTATTAAGTCCTATGAACACCCGGATAAGAGGGACATGAGAAAATGCTGAGGTGGGCCTGTCTGACCTTTTAACCTATGGCTCAGCACATTTGCCGGAGTAAATTGCCTGTCTCCTACCCCCCCCCCCCCCCACACACACACACCCCCCCAGGCTACTCTTCCGCTACCTAACCAATTGTACCTTTCATAAGACCCTAAACAAGCCATATATTTCTAATTGCTCTTATCACAGATATTGCTTGTCAACGAGGTCTAAAAGCCCCATGACACAGGCCAACACAGCAGGCAATTATCAAGAACAAACTGATCATTCCAGATAATTGCCTGCTTGTCAGAGGAAGTGAGAGCTGCAATTTCATGGAACTATCACCTCTGCTGAATAGACATGCAACAAATGAGCAGAAATGTGAAACACACGGTTAGGTTTCTTGATGCAGTTTTGGAAGTCAAAACCAGGAGAGGTAGTGTCTGTCCTTTATACTTTCTTTCATTGTATGACCACTCCTTATTTGGGCTTCTAAAACTGCATCAAGGAACAGGTGACAACACCCTTAAAGTAAATCTGGAAAGGTTAATTTAATGGTCCTTCCACTTTCAGACTAATCACAACAGCTAAAGAAGCACCCCTGGATTTTTATTCTTTACCTATATGGTGCAGAACGGGCCATTATTAAAGAATAAGATAGAGGCTGTTGTGTAAGCCTTGTAGTCCACCTGTGTGCAATCTAAGTGTCACATGATCTGTCATTACATATACACACCTTTTTTTTTAAGGCCCCAGAGGCTGCAACACCTAAGCAAGAGGCATCACTAACCAAACACTGCCATGAAGATCAAGGAACTCTCCAAACAAGTAAGGGACAATGTTGGGAAGTACAAGTCAGGGTTAGGTTATAAAAAAATATCCAAATCTTTGATGATCCCCAGGAGCACCATCAAATCTATCATAGCCAATGGAAAGAACATGGCACAACAGCAAACCTGCCAAGAGACGGCCGCTGACCAAAACTCACGGACCGGGCAAGGAGGGCATTCATCAGAGAGGCATCACAGAGACCAAAGGTAACCCTGGAGAAGCTGCAGAAATCCACAGCAGAGACTGGAGTATCTGTACATAGGACAATAATAAGCCGTACGCTCCATAGAGTTGGGCTTTATGGCAGAGATGCCAGAAGAAAGCCATTACTTTCAGCTAAAAACAAAAAGGCACGTTGTGAGTTTGTGAAAAGTCCTGTGGGAGACTCCAAAAATGTATGGAAGAAGATGCTCTGGTCTGATGAGACTAAAATTTTACTTTTCAGCCATCAAAGAAAATGCTGGGTCTGGCGCAAACCCAACACATCACATCCACCAAAGAACACCATCCCCACAGTGAAACATGGTGGTGGCAGCATCATGCTGTGGGGATGTTTTTCAGCAGCCGGGACTGGGAAACTGGTCAGAGTTGAGGGAAAGATGGATGATGCTAAATGCAGGGATATTCTTGAGCCAAACCTGTGCCACTGTGCGTGATTTGAGGCTAGGACGGAGGTTCACCTTCCAGCAGGACAATGACCCCAAACACACTGCTAAAGCAACACTTGAGTGGTTTAAGGGGAAACATGTAAATGTGTTGGAATGGCCTAGTCAAAGCCCAGATCTCAATCCAATAGAAAATCTGTGGTCAGACTTAAAGATTGCTGTTCACAAAAATCCCAGTGGTAAGATGTGGCAAGCTCATAGAGACTTATCCAAAGCAACTTGGAGCTGTGATTGTCGCAAAAGGTGGCTCTACAATGTATTGAATTTAGGGGGGTGAATAGTTATGCACATTGACTTTTTCTGTTATTTTGTCCTATTTGTTGTTTGCTTCACAATAAATAAATAAATCTTCAAAGTTGTGAGCATGTTCTGTAAATTCAATGATGCAAATCCTCAAACAATCCATGTTAATTCCAGGTTGTGAGGCACCAAAATACGAAAAAAGTGGAAGGCACTGTACCTATTTTATTTGATGTGCAATTTGTGGGTTGGCGGCCATCTTGGTTCCTTCTCCAGTCAGATATGGTTTTACAATTGAATCCTACATTTCCCATCATGCCTGGCTTTGCAGAGACAGAGGGGGAAGGGGGGGGGGGTTCCACCACAACACTGCTCCATGTCCTCTGAGGGTAGCCATGACAGATTAGTGACACAGCTTCTGTCCACTCACACTGCAAGGTCTCCATATTTTCCTGTGTGATGCAGCTTGAGCCTGTCTCCCCTCTCTTCCCTGTCACCTCTCTCCCCCTTACATGCAGGAGACCACTGTGAAGCTATATTCCATAGTTGTACAGTGGAGGGTCAGCACACACAGACCAGTTGTGAATGGAGCTGAGCGCCGTCTAGGCCACGCAACTGATGAATCATAATTTTACTGGCCTAGGGTAACCAGTGAGAAGGCAGCGGCGCTCACCAGGCCTGCTCAAACAGCTGATCGGCAAGGGTCCTAGGTGTCAGACCCCCACCCCCAGATGCTGATGAGCTATCCAAAGGGTAGGGCATCAGTCATTTATAGTCATATAACCCCTTTATGGGTCTGAAGACTGGAGTTGTAGTGAGTCAGTCATGTCACCTGAGTGACAAATTAGGTGACATGACTGATCAGCTGCTAACGACAAGGGCAGAATAAATGGGGGATATTAAAGAGCAGTCAATTTTAAGAAAATTAAACTGGCAGGGCAGCTCAACAGAAAAAAAAACTACAGATAAGCCGAGTCTACTGGCAAAGGAAGCTGCAACCCGAGGTCCTCTTCCCTGTCTTCTGTAACACCCCCCCCCCCCCTTACAGGACAAGCAGCAAAAACATATTTACTCCTAGCAATGAAGTTTCGTGGGAGTGCGTTTGGAGCTCACATTGTACCAGGATGGAGACGAGCGCTCTAAGGTGCTAATTTACATATTATGGAAAAGCTATTTTCTCAACATTGCAGCCACCTATGGAGATGGGACCAAGAGCATTGCATTCAGCTGACAAGTGCACATCTTGCATGTCAGCTGGATTAATGCCGATATATGTGGTGACATATTCCCTTTAAAGGGATATTGCAATCTTATAAAGTATTGCATCACTAGCATATGCCATCACTTTAGTCCTAAGGGAAGGGGCCACATTACTGCCACCCTTTACTGTTCTTCCCTGCCCAGCAGCAATCCCAGCCACCCAGCTGTTTAGGACGTTGCAGTTGGCCACATTGGCAGTTTCTGCCAATCAATGCTCAATATCACACTCATTGTTGTTTTCATTTCAGGTTGAGAAAGCTAACATGAGCATGTATGTTTATCTTCTGTTTTTCTTTCATGCTTTCTCTTTTATACTTTCTTCTCTTCTTTATTGGATCTGAAAGTTTAGCACTGCTTTAGGTTTGTTATTCTCTTCCAAAGTAGCAATAGGCCCATTTTAAATTAATTTGTAGCTACCTTAAGTGAAACTGATATTACATGAAATTATATTTGACCTACCTTGTAGAAGCCATAACGATCACACATCTTCAGTTCAGATAGACTATTAATAGTAGTCTGTCACCTCATTTTCACCTATATAACTAAAAGCATTGCCCCACAAAAGATTACAAACACATTCGAAACATACCTGTGTGCACTTTATGGGCCAGATTTATCATTAGCTCAAGTCAGGAGTGAAAAAGTTTCACATTTTTGCGCAATCGCTTGCGACTTTTTTCTGCTCTGCACTATTCTCGCCAGTTTTCTGAAAGTGGGCGTGTTTTCTTATGTAAATGAATCTCTAGACAGATTTACTATTGCGACTATTTAAAAAGTTGCAAAAAAGTCACATAAAAATGTGCAATTTCACTCCAGTGAGGACCATGCTTTCTTTTGAGACTTTTTAATAGACATGCGACTTTTTCGTAAAGATGTGCAACTTTTGTAAAGCTGCTTACTGACGGATAAACTGCTACCGTCAAACCACATTTATTACAGTCTTAAAGGGCCAATCATAAATCTGACTTGGCTAAAACTGACTTTAGCCATATGTGAAAGTGCAGTGAGCTGTCAGAGTCATGATAAATCTGGCCCTATGTCTTTATTCCATACCCAGAATAAGCACTTTTATTCTGTTGGAAATCAGCTTCCAAGTGCCAAGATAGGTAGGCCATGATGTTCCAAAGCAAACAAGACTGAAGAGGGGAGGGCTGCTTTAGCTGCTCATATCTCAGGATTGATAGCAGCTAGATTGGTAGCTAGCCTAGCTTTGTTCGAAAGCTGGCATTGCAAGCTTCCAATGTAGTGGACATAAGGCAGTGATTCTGGTATTGTTTGAAAGCTTGGAACGTCCATATTTCTAGCGGCTACTAATCCCAAGATATGATCAGCTAAAGTAGCCCTGCCCTCTTCAGGTTTGCTTTTGGAACTTGAAAAACCAAATCCCGCCCAGCTGGGCACTTGGGAGCTAATTTCCAGCAGAATAAAAATCACTTTTTCTGGACATGGAATAAAGACACAGGTATGTTTGGAATGTGTTTGAAATCTTCTGTGGGGCAAAGTTGTTAGTGATATTGGTGAAAATGATGTTACACGCTCCATTTAAGTTCGCACCACCATCACCAATTGGGCCACCAAACATAAGCTCCAGACATATGTAACCCTAAGCATAGACAAATGCCATTGACTGATCTTGAAAAAAAAAAAAAAGGTAAACACAGATAGTATTTGTTTTATTCACTATAAATGTGACGGTTTTTCCAATATCCGAAATGATTATTGCTATTTGTATACACTGTATGTTAGATTGTTGTTGAATTGTGTCAACAAAAGAAAAAAAAAGAAAACAATATTGTATTATAATCATTAACCGAAGAAAGAATATATCTTTTAATCTGAGTACAAACACACAAAAAAAGAAACACAATTAAAAAGGAACAAAAACTTTATTTGTGAAAAGAATAGAATAACATAAAGTAAAAATTAAACATACCAAGATAATTTATGTACAAAATAAAGCATAAAATCACCACTAGTGGTGAAAATAAATACATCGGATTAAACAGTAATATACACAAGTACCAAAGTAAAATATTATTTGAATTGTGCTAACCTTTAAATATGTTAATATTGTGTCTCTTTATTGATTCAGATATTTTTATTTTTTCTGGATTTAAATCACATAAAAATAAATATAATTTTCAATTTTTTTCGATGTACATGATTATTTAAACAAAATTAAAAATTGTCAATTAAACCCAAAATTAAAGCTTATTCAATATGAAAAAAAAAAATTGATTATGAATTTGATGAGCCAAATAGTTTTGGAAAAAAGTTAAACTTTTTCTCAGGTCAAGGAGTTTGAAATCAGTGTTTTTTTTATATTTTATTATTCTAGTATTTATCAGATAAAAAAAAAAAAAAATCTGTTTAAATGTATGCAGTATATCTATCTGGGAGTGGCCAGGCTGCAGTGCTATAAGCAGCAACACAACCCCATACACTGTGGAGCTGCCCATACACTGAGCCTGAAGCACTGCAGCCTGGCAGCCTGCCTTGGTGCACTGGTGGCATTGGCATTGCAACATTCCATTGATTAAATGTATTAACAGAAGAGTGTATTACCTCCTGTCCTCTATCCCCTACCTATATATCTGTCAGCAGTTTTGCATAGACAAAACTTCTGACAGACACCCTGTAAAATATTAGTACACCTATTTAGCAGTGGTTTAAAACATTTGCTCATCTCTTTCATAATATATAAATATGTATATGTATATATGTACGTGTACCTTACCAGAACAAAAGATAGTTTTTGTAATCTACAAGCTAAATGTTTGCATACTATACATAAAGTACTTCTGACATTAGCAGCTTTTTATTAAAAATACTTGTATTTTAGGTTGGAAGATGAATCTACCACCATAGTCCCTCACATAACTGCTCATGGAGGAAAGCCAATCATCTTTTGTTTTTAAAAACAATCCTCAACATGACCGTTAGCGTCTATGCATGTATCTAAATAAATAAAAATCCGCAGTACGTCACAAGGCATTTTTCTCTTCGGAAAATAAAATATGCCTGTAAAAAGTAATATCTACTCCTAAATGAGGTATACTGCAGATTTCTGGTGTCAATGCATTACAGAAAACTAAACAGATGCCATCTTAAGACACTCTGAAATATGTGGAAACCTTGTCTTCAATGGAACAGTGGTGGGAAAGTGATGGTCCAAGGAACGTATGCAGCCCCAGACCTGTTCTTCCATTTATGTACCATTCAGCAGGTATAATACACAGCTTGTTGCACAAATATATGCCTCTATCATATGGAGAATGTAGGTCTCATGTCTCTTCCTCACAAGACAAGGGTGGCCGAGTATGCACAGACACCCTCCATGGTGAATGGGACATATGAGAGCAGCACATGGGTGGCCACACTTGACTCTTCCAATTCAAACAAGGGCAAAAGACATTAGGGGGTCATTTACAACTCGTATGTTAGTTTTTGTGGGCGTGGTCACCACTGTCTGACACATTTACAATCATTTACCATAGAAAAATAGCGTAAATTATAAATAAAATCTATACCAGCTCCTAGCTGGCATAGGTTTACGTTTCTGATGCACAGACACCAATGAAGCACCTCTTAATAAATTAGCCACATCTTACTCTGGCAGGCATTTTACTGAGGTGGGAAACCTCAATCTAAGGGCTCATGCACACGAATGTATTTTGTTTCCGTGTCCATTCCATCTTTTTAGCAGACCGTATGCGGAACCATTCATTTCAATGGGGCCACAAAAAAAAAACTGAAGTTACTCTGTGTGCATTCTATTTCCGTATGTTTGTATTTCGGTTCCGCAAAAAAATAGAACATGTCCTTTTATTGTCCTCGTAGGACTGTTCTATTAGGGGCCAGCTGTTCCGTTCTGCAAAATACGGAATGCACACAGGCGTCATCCATATTTTTTTTGCGGATCCGTATTTTGTGGACCGCAAAATATATACGGTCGTGTGCATGAGCCCTAAATGAGTAATTGAGCCATACTGATTTAGAGAGCACCTGTTGCCTCTCCTGCCATGTCTGTTTGAGCAACTACTTGCATTCCTCACGTAGTAGCAATTCTACAGCATGTAATGACTCTATGCTGTGATATTGCAGTGAAGGTACAGCTGGGTGTTACCAGTTAAGGGTGTGTCCCTGCACAGTCTGGCACTATCTAATCCGTGCTTCTATTGTCAGACTGTGCAGGGACATTCCCCCAACTAGTAACACCCGGCTGGTCTTTTACTGCAGACTGCTGGCAATTAATTTATAGGAATAACAGAGGGATGGCACATCATAGAGTCATAAGAATAGATGCTCCAGAATTGTTATCACACAGGGAAAGCAAGTAGTTACTAAAACAGACACGTCAGGAAAGGTGACAGGTCCTATTTAATATCAAGAGGATTATAGATGATTATCATTTAAAAAATCAGCATAGTTTTGAATGACTTAGCAGGACAGGTGAGCTTCTTCCACAAGGAGTCTGTACTACTTTATTTCCATGGTAGAAGCTGCGCCTTTATTTAACAAGCACCTTGTGTGCAGTCATTTTGTGCAGTAAATCAAGAGCCAAAACATTAGAAATGAACTACTATTATTTATTTAGTCATGACGTGAATTTCTGTGGACACTGACCAGATCAGCCTTCATTGTGTAAAAGTACAAACATCAAGCCTAAAGCCAATAGATAGATCCTTGGCAGAACACGCTGAAATGTCCGAACTGGCACTTTGCTAATTAAAGTAATAAAACAGCTTATTTAATATGGATGTCTAAGTTATCAAGTCTTCTGACTCAATCAGATGGGCGTCCTCTGCTCAGTACTCTCATCTATCAGCCTGTGTAAAGAGAGGCTACAAAGAGTGTCCCTCACCTTGGAGGACCCGCCACAGCTCTGCATTATGTGGTCAGCCCATTGCTTTCTATAAGAACTGTTCAATGCTTTATTTCACCTTTGGTGGCGCTGTAGCAAAATTAAACACTCAAAGCCATGTTCATCTGATCTTGTGTCATTATGGGACAAGAGATCAGCGAATCTATTCATATAAATTGGTTCGAACGTCTTATCAAGCAGATCATGCAGAGTTCTTCAACGGTGACAGAGGTTCCTTGAAGCTGAGGACATTCCCTATAACGCTTGATTGACAAGGCTGGACATTTCATCCAGAGATGACAATCTTGCCCTTGTGCCGCTGCTCCGAGTAGAGGCGCAAGTGCAGAGGCTCTGCTCCAACTACTGGAGCAGCGGCCGGGAGGTATAGCGGGACACGCAAAGTTGTGGAGAGCCTCTACGCTTACACAGATACATAGAGTAGCGGTACAGGTGCGAGATAGTCAAGGTTGGTAGAGATGTCCATACCTGTCAATCAAGCGTCAGGGGGCGAGTCCCCAGCTTTAAGGAGAACTTGTTGTAGGTGCAGAACTCTGCTTGATAAGCGGAAGCGATTCTTATAAATCAATTCACTCATCTCTACATGGGACCTTTCTAACAAAAAGGAACTGAGGACAACCCCATATAGGCAACTCCCGTTATTAAGAGATATGTAAGAAAGCATGCGTTATAATGATGGCATACATTAAAAGTATCAGGAACATATGTTTCCATGACAATAATAAATATAACTAAATCAATTTGTAATTGTCCTAGAAAAAGTCAAATATAATCTTTATTCTTTTGGTAGCATTGAAGAAAATAGGGTTTGTGACATACTCATACAGAATAAAACCATGTAAGGAGAGGACTCTGTTCACATGTTGTTCTCTGTAACCTCAAATGACTTGATGGATGTCTCAAAAGAGGATACAAAATGTAAAGGAAATGTCAAGTCATGAAAATGTCAAGTCATGCACAAATAGTCATCATGAAAACAGTAGATCCAAAATGAAGGCTTTTCGGGTTAAAGGTACAGGTGTAAGTGCTGGTAGAACAATCTTTTTGAAGTTCTTGGTTCTATAAAAAGAAGTCGTCTTTGTACTTGCTGCTGTCAGCAGGAGCTTGATGTCCCAAAGTAGCTGAGATCTTCAGAATAAGCGGAAGATTTGGGAAATAGGTTCCAAGGAGCACTGTGATTTTTAGTGAGTGGTCACAATATAAGACACTGAGAAAGAGTGTCCTCCACTTACAGAATGCGAGCAGGCTGCAAGTTCTCCTCTTGGGTGTGAAAAATATGTTGCTACACATACAAAAAAGTGAGAAGGGATGACACAGTTATTTCATTAGAATATATATAAGGTGAAGATGTATTACAATTGTGCGTAGTGAAAACAGTGACATCACTGGGAACTGCTTTAGTTCAATGACATCACAATTTTGACCCACTTATTATTTATTTGTTCAAAGCATAAACCAGCTTTTCATAAGACAGAATGTTACATAGTAGAATAATATTACCTAAAAGATCAAATTATGTGCGCAAAATACAGTACATGACAATTTTAGAGAAATGCAGTAAGAAAATAACATTGTTTTGAAACCACTTCATGCTCAGGGGTAGAGACGAGCGAATTTCTTGAAAATTCTATTCGGCTGATTCGGCGAATTTCACACAAAAAATCTCACTTTGTGACTAATTACTTTGCCACAAAGAGCATTTTTTTGTAAGTAGTGGGTGAAATGACAGGGAGCTGCGATAGCGCAGCCCCTGTCATTGTACCCCTCAGATGCCTCGCTCATACATGATCACAGCAACTGAGTGTACAAACAGTGTGAAATTAACATTAAAAAAAAACATTGCATTAAACATATAGCGTCTATTTGCGCGCTACGGGCCGGCCGCCACCATCTTGCTTGAAGATCTCGGCCTAAACCACGTGCGGCCCGAGATTACGTCATTATGCCGGCCGGCGTGATGATGTAATCTCGCGCCGCATGGGATTTCAGCCGAGATTTTCAAGCAAGATGGAGGCTGGCGGCCCTTCGCGCGGCAAGTTTGAATTTCAGGATTAATCTATTCGCTGACACGAAGCACGAGGAAATTCGGCTTCTAGGCGAATCGAATAATACCTGAAATTCGGATTGAATTCCACTTTGTGGGATTCGATTCGCTCATCTCTACTCAGGGGGTTTGACACTTGATATAGGACTTTCTTTTAGCTGAGATTCTCAAACATCACCAAGTCAAGGGGAGCATCAGGACCTCTATTCAAATAATTTGTGGTAGCACCAACTCCATATTAATGGCATCACGGGGTTACGATCTATTGCTATGGCAGCCTGGGACCTTGTGAAGGCTCCCAGGCCTGCCATAGCAAACTACCTGTCAAAACTGTCACATAGTATTGCATTGCAAGTATTCTGTTGCAATCTATGGCATTAGCAATCACAGGATTGCATATTAAGTTTTTTTCTATAATATTTATATAAATTCCCTAATAAATAGTAACTTTATTTAAACATGACACTATATAAAATATACTGGTTTTTCCATCATTCACCTCCGTGTCATTAAATATAGCCATCAATGGCTTTAAAGGGTAACTAAACCTTCACTGGGAAAGAAAAATGCTCCATGGGAGAAAAATATGCAAAGAGGTATCTCCCAGGGAAAGAGAGCTCTTTTTAATATTCTTTAAATCCCTAGGCGAGTCCCAAGTCAAAGCAAAAATGATTAAACAGATCGTGCAGTAAAACCTTTGCCTGTTACCTGTTGTACAAAGGCTGATTTTGGACTAGGCTCAGGATGTGTTTGAATGTCATCGTCACTGTCTGGCGGTTCTTCTTTCACCTTCACGGACTTTAGGAGTTCAGTTCTGAGATCAGTGCTGCTATGACTTCTTATGTTTGCAGTGGCTAAAACCTTTTCTTCTCGCATTGTATAATCACTGTGATGTTCTTCTTCAGATTCGTCCAGTTGACTTCCGGGTTGGCGAAGTTGTTCAATAGATTTGGAAAGCAACTTAGAAAAAAATGAAATAATGATATTAACTTCAAGTAAATTGTTTCATAAAAATCTTTAGCTTAGTCAACCTTTGAACATTTGTTGGCGGCAGGGTTGCCAACCAGAATTTTTCTTTTTTCTGGATTTTTTACGGGCAAATTGGAAAACCACATTGAATGATAAAAATGATAAGTAATACATTTCTGTAGCTTAGGTGGATTCACATCACCGTTATGGATCCTATGACGGATCTCAATAGCAGAATTGAAAACGCTAGTGTGAAAGCCTTAATTTACTGATATGAAAGCATTAGCAGTCTATAGTGATAGACGTAAAATGATAATAATCACAATCACGATGATTGCTCAAGCACCGCTAGCCTCAAAATAATCACACACACAACTTTTTTTTTTATGGAAGCTGGAAAAAAGTGCCCTATTTTTATGGACTGTCCAGGAATTTCTGGACGGTTGGCAACACTGGGTGGAGGCAAGAACTTGATGATAAATCATCAATATCTACAACTCAGGCAACCCCTTTAAATAGATGAGACTGCTATATAGCTTGCCACAAAGAAGAGATTTCATTATCCCTTTTAGTGCAGTTTATATCAAGGCACAGACTATAATTACACAACTAATCATCTCTTTATGCCTACTTACCAGTTGGTAAATTTAGGGCATGTAAACCCTGCCCCAGGACTGCCCAAACCAGGTACCACCCACTTGTGGCCAAGGTATAGATGCAAACACCACAGATTTTTAAACCGGGACTCTCTTTGAAGATTAGGGACAGTCTTTTCAAATTCGGAACAGCAGGCAAAAATGCTTTACGCAGCCAAAAACATTACCCCAGTGTTAGGGCTCATTCACACCAACATATATTTGAGTCAGCATCCGTTCTGCAATTTTGCGGAAAGGATACGAACCTATTCATTTTAATAGGGCTGCAGAAGAGGCAGACAGGACACTGTGTGCTGTCCACATCCATAATTCTGTTCCGTGGCCCTGCAAAAAAAGATAGAACATGTCCTATTCTTGTCCACAATTGCAGACAAGAATAGGCATTTCTATCATAGGTCTGCCCGTTCCGTTCCGCAAAATGTGGAACGCACATGGCCGTTATCCATGCTTTGCGGATGCGCAATATGCGGACAGCACAAATGGATACGGTCGTCTGAATGAGTCCTTAAAGAGCACATTCAGGTACTGGTTGATCTTTTCAGAAGACACAGTAGAGACTTTACTGTTTTTAACATTTGTCCTTTTTACAGCAGACATTTAACTAATACAATTATATAAGAGAAATACATACAAAGTAATGCCCTGATGTGTTAACTCAGTAAATTCAAGAAAAAAAAACATTTATAATAAGTTTTTAAAATCCAGCCACAGCATAGAGGGTAAGAGTCCGACTTCTGGGACTCCTACCAATCACATGATCATTGATCGAGCATGCATGCTGCGGCTCCATTCATCTCCATGGGACCATCGAAGAGAAGCCAAGTACAGTGCTCAGCAGTGTCTGACCGCCCTATAGAAATGAACCGAGTGTCAGCATGCATGCTACACGGAGAGACACAGTACCGCCATTCCTGTGATGGGCGGAGCTCCCTGTGCCGGTCCTCCACCAATCAGACTCTTACCACCTGAACTTGGCACAACCCCTTTAAGCCTACAGTTCTAATGGCCCCGCCTCCTTTCCTCTACCCGAATATAAAAGCCAGGGTTATAGGGCAAATCTCTGAATGGCAGCACAAATCTGGACATCTGCTAGATAGGGAAATCCAATTTATGAGGCCAGATAAGCAATATTTTAGATTATTTACTTACAGAATTGACTTTTAAAGTGAACAAACAGCTTCAGAGCCAATGTTCAGATCATCTGTAAGAACTGCATAAACAGCAATTTACAAATACAGGGGGTCATTTATCATTTTAGGTTGTTTTTAGGTCAGTTTTAAGTCTGGTTTTGCTTTGTGTGCCTGCACCTAATTTATGAACTGGTGCAACTTAATAATATATGTGACGTGAGTGTAATGTGGTTTACTCCTTTAGGTGCAAATGTACACCAGGGGGTTGCCTGGTGTCAGTTGCGACTTTTTTGCGAATTTTGCAAAATTAAATGAGCCATAATCCAGATCTAATCTCACTTTTAGCTCTTAAACATAGACCACTGTGAAAAATGGCGAGGATCGCGAAATGTCGCCCAAAAAATCACAGTTGCCATGGAAATGTTGCAGTTGCCATTACTTTTTTACACCACAAAACTGACATATCAGATTTTATAACTGACCCCCACGAGGTTTTCAGAAATGATCATTATAAGCAGTGGAAGTAGATGATATGGAAGCATCAATGATAATCAGGAAAGCTTTGGGAATTTCAAATCCACTTGTTCTTTAGGAACTAAGGAGCAATATAAAGTCTGTAACCTAAAAAGTAAAACTTTTAAATGACTTCATGTACTATACTTGTATACACTGTATGGACAGCTGACATCACTGGTCTCCATATAGGTGGCTTGTCAAGATAGTGAGTAGTGTTGAGCAAATCGAAGAACACAAAGTGGACTTCGATCAGAATTACAGGAGAAATTCAATTCACCGCAAATCCAAATTTCCTCGTGCTTCATGGTAGCAAAACGATTTAACCTGAAATAGTGTAAAAAGACAAAAAAATCATACTTGCCTCATCCATTTTCTCGCGGACGGGCAAGCCGCCGCCATCTTGCTTGAAGATCTCTCACAAAACTACGTGAGTGTCATCACGGTCTGATTAAGATTTCGCAACAGATCTTTAAGCAAGATGGCGGCTGGCCCGTCGTGAGCAAATAGATGAGGTAAGTATATTTTTGGGGTGGTCTTTTTACACTATTTCAGGTTAAATCGTTTCGCTAACATGAAGCATGCAATTCTGATCGAAGTCCATTTTACGCTGTGTCATCTATATCAGAATCCGCCATCATGTATGCACCCACTACTTACAAAGAAATGTGCTTCGTGACAAAGTGATTTTTTTGTAAAATTTGCCGAAGCAGTCAAATCTATGTTTTTTATTCTTTGCTCATCACTAACAGTGAGGTATATGGCCAAGCTTACATGCAATCCTAAAATAAATACACTGCAGGGATACTTTAGTTTTAGTGTCAATTCACTGAGCACTAAACGATGCACTGATGGCAGGCCTATGTGCAGTGAAAGAGTTAACACAAGAGTCTCTGGAACCTGTAACGAAAAAAAACCTTTTAATAGGAAACAGCTATGCCAAGGGTTATCTGCTCAATTCTCACATAGCCGGCTTTGAAGTTAGTATTACAGTGCAGAACAGACGGTACTTAACTGTGGTTTGTGGATGGACTGTGTTTTACTTTTGACATCTAAAAAGAAGCGGATTGTAATAATGATGGCTCGTAAACAATTACACGTTATTGCACTATATGCGTCTAATTGTTTCTAGCTGCATTTAAATATCAAATCTCTTTTAGAAATGTTATAAAATCAATGCATACCCATAACTTGTCATGTTTATTGCCTGTGCTGTGACATAACTGCATTAATTAACACAGTTTGTGTTTGCTTAATCTGTACTGTGACATCACTGCGCGCTTTATTCTTGTATTACAATGCTCTATTATGCCTATGCCGTGACATCACTGTGCAGAGATTGCTGGGATTATTATGCCAGTTTTGTCACATCACTGTGTATATTATCCCTGCACTGTGACATCACTGTGTATATTATCCCTGCACTGTGACATCACTGTGTATATTATCCCTGCACTGTGACATCACTGTGTATATTATCCCTGTACTGTGACATCACTGTGTATATTATCCCTGCACTGTGACATCACTGTGTATATTATAACCTGTACTGTGACATCACTGTGTATATTATCCCTGCACTGTGACATCACTGTGTACATTATCCCTGTACTGTAACAACACTGTGTATAGTATCCCTGTACTGTGACATCACTGTGTACATTATCGCTGCACTGTGACATCACTGTGTTTATTATCCCTGTACTGTGACATCACTGTGTATATTATCCCTGTACTGTGACATCACTGTGTATATTATCCCTGTACTGTGACATCACTGTGTTTATTATCCCTGTACTGTGACATCACTGTGTATATTATCCCTGCACTGTGACATCACTGTGTTTATTATCCCTGCACTGTGACATCACTGTGTATATTATCCCTGTACTGTGACATCACTGTGTTTATTATCCCTGTACTGTGACATCACTGTGTATATTATCCCTGCACTGTGACATCACTGTGTTTATTATCCCTGCACTGTGACATCACTGTGTATATTATCCCTGTACTGTGACATCACTGTGTATATTATCCCTGTACTGTGACATCACTGTGTATATTATCCCTGCACTGTGACATCACTGTATATATCATCCCTGTACTGTGACATCACTGTGTATATTATCCCTGCACTGTGACATCACTGTGTATATTATCCCTGCACTGTGACATCACTGTGTATATTATCCCTGCACTGTGACATCACTGTGTATATTATCCCTGTACTGTGACATCACTGTTTATTATCCCTGCACTGTGACATCACTGTGTTTATTATCCCTGCACTGTGACATCACTGTGTATATTATCCCTGCACTGTGACATCACTGTGTATATTTTCCCTGTACTGTGACATCACTGTGTATATTATCTCTGTACTGTGACATCACTGTTTATTATCACTGTGATGGGATATCATTGTGTAGCATCTATGTTCTGTGACATACTGTAACTATTATACATAATGCACTGTATTTATTAACCTTTCCCTGTGACATCACTGTGTACATTATCTCTGCACTGTGACATCACTGTGTACATTATCTCTGCACTGTGACATCACTGTGTACATTATCTCTGCACTGTGCCATCCCTGTGTACATTATCCCTGTACTGTGACATCACTGTGTACATTATCTCTGCACTGTGACATCACTGTGTACATTATCTCTGCACTGTGCCATCCCTGTGTATATTATCTCTGCACTGTGACATCACTGTGTACATTATCTCTGCACTGTGACATCACTGTGTACATTATCTCTGCACTGTGCCATCCCTGTGTATATTATCTCTGCACTGTGACATCACTGTGTACATTATCTCTGCACTGTGACATCACTGTGTACATTATCTCTGCACTGTGCCATCCCTGTGTACATTATCCCTGTACTGTGACATCACTGTGTACATTATCTCTGCACTGTGACATCACTGTGTACATTATCTCTGCACTGTGCCATCCCTGTGTATATTATCTCTGCACTGTGACATCACTGTGTACATTATCTCTGCACTGTGACATCACTGTGTACATTATCTCTGCACTGTGCCATCCCTGTGTATATTATCTCTGTACTGTGACATCACTGTGTACATTATCCCAGTACTGTGACATCACTGTATTTATTATCCCTGCACTGTGACATCACTGTTTATTATCCCTGTGATGGGATATCATTGTGTAGCATTTATGTTCTGTGACATACAGTAACTATTATACATAATGCACTGTATTTATTAACCTTTCCCTGTGACATCACTGCATTTATTATACTTGCACTGTGACATCACTGCATTTATTATCCTTGTACTGTGACATCACTGCATTTATTATCCTTGTACTGTGACATCACTATCTTTAATATCTCATCTCTATCTTTAATATCTAATATGAGATACCACTGTGTTTATTATCAAGTTTCTGAGGTGTAGCAATGTACATTTTTAAGGGCCATAACCACTTGAGGTGCACAGGTTGCTGCTGCACCTGCGAAGTGCTGCCACATCAGAGGATACCTGTAGTATAAATGGGAGCTGATATAGATTTTGCAGCATGACCCGGGATTGTTAGACTGCACGTATGTTCCAATGTAATTTTATAAACAAGTATTAGTAATTTAACCCTGATGTATTTTTTTTTTTTTATAACCTTGTGTAAGTTTATTATTGAATGGAAACATCAAAAAGCTAGAAAAAGACTCCACAGGTGTCCATTCTTGCTATTCATACACAGTAACGTAGGACATTTTTAGGGGTGTAAATAGAAATGAGGGTACACGCCCAATCAATCCTGGTTCATGCTACCATCTATTTTTGTACAGGTATTGTCCAAGAAGAACCTTGTGCTGCAGCCCCGTTTTCATAGTTCCTACAACAGCCGCACAGATTGCCTCCATTAACTGGACATCCTTAGGGCTCATGCAATGCGGACCCAGTTATTTCAATGGGGACGCAAAAGATACGGTTAACACACCATGTGTTTTCTGCATTCGTGAACAGCGATGGTCAGTTCGCAGTGTTCGCCAGCGAACATATGCGGGCGGCCATCTTTAGTAAGGTTAGACTCACCCGTCCGGCGATGCAGAGGTAAGCCCTTACCTGTGCCTGTGCCACGAGCCGGTCTGAAATCAAATGCAGTCACCGGGAGCAGGCCGTTCCGAGAGCAGCCACCGGGGGCCTTCATCGGGCTGTTCTTGGAACTGCCTTCTCCCGGTGACTGCATTTGATTTCAGACCGCCTCGTGGCACAGGTACAGGTAAGGACTTACCTGTGCATCGCCGGACGGGTGAGTCTAACCTTACTAAAGATGGCAGCCTGCATGTGTTCGCTGGCGAACACTGCCAACTGACCATCACTGTTCGTAAGTCCATTCAGCGACCTGCTAAAAACATGTCCTATTTTTGTCTGTTTTGCCAACAAGGACAGGCCATTTCTACAGAAGTGAAAAAATAAATGGTGCCATGCACTTGGCCGATATTCGTGTTTTGCGGATCTGCGATTTGCGAACCGCTAAAAATGGACACGGTCATATGCAGAAAGCCTTAATTGATGCTTCATCAAGCACCGTTATCATACATAAGGTAATATTTGTATCATTATTAATTTATTGTTTTTTAGTTAAAATATAAATAATTTATTATTAATAAAAAACAGAGACAATCATTGTTCTGATATATACGGCAATATTAGAATAAAGGTTAGGAAAATGATCACTTAGGCCCCTTGCAGACGAGCGTGTCCAGATTATGTCCAGATGGGTTGCGGATGCGTTCAGTGAAAACTGTGCGATTTTGCAAACAAAGCCATTCAGTTTTGTTTGCGATCGCGTTCAGTTTTTATCGCGCGGGTGCAATGCGATTTACTGCGTTTTGCACGCGCGTGATAAAAAAACTGAATGTTTACAAACAACATCTCTTAGCCACCTTTCGTGAAAATCACATCGCATCCGCACTTGATGCGATTTTTACGCAGCCCTATTCACTTCTATGGGGCCAACGTTGCGTGAAAATCACAGAATATAGAACATGCTGCGATTTTCACGCAACGCAAAAGTGATGGGTGAAAACCAACGCTCATGTACACAGACCCATTTAAATGAATGGGTCCGGATTCCGTGCGGGCGCAATGGGTCCGGATTCTCGCTTGTGTGAAAGGTGCCTTAAAGAGGCAGCAGTTTGCGGTATAGAAATGAATTCAGTGTGACTGGAATCTACCTCCTAATAGAAAAGCACAGTTCAGATTTCCAAACATGAATATTTAAAAGAGTCAGGCAAACTATTTCCACCCACACTCAGATGGAATGTCACAATTTACATTGCAGGCGCAGCTTCCAAGGTGCTTTACGTAGAGTGGGACCTACAGGTAAAATATCCACTGCGACCCTGTATGTCCCACATTGTCCATATCCTAAGTGACCCACTGTCAATGATGTCAGAAGGCTAAATACAATTATCAAAAGATTATTCTGAGAACTTTCCTAAAGTTATCAGGCATTCTTATCTGTTCATGTAAATATGTGATTGTTGAAAGACCACAAAGTGCTGTTTATTTGTCTCCTGTTCAGTCTTGACTAAAAATGGATAGAAAACCTTTACTGATTAAATGTTAAATCTATTCATAAAAACAATAGTCTGGGAAACAAACGAAAGAAGATTTCATTATAGATGTAGCAAATATTCAGCAAGTCGGCAGAGCGATGCAGGCTTATCAGGCTCCCTCTAGTGGGGAAACCACTTCCAGCTCCTGTCAAGCTCTCCTTGTATATTAGGATTCAGATGAGTTTCACAGTTAGAACGGCTGTCACATTTAAGTATTTTTATGGTTAATATGTTAGAATATTTAAGCTCAATATTTCATTGCACAGAATGCAGACAGCTGCAGGTGTAGACCAAGGGAGCTGTGGGCCTAAGGCGTTGCACCAATATGATAGGATGCAGACATACCTTAAAGGGTTCCTGCTACCAGATTTAACCCTATTAAGCTAGCTGACATTAGCGATGTGCTAATGTCAGCTAAACCTAACTAGCCTATTCCTACTTTTATCTATGCCCCCGTTACGCCCAGAAATCTAACTTTTATCATATGCTAATTAGCCTCTAGGACCGGGGGGGGCGTTGGTCCGGCTCCTAGAGGCTCCGTTCTCCCACCTTTCTCGCCTCCCTCCAAGTCCTGATTGACAGGGCCAGGCAGCGCTCACATCTGTCTGCCAGCCCTGTGCTCTGGGGAAATCTCACGCCATTCAGTATTCGGCGCAGGCGCGGTGAGGAAGCTGAACGGCGCGAGATTTCCCCAGGGCACAGGGCTGGCAGACAGATGCGAGCGCTGCCTGGCCGCTGGCCCCGTCAATCAGGACTTGGAGGGAGGCGACAAAGGTGGGAGAACGCCCCCCCCCGCTCCTAAAGGCTAATTAGAATATTATAAAAGTTAGATTTCTGGCGTAACGGGGGCATAGATAAAAGTAGGAATAGGCTAGTTAGGTTTAGCTGACATTAGCACATCGCTAATGTCAGCTAGCTTAATAGGGTTAAATCTGGTGACAGAAACCCTTTAAGTACCAAGCTATGGATGAAAGCAATGGGCCGCTATAAGCACTGGGCAGGTCGGGTTTGCTGGCTGTGACGGCAATAGTCAACACCAACAGGACCGCCACTTGCTATAAGACATGTGCTAGAGGTCCCTGGTGCGGCGACTGTCATCCGGCATAACAATACAATAATAAGGCAGACATTTTTGTATATATTGTATTCATATTGCTCACTTTGTTCATCTGGATCTGCTGCTGATACTTTTTCTGCTTCTCCAGGAACTGCTGATGCTGCTGCTGAATGACGAGCTGCGCCAGGGTATTCTGAGGAAGGGGGGCAGACTGCGTCCTGTGCAGGGGTCTGTGGCGGGGAAGTTTGTGAACCACCCTCCCAGCCGGTGAAACTCTATCCTTTGATGTTAGTGGGGCCTGAAGAATCTGAGCTCCACCTGAGGAATCAATGAGAAAAAGAGTGTTTTTTTAGCTGAAGACATGGGAATTCTAAAGATTATGTGAACATTTGCAATTCATTCTTTCAGCATCTGATTATCTGGAAATCCTGATAATCCAATCACTGGGAAAGGGAAGAATTGTACAGAGTAGAGCTTTTTTTATGAAGGTGGATAAAAGAAAAACTGTTGGAGTCATTTATTAAACTGGTGTAAAGTAGAACTGGCTTAGGTGCCCATAGCAGCCAATCAGATTCCACCTTTCATTTTTCACAGCTCCTTTGGAAAATGAAAGGTGGAATCGGATTGGTTACTATGGGCAACTAAGCCAGTTCTACTTTGCACCAGTTTGATAAATGTTAGTTATATACAATATATATAGTAGAGCTTATGCACCCATGTACATATATACACACATATACTGCATATATATCAATCTGCTCAGCTCCTCCTGCTCTATAAGATCTGCCTGCAGATTGCACTGCATTTTATATTGAACAGGTAAAGAAAAATAATAACAACCAAATCCAAGAATAAACAGAAAATAATATGTTTCTCAGGGTGAATATGAGGGCCCGTAGCAACCAATCAGATTCCACCTTTCATTTTTCACAGCTCCTTTGGAAAATAAAAGGTGTAATCGGATTGGTTGCTATGGGCAACTAAGCCAGTTCTCCTTTACACCAGTTTGATAAATCTCCCCCATAGTTTAGTACATAAAGCTGTGATAGAGATGCCATGGGGGGTGCTCTGTTAGATGCCTCTATATAGTATATGTACCCCTTTCAATAGGGAATAACGTGCTACCATTTTCGCGCCTCTTGACAATTCTCTTATGGAGTAGAGAGGTGTGTGTGTTGTATTGTGCGCGTTTTACAGATAACACTAAGAGCTCATGGACACGAATGTATTTTCTGTCCGTGTTCGCTCTCTTTCTTTTGCGGCCTGTATGCAGAACCATTCATTTCAAAAAACGGAAATGACTCTGTGTTCATTTCACGTCCGTATCTCCGTTCCGCAACAAAAAAGAACTTGTCCTATTCTTGTCTGTTTTGCGGACAAGGACAGGCATAGTTACAATGGATCCGTAAAAAAAAAACTGATGCAACACGTCACACGGACGTCATCCTTTTTGTTGCAGATCCGTGTTTTGCGGACCGCAAAATACATACGGTTGTGCGCATGAGCCCTAAAACCATAGAAATCTAAATCTGCCCAGATTAGAATACTTCAGATAAGCAGCATAACTTTTCTGAATGTATGACCTGTTTCAGCACTGGTTAATAAACTGATGCTGAGTTGATTTTTGGGACCAAATCCTTTATATTGGTCATTTCAGCTACTAAATTTGGAAACATCATCTGAAATCCCTCAGTGACCCTCGTCATTACCTGTGGCTAGAAGCTTCTGCTGCCGCATTTGTTCTTTGAGCAGTAGGTGCTGCAGTAAGGCCTGGTGGCTGCTGTTGGTCTTGCCCTCCAGCGGTGTGTGAGCCGAAGACACAGGGAGGGCTCCTGTGTAGGGTCCAGGGAGCGTTACCCCCTGCCTGGGCGCCTGAGGCTCATTCTTTTGTTTTTCTTTTAATGAAGATGAGGCCTGCAGCAAGAAAATCAGAGAATTATTCTAATCCCATTACATGGATGTTAGGATACAAGTGTTGTACTATTCACCAGTAATGAATTGGTGACTGTATCTTAGGTGAACCATTTCAAAGGACATAGATGGTCAGTTGTAATGGAGCAGTGGAGCTCAGCTAACAAGAGTCTTCAATCTCTGATCGTCTTTGACCACAGTGATCAAAGGTGACAATGTAGACAACCTGATATTAAATGAAAACATGAAGGATCCAGCATTTGTAGTGCTACAATGACTAAAGGGGCCTTCTAGGAATTAAATATTGATGACCCATCCTCTTCATAGTAAGGAATTACATATTGATGACCCATCCTCTTCATAGTAAGGAATTACATATTGATGACCCATCATCTTCATAGTATACCACAACAGCACAATGCACTGCATAAATCCAGTACTCAGTATCGCAGCTCCATCTTATTCTCTTGAATAGGACGAGGCTTCAGAAAGATCATGTGACTAATGGTGCGGGAGTCGGACCCCCACCAATCTGATATTGGTGATCTATCCAGAGGGTGGATCATCAATATTCAATTTCCAGAAAACTTGTTTAATCGGATTCCACTAAGGGGAAAAGGATTAAGATAGATCATCAATTTTTCATTGATAGTGGTTCAGCTTCATTGACTCTGACGATGATCGCAATAAAGGGACCTGACCTCTAGTGCCGGGCAGAGCCGCTTGTGCAGATAAGTGGCTGTGTCTACGTAATTAAGGAAGAAATATCAATATTTAAGTTACAACACCCCATTACCATTGTATAATACACTTTAATGTTTAAATTTTAAGGGATTGACCAGGATTTTTATATCGATGGCCTATCCTCTGGATAGGCCATCAATATATGATCTGTGGAGGTTCAACATCCGGCAGCCCCGCCGAACAGCTGTTTGAAGAGACTGTGGTGCTCCGGTGAGTGCTGCAACCTTCTCACAACTTACCAAGCACAGAGCCATGTATTGTATAGTGGCTGAGCTTGGTATTTCAGCCCAGGCCCATTCACTTGAATGGGACTGAGCTGCGCCTAGGCCATGTGACCAATGTAGATGATGCCACTGACCTAGGAACAGGACGTAGCCCTCGCATGAACGCCACAGTCTCTTCAAACATCTGATTCATGGTAGCGCCAAGAGTTGGATCCCCATGGATCAGATATTGATGATCTACTCTGAAGAAACAAAAATCCCAGGCAACCCCTTTACGTTAAAGTAATATGATTAGGTATAACTCCAAATTTGTATTTAACCAAAGAATAATATAATATATGTTCACTATAACTTACCAGGGTTTGAAGTAGCTCATTTTATATATATAAAAAATGGAATTATCATAAAACATGGCAGCAATACATGTACAACCCGGTCACAGACCAGAGAGGAATCTGTTGTTACTTAATGGCTCTTCGCTTAGGATCATAGAAGAGTCCTATGCAAGAACTCCCTTTTAAAGATAACTATATACCTCCTCGTAATTACTTTATTGTCTCTAGGTGATGGAGTGAACACATTTAGGGGAATTTAACATGAGAGGAAAATTTGAAGTCAGTTTTGCTTGAGTCTGCGTTGGAGAACTTTATCAAATGTCTCATGTTACTTGATAAATTTGTCTTATACTTAGGCCTCATGCAAACAACAGTAAATTTTTTGCACAAAAAATACGGATAACGTCCATGTGCATTTTGTATTTTGCAGAACGGAACAGCTGGCCCCTAATAGAACAGTATTAGCCTTGTCCGTTATGCGGACAATAATAGAACATGCTCTATTTTTTTGCGGAATGGAAATACGGACATATGGACATACGAAAACGGAATGCACACGGAGTAACTTCTGTCTTTTTTGTGGACCCATTGAAATGAATGGTTCCTCATACGGTCTGCAGAAAAAAAACGGAACAGGCACAGAAAGAAAATACATTTGTGTGCATGAGCCCTTAGACCTAACACTTTTGTCCAGAGAAGCTACTTCCGTTTTTCTACTCCACCCTCCTCCTTGAGTGAGATTGCGCCTTTTTTGCGACTCCGCGATAAACCTGGAATAAAACTCATTACCATAGCTGACCACACCCATTTCCCCACCCACATTACATAACTGGAGTGAGTGGTGTAAAAATGCAAAAAAGTTGCAAAATTTTGTGCAATCGCTTACATCTTTGCGCAAGCGAGTGCAAAAATGCTGTGGAACACTGTTGAAATATTACATTGGCTTTGGCCTCCTATCAAATATATCATTTCCATGCTGATGCCCCAATTGATAAATATGGAACTTTATTTAAGGGCATGCACAAGACCGTTTTTTTTGGGTTTGCGTCCGATTCTCATTTTTTTGCGGAGGCACACAGACCCATTTATTTTTAGGGGGCCGCAAATAATGCAGACAACACTCAGATGTCATCCGTGTGCTGTCCGTATCCGTATGACCCTTTCTCAAATTATAGAACCTGTCCTATCCTTGTCATGTCCTTTTCCGTGTGGCCCTTTCTCAAATTATTATCCGTTTGGTGGACAAGAATAGACAGTTCTATCAGGCAAATGTGACATGCACTATCCGTATTTTGGCCACTATCCGTATTTTGTGGCTCTGCGCTAGGCGGAGAGCAAAATACATATGGGCATGTGCATGTAGCCGAAATGAGAAATAAACTGAGGAAGGCATTACTAACATAAAACTATAATTCGATATATAAAAGCAAACACTCACGTTATGTACTGAGGAATCAAAGTGTGATTTATTTTATAGGACTGAGGTCGGCTTTATGAATAAGGGCATTATGGATCAGGGAAACATATGGTTAAGGTACTTATTTTGTTTGGGGAGTAAATCAGATCTGGATATCATCACCCATTAATTGCTGTCACCGGGAGTTTAAGGATGAAGGAGAGATATTTTCTTGCTTTCACTCCCTTATACCTGGTTTCAGAGCGACTGATAATAAATCCACAGTAGTTATTTAGTTTGGATGGGAGAACAACATGCACACAGTGGTATCACTCCAAGCTGACCTCTGCTGGGTTTTTTATGTTTGGGACTTTAAGACAAACTCATGCATTGAAATGTACAATATATTGCCTGCCGAACAGCGCATTACCGGTCTGCTGTTCATACTGGCCGATGATGATTGTGTACTAGGTTCTGTTCATAACAGCCTTGTTTTAGATGGTTCACTGCTCTTTTATTTAATTTTTTTTACAAACACATCAATAAAATATAGAATAAAACACCAGTTTGTGACTATGTTAAAGTAAGGCACACCACACCGTACCTGTGGGCAACGACTAGCGGGAGAGGAACCATGACAGGTATTTTATACAATATTTCCTACGTATAAGTCTAAAAAAGTAATTGCAGAAACTGTTTAGTATAAAGAAAGGAAGAAGGAACCGGAATGCAGAGAGCACTTTACAGTGAGGCTCCGCCTTCTGGACACTTGCTGGAAGGGCCGGCGTCAGCACCCGGCATACCCAGGCAAGTGCCAGGGCCCACTGCTCCTGGGGGACGGGGCACTGCACTGAGAACATGGCACATGCTGCCATCAGCGCGCACCATGTTCTCCTGAGCCAGCACAGTGGAGAAGGAGGGAGTCTCTCCCTCCTCACTGTGACACGGTTTCCCCTGCCACCAATGAGAAGAGCAGTGAGGAGGAGGGGAGGGGACCAATGATTATAATAAAAGGTTGGGGGGCGCACTGCGCCATCAATGATTATAATTAAACCATTAATACAAATGTAGGCTGCGGGTGCAGTACCTGAGGGGTTAATTGCCATGGGTCGCCCTGCCCTGCCTACATTTGTACCCCCGAACCCTAGTGTTAAAATCATTGGTGGCGCAGTGCGCCACACCGCCCAGTGTTATAATCATTGGTGTCACAGTGTGCGCCCCACCTCCCATTATTATAATCATTGGTGGCACAGTGCACCCCCCCACCCTAGTATTATAATTATTGGTGGCCCAGTGCGCCCCACCGCCCAGTATTATAATCATTGGTGGCACAGTGCGCCTCACCCTAGTATTTTAATCATTGGTGGTACAGTGCACCGCCCTACCCTAGTATTATAATCATTGGTGGTGCAGTGCACCCCACCCCCCAGTATAAATCACTGGTGGCAGTGGCCAAAGGGTCCCCTCCCCTCCTCCTCAGTATTCTCATTGGCGGCAGTGGCAGCTTCCGATCGGAGCCCAAGCAGTGAAATTGCAGGTCTTCAATCGGTTACCATGGCAGCTAGGACGCTTCTGAAGCCTTGGCTGCCATGGTAAGCTGGAAGCACTGATTGGACAACTGGTGGCACCCACTTAGACCTTCATTGAAAACTGCCAGCAATTCCCCCATATCTTCTAGCAGGATTAATACAGGAATTGTACACCATAGAGCCATAAGAATAGATGCTCCAGAACTGTTATAACATGGGGAATGTCAGTCGTTACTAAAACAGACATGTCAGGAAAGGCGACGGGTGCTGTCTATGCAATCCTCTAATATATAGTAATATAGCAGCACTTCACAATTACAACAGTCCATCTGAAAGGTAAAGTAAATCAATACTAAGAAAATCTAATAAAAATAAGGTTATGTTCAAAATGCCTTTCTCTGTTTTTTTTTAGTAAACCCAATAGTAATTAAGAACTTCTGACCATCCATCATCTATTCTGCTCACGAGTTTGAATTAGTCATTTGCATTAAGTAGACCTTACGTCTAGCCCATAAAGCTCACTGAGCATCTGGAGACCTAGAACTGATCACATGGAATGTTATGGAGCGGTGGCTGGAAGACACTGTCGGCCGGCCAGTTTATGGCGCTCCAATAACAGCACTGTCTTCCCACTAATATCACAGACACTATTAATAGGAGAACATAAAACACAATCCACATGTTTCATTTGATTTGCTGGCCATATTTCACAAAGCCTTTTAGGATCTGATTACCACTTCCCACATGAAAAGGTTTGTTTGGGACATTTCAGCGAAAAGCAATGTCAATTAGCATACAAATGCCGATGGATGATGGACAAGCCATAAATACTTTTTTATTGCAATGAGTTATTTCTCAGTCCGGGAAAATGCTTTATAAAACAGTGTAATAAAATCTTAATGCAAGGACACATGCACACGATCATATCCGTTTTCACGGTCCACAATGTGAGGATCTTCAAAACTTAGATACCAGCTGTGTGCATCCCGCATTTTCCCCTGTGCTGTCCACATTAGAGATGAGAGGCGCCCCGTCACAAGCAAATGGAGCGGGTATGTATGATTTTTATTTTTTTTGTACTATTTCATGTTAAATCGAATCGCTACCATGAAGCACGAGGAAATTCGGCTTCATGGCAAATCGAAGTAGACTTTGATTTGCTCAAAATTTGTCCACATCTTTTGCAGCTCCCTTAAAATACGCTTGTGTGCATGAGGCCTAAGGCCCCTTGCAGACGAGCGTGAGCGGATTAGGTCCGGATGCTTGCTGATGCGTTCAGCGAAAACTGCGCGATTTCGCAAGCAAGTTCAGTTTTTATCGCGCGGGTGCAATGCGATTTAACACATTTTACACACGCGTTATAAAAAACGAAATGTTTACAAACAACATCTCTTAGCAACCTTCCGTGAAATTTTCACGCAGCCCCATTCACTTCTATGGGCCCAGCGTTGCGTGAAAATAGCAGAATATAGAACATGCTGTGATTTTCACGCAATGCACAAGTGATGCGTAAAAACCTACGCTCATGTACACAGACCCATTGAAATGAATGGATCCGTATTCTGTGCGGGCAACAATGCGTTTGCATCATGCGTTGCACCCGTGCGAATACTCATTCGTGTGAAAGGTGCCTAAAGCGGTATTGGAAAAACTGACAATGGAAACTGATTAATGAAAAAAATCCTGTATTTGAAATCTGTGTATTTCAAATACCGTGTGAGTTACGTTGTATTTCTTGAGCAAATTCTTTCTAAGATAATTGAATTCAACCTGAACTTTCCCAAAACTCAGGACGAATCAAAATTTTTGGAGATTCAATTTGGGGGAGTTTCTCAAAATGAGATCAGTCATTTCTCAGATCAGAAGACAGGAAGGATGAAGAAAGAGGATCACAGGACCCGGGAGGTGTCTGTATACACACCGGCAGCGATTTCTCACCAAAAAGTGAAATTTGTTTGGGCCATTTGTTTCAACATAAAAAATCCTACAGTGCAGTTTATTTTTAAAGAGGCTATTTGTTACCACCAGGAGCCATGCCTTTACCCATAGTCCAGGGGTCAGCAACCTCCAGCACTCCAGCTGTGGTGAAACTACAACTCCCAGCATGCTCCATTTACTTCTAGGAGAGTTCTGAGAACAGCAAAGCAAGTGTGCATGATGGGAGATGTAGTTTCACCACAGCTGGAGTGCCGAAGGTTGCTGACCCCTGCCATAATAGTCAAATATACTGGCCTGGCAATAAAGTGCTTGATATTAGTTGCATACAGTTCTAGGGGAGAACTGGACCTTTTCTGGACCTTTCAATTCTGGTCAAATCTTTTCAGACCCAAATCGAATCACTCAACTGATTTGGCCAAATAGAACATGATAGAATAGCATTAAAAAGAAATTCACTCATCTCTACTCATTACTTTAAAATGTCCATAGAGCAGTTTATTTCCGGGGACAGGGAGTGCAGCCATATTTGTAACTTTATTGATTACTGTTGAATAAAGATGAGCAAATTGATCCTAAACTGATCAAATTCATCTAAATTTTTACATATTTGGATTCTGGACAAATGTTTTGTGATTCGATACAGACGAATTGCTCAAAATGATGCCTACAATTTTACAGGTCATAAGACAGAGGAGAAGGCATCTACCACAAATAGGGATCATTTGTGGACTATAGGGGTCATTTATCAAACTGGTTGCCTATAGCAACCAATCAGATTCCTACTTTCATTTTCCAAAGAAGCTGTCCAAAATTAAAGGTGGAATCTGATTGGTTGCTATGGACAACTTTTTTCTTTTACAACTGGTTTTCTTTTACACCAGTTTGATAAATGACCCGCATTGTTTTAATTTACAAATGTGTTATTAAACAGGCAGCTCATCACCACCCTCTACCATCCATTTATCCATAGTCATATATGTTGCTGTTGCTTTGACATTACTAATGTGGTCTTTTTTTTTTTGCATGATCATTAAAAAACCTTTAAGGACCCATGACGTACATGTACGTCACAGATCCGGTCCCTAAACATGCATGTGCGAGCGGGCACCTTAGCCCCGGGGTTTTATGCCCCGCGGCACATGTATGCGATCCTACATCTTACCCGTCAGATGCCGTGATGAAATGTGACCACGGCATCTGAGCAGACTGGAACCGGAAGTTGCACGCTTCCGGTCCGGTAACTGTGTTCCCCGGCTGAGATCAGGGAACCTGTTACCTTACGCTAATTGACCGAAGCCTCAAGCAGGCTTCAGAGTCAATTAGATGTATATATCAATACAGGCCACTAGGTGGCAGCCTTGTATTGATATAGTGCAAATGAAGTCTTCAATGATGGCTATTTAGGCATTACTGAATACTATGGGCAATCAAATGATTGCCAGTTATTGTCACCCAAGGTGCCCTAAAAAAAGAAAAAAAAAAAGGTTTTACAAATATAAAAAAAACTAAACGTTCAAATCACCCCCCTTTTCTTAAAATAAACATAAAAGTACTTAACCAATAAAAAAATAATGGGCATAAACATTATGGGCATCGCCACGTACGAAAATGCCCATATTATTAAAATATAATAATATTAATGGCATACGGCAAATGGCCTAGTGGTAAAAAAAAAAACAGCCAATTTGCCATTTTTTGTCACTTCAACTATAGAAACATAGAAATATAGAATGTGTCGGCAGATAAGAACCATTTGGCCCATCTAGTCTGCCCAATATACTGAATACTATGGATAGCCCCTGGCCCTATCTTATATGAAGGATGGCCTTATGCCTATCCCATGCATGCTTAAACTCCTTCACTGTATTTGCAGCTACCACTTCTGCAGGAAGGCTATTCCATGCATCCACTACTCTCTCAGTAAAGTAATACTTCCTGATATGACTTTTAAACCTTTGCCCCTCTAATTTAAAACTATGTCCTCTTGTAGCAGTTTTTCTTCTTTTAAATATTCTTTCCTCTTTTACCTTGTTGATTCCCTTTATGTATTTAAAAGTTTCTATCCAATAATTTTTTTATAAAAAGTGATAAAAAAAGTCACACACTTAAAATTGGTATCACCGAAAAGAACAGATCGCCCCGCAAAAATGAGCCCTCACACAGTCCCATACACATAACTACAAAGAGTTATAGGGGTCAGAATATGGTTATGGAAAAAAAAAATCCTCAAAGGTTTTAATTTTTTTTCAGTATTAGAACGCAAGAAACATTATACAAGTGTGGTATCGTTGGAACCGTACTGACCTGGAGAATGAAGATAAGAATTTTACAGCATAATGTACAGTGTAAAAAAAATAAAAACCTTTATCAGAAATTGCATTTTTTCCCAATTCTACCCCATTTAGATTTTTTGTTCCTGCTTCCTACTACATTATTATTATTTATTATTAAAGCGCCATTCATTCCATAGCGCTGTACATATGATGAGGGGTGCACATACATAATACAGACAATTTCACTAATCATGATGAGTTACAAACTGGTACAGAAGGAGAGAGGGCCCTGCCCGTGAGGGCTTACAATCTACATGGTATGGGAGAAGGACACAGTAGGTGCGGGTTAAGTTGGTCATGGCGGTATATAGGCAGCAGGGTCACTGGTTGTAGGCTTGTCTGAAGAGGTGGGTTTAGGTTTCTTTTGAAGGATTCCACTGTAGGTGAGAGTCTGATATGTTGGGGTAGCGAGTTCCAGAGTGTGAGGGATGCATGGGAGAAATCTTGGAGGTGATTGTGGGAAGAGGCGATAAGAGGAGAGAAGGAGGTCTTGTGAGGATCGGAGAGTGCGTGTGGGGGTGTATCGGGAAATTAGCTCAGAGATGTAGGGAGGGGACAGGTTATGGACGGCCTTGTATGTGTTTGTTAGTACTTTGGCATGCAACCGTAATCGGTGCCATTAGAAAGTACAACTTGTCCCGCTAAAAATAAGCCATCATAAGGCCATGTGAATGGAAAACTATTTTTTTTTAAAGTTTGGACTATGGGAAGGCGGGGAGTGAAAAACAAAAACTCAAAAATGGAAAATCCCAGGGTTCTTAAGGGGTTAAAAAGATTTGCACAAGAATTACTCATAGAAGTCTTACTTTCTGTCCATAAAAGCATTAAAGGCAAAATCTGTGCAATGTCCTTAAAGTGAATGGTGTGAGGTGCACTTACTTTATTGCTCTCTGCACATTTTTTGTTGTCCAGTGAGAAAGGAATTTTAATGAGTATTTTGCAGCACTTCATAATTACACATCTGTGTTTTTTCCTCAAATCTATCAGAGCTGACAACGAAAGGTTAAATGCTGGATGTGTGGTTCTGCCTGTGATATATCCTCTGTCCAGCCGCTTTTCTTTATAGATCTGTGGTTTTACTCCCACCACTGCCTGACCTGTCCCCTCCATTCATTACTGCCCTTCATCTCCTTTAGTATTAAATGCAGAATATATGAATAGATTTTTAAAACTTGACATTTTCTGAGTGGATGCTCATGAGGTCTCTGCTACATATAGGACAACAGGGTCAATAGAGGTGTGGATGAGACCGGACTGAACAACATAAGAAAAGTGCATTTTTTGCTTGCATTTTATTTTTGTTACTATTTCTCTAGGAAACCAAATGTCCGTTATCTCATGTAAAAGCATCGTGAACGAGCTTTCAAATCTTTTAGTTAACAGCTTATTTTTTATCCCATTTTTTTGCCTTTATGGAAACGGGCTGCACTATGCACTGTCTAAGAATACAAATCACAGTTGTTAGATAGTTTTACTCTTCTAACTCATGGACCTACATACATTTGGACTGTGTTAAATCCTGAGCCAGATTTACACCAGAATTCTGTCGGTGCACCAAAACGAAACAGATTGGAAATAAAGATGAGCAAAAGTTGCTCAGCGTTTGCAGCAGAATGTATGCTATTGGGGTGCTGGCAATAAGCCTATAAAATGTAAAACTTTTTTTTTTTACAAAAAGAGCTGACTGGGTG
This sequence comes from Bufo gargarizans, assembly GCF_014858855.1. Taxonomy (NCBI): domain Eukaryota; kingdom Metazoa; phylum Chordata; class Amphibia; order Anura; family Bufonidae; genus Bufo; species Bufo gargarizans. Next base: position 391,556,348 of record NC_058084.1, on the reverse strand, counting down.
TTCATACATAGAAATATGTGTTTCTTTCAGGATTTTTGTAATGCAGAACCTGCCAGTAAGGCCTCATGCACACGACAGTATTTTTTCACGGTCCGCAAAACGGGGTTCCGTTGGTCCGTGATCCGTGACCGTTTTTTCGTCCGTGGGTCTTCCTTGATTTTTGGAGGATCCACGGACATGAAAAAATTGTGTCCGCCTGGCCGTGCGGAGCCAAACGGATCCGTCCTGAATTACAATGCAAGTCAATGGGGACGGATCCGTTTGACGTTGACACAATATGGTGCAATTGTAAACGGATCCGTCCCCATTGACTTTCAATGTAAAGTCAGGAGTCCCTTTTATACCATCGGATCGGAGTTTTCTCCAATCCGATGGTATATTTTAACTTGAAGCGTCCCCATCACCATG